>NC_092715.1:272072376-272382876 GCF_047496885.1 Scyliorhinus torazame
TACACGCATTCTTAAACCTTCCTTTCTCCTCCTGTTGCCCTATCCAACTCCTCCTCAGCATCTTCCCCCTGCCATCCCCAGGTGCCGGAGTGATGACCTCTCTGCTCTTCCCCTCTACTCCTTTCCTCAGCTTCTTTGGGAAAAAGCCCTATTAAAGTATTTTGTGGTTTGTGGGATATTTGACTTCCGCTGTCATGTAGAAATCCTGTAGCAAGAATGAAAGTTTTTCAGCTGATGATGTCAGATGCTTCAGGCTAATGTGAGAACAATTACACCAATAGTGTGTGTGTGTACCCTACCTGTGGGTGGGTCTACACTACCCGTGGGTGGGTCTGCACTACCCGTGGGTGGGCCTGCACTACCGGTGGGTGGGTCTGCACTACCCGTGGGTAGGTCTGCACTACCTGTGGGTGGGTCTGCACTACCCGTGGGTGGGTCTGCACTACCTGTGGGTGTGTCTGTACTACCTGTGGGTGTGTCTGTACTACCTGTGGGTGGGTCTGCACTACCCGTGGGTGTGTCTGCACTACCCGTGGGTGGGTCTGCACTACCTGTGGGTGGGTCTGCACTACCCGTGGGTGGGTCTGCACTACCCGTGGGTGGGTCTGCACTACCCGTGGGTGGGTCTGCACTACCCGTGGGCGTGTCTGCACTACCTGTGGGCGTGTCTGCACTACCTGTGGGTGGGTCTGCACTACCTGTGGGTGTGTCTGCACTACCTGTGGGTGTGTGTACCCTACCTGTGGGTGTGTCTGTACTACCTGTGGGTGTGTTTGCACTACCTGTGGGCGTGTCTGCACTACCTGTGGGCGGGTCTGCACTACCTGTGGGCGTGTCTGCACTACCTGTGGGCGTGTCTGCACTACCTGTGGGTGGGTCTGCACTACCTGTGGGCGTGTCTGCACTACCTGTGGGTGGGTCTGCACTACCTGTGGGCGTGTCTGCACTACCTGTGGGGGGTCTGCACTACCTGTGGGTGTGTCTGCACTACCTGTGGGAGTGTGTACCCTACCTGTGGGTGTGTCTGTACTACCTGTGGGTGTGTCTGCACTACCTGTGGGCGTGTCTGCACTACCTGTGGGTGGGTCTGCACTACCCGTGGGTGGGTCTGCACTACCTGTGGGTGGGTCTGCACTACCTGTGGGTGTGTGTACCCTACCTGTGGGTGGGTCTGCACTACCTGTGGGCGTGTCTGCACTACCTGTGGGCGTGTCAGCACTACCTGTGGGTGGGTCTGCACTACCTGTGGGTGTGTGTACCCTACCTGTGGGTGTGTCTGTACCACCTGTGGGTGTGTCTGCACTACCTGTGGGCGTGTCTGCACTACCTGTGGGTGGGTCTGCACTACCCGTGGGTGGGTCTGCACTACCTGTGGGTGGGTCTGCACTACCTGTGGGTGTGTCTGCACTATCTGTGGGTGTGTGTACCCTACCTGTGGGTGTGTCTGTACTACCTGTGGGTGGGTCTGCACTACCTGTGGGTGTGTCTGCACTATCTGTGGGTGTGTGTACCCTACCTGTGGGTGTGTCTGCACTACCTGTGGGCGGGTCTGCACTACCTGTGGGTGTGTCTGCACTATCTGTGGGTGTGTGTACCCTACCTGTGGGTGTGTCTGTACTACCTGTGGGTGGGTCTGCACTACCTGTGGGTGTGTGTACCCTACCTGTGGGCGTGTCTGCACTATCTGTGGGTGTGTGTACCCTACCTGTGGGTGTGTCTGTACTACCTGTGGGTGTGTCTGCACTACCTGTGGGTGTGTCTGCACTACCTGTGGGTGGGTCTGCACTATCTGTTGGCGGGTCTGCACTATCTGTGGGCGTGTCTGCACTACCTGTGGGTGTGTCTGCACTACCTGTGGGTGTGTGTACCCTACCTGTGGGTGGGTCTGCACTACCTGTGGGTTGGTCTGCACTACCTGTGGGTGTGTCTGCACTATCTGTTGGCGGGTCTGCACTATCTGTGGGCGTGTCTGCACTACCTGTGGGTGTGTCTGCACTATCTGTGGGTGTGTGTACCCTACCTGTGGGTGTGTCTGCACTACCTGTGGGTGGGTCTGCACTACCCGTGGGTGGGTCTGCACTACCTGTGGGTGTGTCTGCACTACCTGTGGGTGTGTGTACCCTACCTGTGGGTGGGTCTACACTAACTGTGGGTGGGTCTGCACTACCTGTGGGCGCGTCTGCACTACCTGTGGGTGTGTCTGCACTACCTGTGGGTGTGTGTACCCTACCTGTGGGTGGGTCTGCACTACCTGTGGGTGTGTCTGCACTACCTGTGGGTGGGTCTGCACTACCTGTGGGTGGGTCTGCACTACCCGTGGGTGGGTCTGCACTACCGGTGGGCCTGTCTGCACGACCTGTGGGTGGGTCTGTACTACCTGTGGGTGTGTCTACACTACCAGTGGGTGGGTCTGCATTAACTGTGGGTGTGTGTACCCTACCTGTGGGTGGGTCTGCACTATCTGTGGGTGGGTCTGCACTAACTGTGGGTCTGTGTACCCTACCCGTGGGTGTGTCTGCACTACCTGTGGGTGTGTGTACCCTACCTGTGGGTGGGTCTGCACTATCTGTGGGTGGGTCTGCACTAACTGTGGGTCTGTGTACCCTACCAGTGGGTGGCTCTGCACTACCTGTGGGTGGGTCTACACTACCTGTGAGTGGGTCTGCACTACCTGTGGGTGTGTGTACCCTACCTGTGGGTGGGTCTGCACTACCTGTGGGTGGGTCTGCACTACCTGTGGCTGGGTCTGCACTACCTGTGGGTGAGTCTACACTATCTGTGGGTGTGTTTGCACTACCTGTGGGCGTGTCTGCACTACCTGTGGGCGGGTCTGCACTACCTGTGGGCGTGTCTGCACTACCTGTGGGTGGGTCTGCACTACCTGTGGGTGTGTCTGCACTACCTGTGGGAGTGTGTACCCTACCTGTGGGTGTGTCTGTACTACCTGTGGGTGTGTCTGCACTACCTGTGGGCGTGTCTGCACTACCTGTGGGTGGGTCTGCACTACCCGTGGGTGGGTCTGCACTACCTGTGGGTGGGTCTGCACTACCTGTGGGTGTGTGTACCCTACCTGTGGGTGTGTCTGCACTACCTGTGGGCGTGTCTGCACTACCTGTGGGTGGGTCTGCACTACCTGTGGGTGTGTCTGCACTACCTGTGGGTGTGTGTACCCTACCTGTGGGTGTGTCTGTACCACCTGTGGGTGTGTCTGCACTACCTGTGGGCGTGTCTGCACTACCTGTGGGTGGGTCTGCACAACCCGTGGGTGGGTCTGCACTACCTGTGGGTGGGTCTGCACTACCTGTGGGTGTGTCTGCACTATCTGTGGGTGTGTGTACCCTACCTGTGGGTGTGTCTGTACTACCTGTGGGTGGGTCTGCACTACCTGTGGGTGTGTCTGCACTATCTGTGGGTGTGTGTACCCTACCTGTGGGTGTGTCTGCACTACCTGTGGGCGGGTCTGCACTACCTATGGGTGTGTCTGCACTATCTGTGGGTGTGTGTACCCTACCTGTGGGTGTGTCTGTACTACCTGTGGGTGTGTCTGCACGACCTGTGGGCGTGTCTGCACTACCTGTGGGTGTGTCTGCACTACCTGTGGGTGTGTGTACCCTACCTGTGGGTGGGTTTTCACTACCTGTGGGTGGGTCTGCACTACCTGTGGGTGTGTCTGCACTATCTGTTGGCGGGTCTGCACTATCTGTGGGCGTGTCTGCACTACCTGTGGGTGTGTCTGCACTACCTGTGGGTGTGTGTACCCTACCTGTGGGTGGGTCTGCACTACCTGTGGGTGGGTCTGCACTACCTGTGGGTGTGTCTGCACTATCTGTTGGCGGGTCTGCACTATCTGTGGGCGTGTCTGCACTACCCGTGGGTGTGTGTATCCTACCTGTGGGTGGGTCTGCACTACCTGTGGGCGCGTCTGCACTACCTGTGGGCGGGTCTGCACTACCTGTGGGTGTGTGTACCCTACCTGTGGGTGGGTCTGCACTACCTGTGGGCGCGTCTGCACTACCTGTGGGTGTGTCTGCACTACCTGTGGGTGTGTGTACCCTACCTGTGGGTGGGTCTGCACTACCTGTTGGCGTGTCTGCACTACCTGTGGGTGGGTCTGCACTACCTGTGGGTGGGTCTGCACTACCGGTGGGCCTGTCTGCACGACCTGTGGGTGGGTCTGTACTACCTGTGGGTGTGTCTACACTACCAGTGGGTGGGTCTGCACTACCTGTGGGTGTGTCTGCACTAACTGTGGGTGTGTGTACCCTACCTGTGGGTGGGTCTGCACTACCAGTGGGTGGGTCTGCACTATCTGTGGGTGGGTCTGCACTAACTGTGGGTCTGTGTACCCTACCTGTGGGTGGGTCTGCACTAACTGTGGGTGTGTGTACCCTACCCGTGGGTGTGTCTGCACTACCAGTGGGTGGGTCTACACTACCTGTGGGTGGGTCTACATTACCTGTGGGTGTGTCTGCACTACCTGTGAGTGGGTCTGCACTACCTGTGGGTGTGTGTACCCTACCTGTGGGTGGGTCTGCACTACCTGTGGGTGGGTCTGCACTACCCGTGGGTGGGTCTGCACTACCTGTGGGTGGGTCTGCACTACCTGTGGGTGAGTCTACACTATCTGTGGGTGTGTCTGCACTACCTGTGGGTGTGTGTACCCTACCTGTGGGCGTGTCTGTACTACCCGTGTGCGGGTCTGCACTACCCGTGGGTGTGTCTGCACTACCCGTGGGTGTGTCTGCACTACCTGTGGGTGGGTCTGCACTACCTGTGGGTGGGTCTACACTACCTGTGGGTGGGTCTACCCTATTGTGGGTGTGTCTGCACTACCTGTGGCTGTGTCTGCACTACCTGTGGGTGGGTCTGCACTACCCGTGGGTGTGTCTACACTACCTGTGGGTGGGTCTGCACTACCTGTGGGTGTGTCTGCACTACCTGTGGCTGTGTCTGCACTACCTGTGGGTGGGTCTACACTACCTGTGGGTGGGTCTACCCTACCTGTGGGTGTGTCTATGCTACCCGTGGGTGAGTCTACACTACATGTGGGTGTGTCTGTACTACCCGTGCGTGAGTCTACACTACCTGTGGGTGTGTCTGCACTACCTGTGGGTGAGTCTACAGTACCTGTGGGTGTGTCTGCACTACCTGTGGGTGTGTCTACACTACCTGTGGGTGAGTCTACACTATCTGTGGGTGTGTCTGCACTACCTGTGGGTGTGTGTACCCTACCTGTGGGTGTGCCTGTACTACCTGTGGGTGTGGCTGTACTACCTGTGGGTGTGGCTGTACTACCTGTGGGTGTGTCTGTACTACCTGTGGGTGGGTCTACACTACCTGTGGGTGGGTCTACCCTACCTGTGGGTGTGTCTATGCTACCCGTGGGTGAGTCTACACTACATGTGGGTGTGTCTGTACTACCCGTGCGTGAGTCTACACTACCCGTGGGTGAGTCTACACTACCCGTTGGTGTGTCTGTACTACCTGTGGGTGAGTCTGTACTACCTGTGGGAGCGTCTACACTACCTGTGGGTGAGTCTACACTACCTGTGAGTGTGTCTACACTACCCGTGGGTGTGTCTGTACTACCCGTGGGTGTGTCTGTACTACCTGTGGGTGTGTGTGTCTGTACTACCTGTGGGTGTGTCTGTACTACCTGTGGGTGTGACCACACTACCCGTGGGTGTGTCTGTACTACCCGTGGGTGTATCTGTACTACCCATGGGTGTGTCGGTACCACCTGTGGGTGTGTCTGTACTACCTGTGGGTGTGTCTACACTACCTGAGGGTGAGTCTACACTATCTGTGGGTGTGTCTGCACTACCTGTGGGTGTGTGTACCCTACCTGTGGGTGTGTCTGTACTACCTGTGGGTGTGTCTACACTACCTGTGTGTGTGTCTGTACTACCTGTGGGTGTGTCTGTACTACCCGTGGGTGTGTCTACACTACCTGTGGGTGAGTCTGTACTACCCGTGGGTGTGTCTGTACTACCTGTGGGTGTGCCTGTACTACCTGTGGGTGTGTCGGTACTACCTGTGGGTGTGTCTGCACTACCCGTGGGTGTGTCTGTACTACCTGTGGGTGTGTCTGTTCTACCTGTGTGTGTGTCTGTCCTACCTGTGGGTGTGTCTGTACTACCCGTGGGTGTGTCTGCACTACCTGTGGGTGGGTCTGCACTACCTGTGGGTGGGTCTACCCTACCTGTGGGTGTGTCTATGCTACCCGTGGGTGTATCTATACTAACCGTGGGTGTGTCTGTACTACCCGTGGGTGTGTCTGTAATACCCATGGGTGTGTCTCTACTACCCGTGGGTGTGTCTGTACTACCCGTGGGTGTGTCTGTACTACCCGTGGGTGTGTCTGTACTACCCGTGGGTGTGTATACACTACCTGTGGGTGTGTCTGTACTACCCGTGGGTGTGTCTGTACTACCCGTGGGTGTGTCTGTACTACCCGTGGGTGTGTCTACACTACCTGTGGGTGTGTCTGTACTACCCGTGGGTGTGTCTGTACTACCCGTGGGTGTGTCTGTACTACCTGTGGGTGAGTCTACACTACCTGTGGGTGTGTCTGTACTACCCGTGGGTGTGTCTGTACTACCCGTGGGCGTGTCTGTACTACCTGTGGGTGTGTCTGTACTACCTGTGGGTGTGTCTACACTACCTGTGGGTGAGTCTACACTATCTGTGGGTGTGTCTGCACTACCTGTGGGTGTGTGTACCCTACCTGTGGGTGTGTCTGTACTACCTGTGGGTGTGGCTGTACTACCTGTGGGTGTGGCTGTACTACCTGTGGGTGTGTCTGTACTACCTGTGGGTGTGTCTACACTACCCGTGATTGTGTCTGTACTACCCGTGGGTGTGTCTGTACTACCCGTGGGTGGGCCTGTACTACCCGTGGGTGTGTGTGTACTACCCGTGGGTGTGTCTACACTACCTGTGGGTGTGTCTGCACTACCTGTGGGTGTGTCTGTACTACCTGTGGGTGTGTCTGCACTACCTGTGGGTGTGTCTGTACTACCTGTGGGTGTGTCTGTACTACCTGTGGGCGTGTCTGTACTTCCCGTGGGTGTGTCTGTACTACCTGTGGGTGTGTCTGTACTACCTGTGGGTGTGTCTGTACTACCCGTGGGTGTGTCTGTACTACCTGTGGGTGAGTCTGTACTACCTGTGGGTGAGTCTACACTACCCGTGGGTGTGTCTGTACTACCTGTGGGTGTGTCTGTACTACCTGTGGGTGGGTCTGCACTACCTGTGGGTGTGTCTGCACTACCTGTGGGTGGGTCTACACTACCTGTGGGTGGGTCTACCCTACCTGTGGGTGTGTCTATGCTACCCGTGGGTGTATCGATACTAACCGTGGGTGTGTCTGTACTACCTGTGGGTGTGTCTGTACTACCCGTGGGTGTGTCTGTAATACCCATGGGTGTGTATGTACTACCCGTGGGTGTGTCTACACTACCTGTGGGTGTGTCTGCACTACCTGTGGGTGTGTCTACACTACCCGTGGGTGAGTCTACACTACCCGTGGGTGTGTCTGTACTACCTGTGGGTGAGTCTGTACTACCTGTGGGAGCGTCTACACTACCTGTGGGTGAGTCTACACTACCTGTGAGTGTGTCTACACTACCCGTGGGTGTGTCTGTACTACCCGTGGGTGTGTCTGTACTACCTGTGGGTGTGTGTGTCTGTACTACCTGTGGGTGTGCCTGTACTACCTGTGGGTGTGTCCACACTACCCGTGGGTGTGTCTGTACTACCCGTGGGTGTGTCTGTACTACCCATGGGTGTGTCGGTACCACCTGTGGGTGTGTCTGTACTACCTGTGGGTGTGTCTACACTACCTGAGGGTGAGTCTACACTATCTGTGGGTGTGTCTGCACTACCTGTGGGTGTGTGTACCCTACCTGTGGATGTGTCTGTACTACCTGTGGGTGTGTCTACACTACCTGTGTGTGTGTCTGTACTACCTGTGGGTGTGTCTGTACTACCCGTGGGTGTGTCTACACTACCTGTGGGTGAGTCTGTACTACCCGTGGGTGTGTCTGTACTACCTGTGGGTGTGTCTGTACTACCTGTGGGTGTGTCGGTACTACCTGTGGGTGTGTCTGCACTACCCGTGGGTGTGTCTGTACTACCTGTGGGTGTGTCTGTTCTACCTGTGTGTGTGTCTGTCCTACCTGTGAGTGTGTCTGTACTACCCGTGGGTGTGTCTGCACTACCTGTGGGTGGGTCTGCACTACCTGTGGGTGGGTCTACCCTACCTGTGGGTGTGTCTATGCTACCCGTGGGTGTATCTATACTAACCGTGGGTGTGTCTGTACTACCCGTGGGTGTGTCTGTAATACCCATGGGTGTGTCTCTACTACCCGTGGGTGTGTCTGTACTACCCGTGGGTGTGTCTGTACTACCCGTGGGTGTGTCTGTACTACCCGTAGGTGTGTATACACTACCTGTGGGTGTGTCTGTACTACCCGTGGGTGTGTCTGTACTACCCGTGGGTGTGTCTACACTACCTGTGGGTGTGTCTGTACTACCCGTGGGTGTGTCTGTACTACCCGTGGGTGTGTCTGTACTACCTGTGGGTGAGTCTACACTACCTGTGGGTGTGTCTGTACTACCCGTGGGTGTGTCTGTACTACCCGTGGGCGTGTCTGTACTACCTGTGGGTGTGTCTACACTACCTGTGGGTGAGTCTACACTATCTGTGGGTGTGTCTGCACTACCTGTGGGTGTGTGTACCCTACCTGTGGGTGTGTCTGTACTGCCTGTGGGTGTGGCTGTACTACCTGTGGGTGTGGCTGTACTACCTGTGGGTGTGTCTGTACTACCTGTGGGTGTGTCTACACTACCCGTGATTGTGTCTGTACTACCCGTGGGTGTGTCTGTACTACCCGTGGGTGGGCCTGTACTACCCGTGGGTGTGTGTGTACTACCCGTGGGTGTGTCTACACTACCTGTGGGTGTGTCTGCACTACCTGTGGGTGTGTCTGTACTACCTGTGGGTGTGTCTGCACTACCTGTGGGTGTGTCTGTACTACCTGTGGGTGTGTCTGTACTACCTGTGGGCGTGTCTGTACTTCCCGTGGGTGTGTCTGTACTACCTGTGGGTGTGTCTGTACTACCTGTGGGTGTGTCTGTACTACCCGTGGGTGTGTCTGTACTACCTGTGGGTGAGTCTGTACTACCTGTGGGTGAGTCTACACTACCCGTGGGTGTGTCTGTACTACCTGTGGGTGTGTCTGTACTACCTGTGGGTGGGTCTGCACTACCTGTGGGTGTGTCTGCACTACCTGTGGGTGGGTCTACACTACCTGTGGGTGGGTCTACCCTACCTGTGGGTGTGTCTATGCTACCCGTGTGTGTATCTATACTAACCGTGGGTGTGTCTGTACTACCTGTGGGTGTGTCTGTACTACCCGTGGGTGTGTCTGTAATACCCATGGGTGTGTCTGTACTACCCGTGGGTGTGTCTACACTACCTGTGGGTGTGTCTGCACTACCTGTGGGTGTGTCTGTACTACCCGTGGGTATGTCTCTACTACCCGTGGGTGTGTCTGTACTACCCGTGGGTGTGTCTGTACTACCCGTGGGTGTGTCTGTACTACCTGTGGGTGAGTCTACACTACCTGTGGGTGTGCCTACACTACCCGTGGGTGTGTCTGTATTACCCCTGGGTGTGTCTACACTACCCGTGGGTGTGTCTGTACTACCTGTGGGTGTGTCTGTACTACCTGTGGGTGTGTCTACACTACCTGTGGGTGAGTCTACACTATCTGTGGGTGTGTCTGCACTACCTGTGGGTGTATGTACCCTACCTGTGAGTGTGTCTGTACTACCTGTGGGTGTGTCTGTACTACCTGTGGGTGTGGCTGTACTACCTGTGGGTGTGTCTGTACTACCTGTGGGTGTGTCTACACTACCCGTGGGTGAGTCTACACTACCTGTGGGTGTGTCTACACTACCCGTGGGTGTGTCTGTACTACCCGTGGGTGGGCCTGTACTACCTGTGGGTGTGTCTACACTACCTGTGGGTGTGTCTGCACTACCTGTGGGTGTGTCTGTACTACCTGTGGGTGTGCCTGTACTACCTGTGGGTGTGTCTGTACTTCCCGTGGGTGTGTCTGTACTACCTGTGGGTGAGTCTGTACTACCTGTGGGTGAGTCTACTCTACCCGTGGGTGTGTCTATGCTACCCGTGGGTGTATCTATACTAACCGTGGGTGTGTCTGTACTACCCGTGGGTGTGTCTGTAATACCCATGGGTGTGTCTGTACTACCTGTGGGTGTGTCTGTACTACCCGTGGGTGTGTCTCTACTACCCGTGGGTGTGTCTGTACTACCCGTGGGTGTGTCTGTACTACCCGTGGGTGTGTCTGTACTACCCGTGGGTGTGTATACACTACCTGTGGGTGTGTCTGTACTACCCGTGGGTGTGTCTGTACTACCCGTGGGTGTGTCTGTACTACCCGTGGGTGTGTCTACACTACCTGTGGGTGTGTCTGTACTACCCGTGGGTGTGTCTGTACTACCCGTGGGTGTGTCTGTACTACCTGTGGGTGAGTCTACACTACCTGTGGGTGTGTCTGTACTACCCGTGGGTGTGTCTGTACTACCCGTGGGCGTGTCTGTACTACCTGTGGGTGTGTCTGTACTACCTGTGGGTGTGTCTACACTACCTGTGGGTGAGTCTACACTATCTGTGGGTGTGTCTGCACTACCTGTGGGTGTGTGTACCCTACCTGTGGGTGTGTCTGTACTACCTGTGGGTGTGGCTGTACTACCTGTGGGTGTGGCTGTACTACCTGTGGGTGTGTCTGTACTACCTGTGGGTGTGTCTACACTACCCGTGATTGTGTCTGTACTACCCGTGGGTGTGTCTGTACTACCCGTGGGTGGGCCTGTACTACCCGTGGGTGTGTGTGTACTACCTGTGGGTGTGTCAACACTACCTGTGGGTGTGTCTGCACTACCTGTGGGTGTGTCTGTACTACCTGTGGGTGTGTCTGCACTACCTGTGGGTGTGTCTGTACTACCTGTGGGTGTGTCTGTACTACCTGTGGGCGTGTCTGTACTTCCCGTGGGTGTGTCTGTACTACCTGTGGGTGTGTCTGTACTACCTGTGGGTGTGTCTGTACTACCCGTGGGTGTGTCTGTACTACCTGTGGGTGAGTCTGTACTACCTGTGGGTGAGTCTACACTACCCGTGGGTGTGTCTGTACTACCCGTGGGTGTGTCTGTACTACCCGTGGGCGTGTCTGTACTACCTGTGGGTGTGTCTGTACTACCTGTGGGTGTGTCTACACTACCTGTGGGTGAGTCTACACTATCTGTGGGTGTGTCTGCACTACCTGTGGGTGTGTGTACCCTACCTGTGGGTGTGTCTGTACTACCTGTGGGTGTGGCTGTACTACCTGTGGGTGTGGCTGTACTACCTGTGGGTGTGTCTGTACTACCTGTGGGTGTGTCTACACTACCCGTGATTGTGTCTGTACTACCCGTGGGTGTGTCTGTACTACCCGTGGGTGGGCCTGTACTACCCGTGGGTGTGTGTGTACTACCTGTGGGTGTGTCAACACTACCTGTGGGTGTGTCTGCACTACCTGTGGGTGTGTCTGTACTACCTGTGGGTGTGTCTGCACTACCTGTGGGTGTGTCTATACTACCTGTGGGTGTGTCTGTACTACCTGTGGGCGTGTCTGTACTTCCCGTGGGTGTGTCTGTACTACCTGTGGGTGTGTCTGTACTACCTGTGGGTGTGTCTGTACTACCCGTGGGTGTGTCTGTACTACCTGTGGGTGAGTCTGTACTACCTGTGGGTGAGTCTACACTACCCGTGGGTGTGTCTGTACTACCTGTGGGTGTGTCTGTACTACCTGTGGGTGGGTCTGCACTACCTGTGGGTGTGTCTGCACTACCTGTGGGTGGGTCTACACTACCTGTGGGTGGGTCTACCCTACCTGTGGGTGTGTCTATGCTACCCGTGGGTGTATCTATACTAACCGTGGGTGTGTCTGTACTACCTGTGGGTGTGTCTGTACTACCCGTGGGTGTGTCTGTAATACCCATGGGTGTGTCTGTACTACCCGTGGGTGTGTCTACACTACCTGTGGGTGTGTCTGCACTACCTGCGGGTGTGTCTGTACTACCCGTGGGTGTGTCTCTACTACCCGTGGGTGTGTCTGTACTACCCGTGGGTGTGTCTGTACTACCCGTGGGTGTGTCTGTACTACCTGTGGGTGAGTCTACACTACCTGTGGGTGTGCCTACACTACCCGTGGGTGTGTCTGTACTACCTGTGGGTGTGTCTGTACTACCTGTGGGTGTGTCTGTACTACCTGTGGGTGTGTCTACACTACCTGTGGGTGAGTCTACACTATCTGTGGGTGTGTCTGCACTACCTGTGGGTGTATGTACCCTACCTGTGAGTGTGTCTGTACTACCTGTGGGTGTGTCTACACTACCTGTGGGTGTGTCTGTACTACCTGTGGGTGTGTCTGTACTACCTGTGGGTGTGGCTGTACTACCTGTGGGTGTGTCTGTACTTCCTGTGGGTGTGTCTACACTAACCGTGGGTGAGTCTACACTACCTGTGGGTGTGTCTACACTACCCGTGGGTGTGTCTGTACTACCCGTGGGTGGGCCTGTACTACCTGTGGGTGTGTCTACACTACCTGTGGGTGTGTCTGCACTACCTGTGGGTGTGTCTGTACTACCTGTGGGTGTGCCTGTACTACCTGTGGGTGTGTCTGTACTTCCCGTGGGTGTGTCTGTACTACCTGTGGGTGAGTCTGTACTACCTGTGGGTGAGTCTACACTACCCGTGGGTGTGTCTGTACTACCTGTGGGTGTGTCTGTACTACCTGTGGGTGTGTCTGTACTACCTGTGGGTGTGTCTGTACTATCTGTGGGTGCGTCTGTACTACTCGTGGGTGTGTCTACACTACCTGTGGGTGAGTCTACACTACCTGTGGGTGTGTCTGTACCACCTGTGGGTGTGTCTGTACTACCCGTGGGTGTGTCTGTACTACCCGTGGGTGTGTCTACACTACCTGTAGGTGTGTCTGTACTACCTGTGGGTGTGTCTACACTACCCACGGGTGAGTCTACACTACCTGTGGGTGTGTCTGTACTACTGTGGGTGTGTCTGTACTACCTGTGGGTGTCTGTACTACCTGTGGGTGTGTCTGTACTACCCGTGGGTTTGTCTACACTACCCGTGAGTGTGTCAGCCCTACCTGTGGGTGTGTCTACACTACCTGTGGGTGTGTCTACACTACCCGTGGGTGTGTCTGTACTACTGTGGGTGTGTCTGTACTACCTGTGGGTGTGTCTGTACTACCTGGGGGGTGTCTACACTACCCTTGGGTGTGTCTGTACTACCTGTGGGTGTGTCTACACTACCCGTGGGTGTGTCTGTACTACCTGTGGGTGTGTCTGTACTACCCGTGGGTGTGTCTGTACTACCCGTGGGTGTGTCTGTACTACCTGTGGGTGTGTCTGTACTACCCGTGGGTGTGTCTGTACTACCTGTGGGTGTGTCTACACTACCTGTGGGTGCGTCTGTACTACCTGTGGGTGTGTCTGTACTACCTGTGGGCGTGTCTACACCACCTGTGGGTGTGTCTGCACTACCTGTGGGTGCGTCTGTACTACCTGTGGGTGTGCCTGTACTACCCGTGGGTGGGTCTGTACTACCCGTGGATGTGTCTGTACTACCTGTGGGTGTGTCTGCACTCCCCGTGGGTGTGTCTGTACTACCCATGGGTGTGTCTGTACTACCTGTGGGTGCGTCTGTACTACCTGTGGGTGTGTCTGTACTACCTGTGGGTGTGTCTGTACTACCTGTGGGTGTGTCTGCACTACCCGTGGGTGTGTCTGTACTCCCCGTGGGTGTGTCTGTACTACCTGTGGGTGTGTCTGTACTACCCGTGGGTGTGTCTACACTACCCGTGGGTGTGTCTGTACTACCTGTGGGTGTGTCTGTACTACCCGTGGGTGTGTCTGTACTACCCGTGGGTGTGTATACACTACCTGTGGGTGTGTCTGTACTACCCGTGGGTGTGTCTGTACTACCCGTGGGTGTGTCTGTACTACCCGTGGGTGTGTCTACACTACCTGTGGGTGTGTCTGTACTACCCGTGGGTGTGTCTGTACTACCCGTGGGTGTGTCTGTACTACCTGTGGGTGAGTCTACACTACCTGTGGGTGTGTCTGTACTACCCGTGGGTGTGTCTGTACTACCCGTGGGCGTGTCTGTACTACCTGTGGGTGTGTCTGTACTACCTGTGGGTGTGTCTACACTACCTGTGGGTGAGTCTACACTATCTGTGGGTGTGTCTGCACTACCTGTGGGTGTGTGTACCCTACCTGTGGGTGTGTCTGTACTACCTGTGGGTGTGGCTGTACTACCTGTGGGTGTGGCTGTACTACCTGTGGGTGTGTCTGTACTACCTGTGGGTGTGTCTACACTACCCGTGATTGTGTCTGTACTACCCGTGGGTGTGTCTGTACTACCCGTGGGTGGGCCTGTACTACCCGTGGGTGTGTGTGTACTACCTGTGGGTGTGTCAACACTACCTGTGGGTGTGTCTGCACTACCTGTGGGTGTGTCTGTACTACCTGTGGGTGTGTCTGCACTACCTGTGGGTGTGTCTGTACTACCTGTGGGTGTGTCTGTACTACCTGTGGGCGTGTCTGTACTTCCCGTGGGTGTGTCTGTACTACCTGTGGGTGTGTCTGTACTACCTGTGGGTGTGTCTGTACTACCCGTGGGTGTGTCTGTACTACCTGTGGGTGAGTCTGTACTACCTGTGGGTGAGTCTACACTACCCGTGGGTGTGTCTGTACTACCCGTGGGTGTGTCTGTACTACCCGTGGGCGTGTCTGTACTACCTGTGGGTGTGTCTGTACTACCTGTGGGTGTGTCTACACTACCTGTGGGTGAGTCTACACTATCTGTGGGTGTGTCTGCACTACCTGTGGGTGTGTGTACCCTACCTGTGGGTGTGTCTGTACTACCTGTGGGTGTGGCTGTACTACCTGTGGGTGTGGCTGTACTACCTGTGGGTGTGTCTGTACTACCTGTGGGTGTGTCTACACTACCCGTGATTGTGTCTGTACTACCCGTGGGTGTGTCTGTACTACCCGTGGGTGGGCCTGTACTACCCGTGGGTGTGTGTGTACTACCTGTGGGTGTGTCAACACTACCTGTGGGTGTGTCTGCACTACCTGTGGGTGTGTCTGTACTACCTGTGGGTGTGTCTGCACTACCTGTGGGTGTGTCTATACTACCTGTGGGTGTGTCTGTACTACCTGTGGGCGTGTCTGTACTTCCCGTGGGTGTGTCTGTACTACCTGTGGGTGTGTCTGTACTACCTGTGGGTGTGTCTGTACTACCCGTGGGTGTGTCTGTACTACCTGTGGGTGAGTCTGTACTACCTGTGGGTGAGTCTACACTACCCGTGGGTGTGTCTGTACTACCTGTGGGTGTGTCTGTACTACCTGTGGGTGGGTCTGCACTACCTGTGGGTGTGTCTGCACTACCTGTGGGTGGGTCTACACTACCTGTGGGTGGGTCTACCCTACCTGTGGGTGTGTCTATGCTACCCGTGGGTGTATCTATACTAACCGTGGGTGTGTCTGTACTACCTGTGGGTGTGTCTGTACTACCCGTGGGTGTGTCTGTAATACCCATGGGTGTGTCTGTACTACCCGTGGGTGTGTCTACACTACCTGTGGGTGTGTCTGCACTACCTGCGGGTGTGTCTGTACTACCCGTGGGTGTGTCTCTACTACCCGTGGGTGTGTCTGTACTACCCGTGGGTGTGTCTGTACTACCCGTGGGTGTGTCTGTACTACCTGTGGGTGAGTCTACACTACCTGTGGGTGTGCCTACACTACCCGTGGGTGTGTCTGTACTACCTGTGGGTGTGTCTGTACTACCTGTGGGTGTGTCTGTACTACCTGTGGGTGTGTCTACACTACCTGTGGGTGAGTCTACACTATCTGTGGGTGTGTCTGCACTACCTGTGGGTGTATGTACCCTACCTGTGAGTGTGTCTGTACTACCTGTGGGTGTGTCTACACTACCTGTGGGTGTGTCTGTACTACCTGTGGGTGTGTCTGTACTACCTGTGGGTGTGGCTGTACTACCTGTGGGTGTGTCTGTACTTCCTGTGGGTGTGTCTACACTAACCGTGGGTGAGTCTACACTACCTGTGGGTGTGTCTACACTACCCGTGGGTGTGTCTGTACTACCCGTGGGTGGGCCTGTACTACCTGTGGGTGTGTCTACACTACCTGTGGGTGTGTCTGCACTACCTGTGGGTGTGTCTGTACTACCTGTGGGTGTGCCTGTACTACCTGTGGGTGTGTCTGTACTTCCCGTGGGTGTGTCTGTACTACCTGTGGGTGAGTCTGTACTACCTGTGGGTGAGTCTACACTACCCGTGGGTGTGTCTGTACTACCTGTGGGTGTGTCTGTACTACCTGTGGGTGTGTCTGTACTACCTGTGGGTGTGTCTGTACTATCTGTGGGTGCGTCTGTACTACTCGTGGGTGTGTCTACACTACCTGTGGGTGAGTCTACACTACCTGTGGGTGTGTCTGTACCACCTGTGGGTGTGTCTGTACTACCCGTGGGTGTGTCTGTACTACCCGTGGGTGTGTCTACACTACCTGTAGGTGTGTCTGTACTACCTGTGGGTGTGTCTACACTACCCACGGGTGAGTCTACACTACCTGTGGGTGTGTCTGTACTACTGTGGGTGTGTCTGTACTACCTGTGGGTGTCTGTACTACCTGTGGGTGTGTCTGTACTACCCGTGGGTTTGTCTACACTACCCGTGAGTGTGTCAGCCCTACCTGTGGGTGTGTCTACACTACCTGTGGGTGTGTCTACACTACCCGTGGGTGTGTCTGTACTACTGTGGGTGTGTCTGTACTACCTGTGGGTGTGTCTGTACTACCTGGGGGGTGTCTACACTACCCTTGGGTGTGTCTGTACTACCTGTGGGTGTGTCTACACTACCCGTGGGTGTGTCTGTACTACCTGTGGGTGTGTCTGTACTACCTGTGGGTGTGTCTGTACTACCCGTGGGTGTGTCTGTACTACCTGTGGGTGTGTCTGTACTACCCGTGGGTGTGTCTGTACTACCTGTGGGTGTGTCTACACTACCTGTGGGTGCGTCTGTACTACCTGTGGGTGTGTCTGTACTACCTGTGGGCGTGTCTACACCACCTGTGGGTGTGTCTGCACTACCTGTGGGTGCGTCTGTACTACCTGTGGGTGTGCCTGTACTACCCGTGGGTGGGTCTGTACTACCCGTGGATGTGTCTGTACTACCTGTGGGTGTGTCTGCACTCCCCGTGGGTGTGTCTGTACTACCCATGGGTGTGTCTGTACTACCTGTGGGTGCGTCTGTACTACCTGTGGGTGTGTCTGTACTACCTGTGGGTGTGTCTGTACTACCTGTGGGTGTGTCTGCACTACCCGTGGGTGTGTCTGTACTCCCCGTGGGTGTGTCTGTACTACCTGTGGGTGTGTCTGTACTACCCGTGGGTGTGTCTACACTACCCGTGGGTGTGTCTGTACTACCTGTGGGTGTGTCTGTACTACCCGTGGGTGTGTCTGTACTACCCGTGGGTGTGTCTACACTATATAGCTACAACAGTATAAGAAAGTGGCTCATTTCCAGCTTCTTCGGAGCTCAAAGGATGGGCAGTAAATACCAGCTTTGCCAATGATGCCCACATCCCCCGGATAAATAAAAAGGCAATGGCATTGATACGTGCATACAAACATATGAACATACGAATTGGGAGCAGGAGTCGCCCATTCGGCCCCTAGTGCCTGCTCCCATCATTCAATAAGATTGTGGCTGATCTAATTGTAACATCAACCCCACATTCCTGCTCCTCCGATAACCTTTTACCCCCTTGTTAATCAAAAATCTATCCCGCTCTGCCTTAAAATTATTCAAAGTCTCTGCTTCCACTGCCTTTTGAGGAAGAGAGTGCCAA
Source organism: Scyliorhinus torazame (assembly GCF_047496885.1). NCBI lineage: Eukaryota > Metazoa > Chordata > Chondrichthyes > Carcharhiniformes > Scyliorhinidae > Scyliorhinus > Scyliorhinus torazame. The sequence goes on from NC_092715.1 coordinate 272,090,401, forward strand.
GACTCAAAACCTCGGAGTGAAAACATTTTTTCTCGTCCTTGTCTTAAACAGGCCACCCTTTATTTTTAAACAGTGACCCGTTCTAAATTCTCCCACTAGAGGAAACATCCTCTCCTCACCAACCCTGTCAATACCCCTCAGGACCTTATGGTTTCAATCAATTCGCCTCTAAATCCTCTAAACACCAGCAGATATAAGCTTAACCTCGCCAACCTTTTCTCATAAGACAACCTGCCCAATCCTGGTATTAGTTCAGTAATTTCTTTCTTAACTGCTTCTAACGCACTTGAGCCTTCCCTTAAGGAGATTAATACTATACTCTCCATTCCAGATGTAGTTTCACCAGTGTCCAGTACCACTGAAGCATAACCTCCTACTCCTGTAATCAGTTCCCCTCATAATAAATGCTAACATTCTATTAGCTTTCCTAATTACTTCTTGAACCTGTATACTGGTCTTTTGTGATTCACGCAGATCCCTCTTCACCTCAGAGCTCTGCAATCTCTCACCATTTAGATAGAGTCTCTTTTTATTCCTCCTACTCTACTAAAATGGATAATTTCACATTTGCTTACATTGTACTCCATTTGCCAGGTCTTTGCCCACTCACTTAAGCTATCTGTGTCCATTTGTCATCGCCTTACGTCCTCTTCACGATTGACTTTCCTACCTATCTTTGTGTTGTCAGCAAATTTAACAACCATACTTCAGTCTTTTCATCCCAGTCATTTATCGAGATTCTAATAAATTGAGGCCCAGCACTGACCCCTGTGGCACACCATTGGTTACATCCTGTCAACCAGAAAAAGACCCATTTAGACCAACTCTCTGTTTCCTGTTTGCCAACCAGTCTTCAAACCATGTCACCCCCTTCACCATGAGATTTATTTCCTGCAATAACCTTTGATCTGGCACCTTATCAAATGCCTTCTGTAAAACTCCATAGTTAGTAAAATTAAACTCTAATAATAAATATTACTACTGATCAGCCTGGTTTATTCTCAATCCAATTCTATTTTATTTAAAATTTCAAGATGTATTACTTATTCTGATCCGTTATATAACTCAATATTACTGTGATATCTCTGATTTAAGATGCTCCTTTTCACACTCCTATGCATAATTAATCACATTTCATCTGTTTAAGTTATTAGAAAAAATTTCATTAATCTTTTAAACCAAATATACTCTGCTAACCACTGTCGCAACATATTAACCATACTTCACACGATTCCAGCCTCTCTATCCTGCTAAAGCGGAGACAAGTGTAAAAGATAACGTGGTGGCAGGCACACATTATAACTTACAAAATAAAACGTTTATATGGCAATCTGACACAGGAGGAAGTTGTGTCACGCATTAATGCTGATGCTTTATTTTGCATATCATTGATTGTGAGGTTGCCTGTGGGGTTTTTTCTATATCGATAATATATTTTTAAAAACTCTTATCTGCACACACTCCCTAAATGTGCCAGCGTTTTGTTGGTCATCATTTTTGTGTTGACCTTCTCCCCATTATAAATGAGTTTGACCATGTCAACATTTCCCATGTAAAAGTCACAGTGAAGCCTTTGGTGCCTGGCCACCACTGTGATCCTCGCCATGCATTTACCTTTCAGCTTGACCATTCCAGTGCACGCCCCACCACCCTCCCATCCTCTACCCTCCATAAAGTTGAGGTCATGGTCTAACTCATTCCCAGTGCCATTCACCCAAAACCCCTGTGCTCGCTGACCTTCGTTGACTCTCGGTTAAGCAGTGTCTCGATTTTAATATTTCCATCCTTGTTTTCAACTGCCTCCACAGCATGCATCTCTGAAAATCTCCTTCAGCCTTACAACCGTCTGACATATCTGTGCTCCTCCAAGTCTGGCCTCTGCTACTACCAAGAAAGCACAACAGCGCCTATACTTCCTCAGGAAACTAAGGAAATTCGGCATGTCCATATTAACTCTTACCAACTTTTACAGATGCACAATAGAAAGCATCCTATCGGGCTGCATCACAGCCTGATATGGCAACTGCTCGGCCCAGGACCGCAAGAAACTTCAGAGAGTCGTGAACACCGCCCAGCCCATCACACAAACCTGCCTCCCCTCCATTGACTCCATCTACACCTCCCGCTGCCTGGGGAAAGCGGGCAGCATAATCAAAGGCCCCTCCCACCCGGCTTACTCACTCTTCCAACTTCCTCAATTGGGCAAGAGATACAGAAGTCTGAGAACACGCACGAACAGACTCAAAAACAGCTTCTTCCCCACTGTTACCAGACTCCTAAACGACCCTCTTATGGACTGACCTGATTAACATTACACCCTGAATGCTTCACCCGATGCTGGTGTTATCTAGTTACATTGTGTACCTTGTGTTGCCCTATTATGTATTTTCTTTTCTTCCCATGTACTTAATGATCTGTTGAGCTGCTGGCAGAAAAATACTTTTCACTGTACCTCGGTACACGTGACAATAAGAAAATCCAATTCAGTCTTGAACATCGCAGATTTTAACTACTCCATGTTTACTGGGCATCATCTCGCCTGACTGGGCCCTAAGCTCTGGAATCCTCTCTCAAAATCCCTTCAACACGCCACATCTTTCTCCTCACAATCAGTTTCTTTTCTGTTCTAATATCTCCTTATGTGGCTTGATGTTAAACTTTATTTGCTCATGTTTCTACGAAGCAACTTGGAGCATTGTATTATATTAAAGATGCAATATAACTAAAAGTTATTGTGACATTTAAGATGATTCAAGGGATATGCATAAGATAGATCCCTAAAGCCTGAAATTTCTTCAATTTTAATATGCAATTTAAGTAATATTAATACAATCTCAGGTGTAAGATGCTCTTTTCATAGCCCTTATTCCAAAAGTCTTTAATTTATGCATTTTTTTATTCAGTAACATGTCACTTGCAACATGTTCTCCCATTCTCTGCATCTATCACATCCCCACTAAACCTTCGTGATTATTACTTCTGTTCATCACTGACCAGCACTGGCCCTCCTTTCCCACAACTCAAATTCCAGAGTCCCCCCTCATTTGCTATAAATCACTCCATGTGCTCACCAAGGCTTTGTTCACAGCTATCTTCCTAGAAACTGTGCGTTAGTACTGCAGCGTGAAAACTTTCTCCTTTTCAATATCCATTAACAGAGATCCTCAATTGGACGTCTCAATGAAAGAGCAATTTCTTTGTGGGAAGGTTATAGCATTGGACCAAACACCCCCACCACCTGACCTGGGCTTGCAAAATCCTACCAACTGCCCTGGCTTGAGACAATTCAAACCTCTATAACCTGTGATTACCCTCTCTCCAGTTGCACCGCCTGGACCTGTAAAGACTTAATTACCTGCAAAGACTTGCATTCAAAGTACCATCTTGCAACATTGACTCTGTCTATATATATGTTTCCGGAACCGACCTCTTCATTCACCTGAGGAAGGAGCAGTGCTCCGAAAGCTAGTGATTCGAAACAAACCTGTTGGACTTTAACCTGATGTTGTCAAATCCCAAATTTCTTTACCCGTCAGTCTGGCCTCAATAAAAGTCGAGATGGATTTGCAGGTACAGCATTAGTTATTTTATTTAGCTTGCAAGCTTTCCTCAATTCTCAGGAGCACAAAGCACATCCTGCTTCGTACACTTCTGGAATCAAGTGAGGCTGTAGAACAAAGGAGTCTGTACTGATACATTCAAATGGCATCAAGTTTCACATACACGATTCCCATAGGTCATCCTATATCCCTCCTGACCTGTTGATCTATTCTGATTGGCTCACTTCCAATCCCTTCCTCTGGCCCCTATTACCCAGCATCCTTTTCTCCTCCTATGGTGGACACACCTCCTCCTTGCTTTGCCATGCGGTCTGAAATCCTTTGTCTGTGAACTCACCAGAATGAAACTGGCCTATCTCTACATTACAGTAACTAATATCTCTAAAATAACTATTTTATATCACATTCGTCATTCCCTCCTTTTATCATTCCATGATAACCGAACTATCCAATCCATAGCTACGGTTCCTCATCTAAAAAGATCCGTCGCTGCATTTCCAATTCCTGGCTTAGTCCCCCCTCACCTGCTGCACCCTCATGGATTTTAACAGTTAAGATTTTAGGGGCGTTGATCTGTTCCAGTGTACCCCGCATTCTACCCATCACACATTTAAGGATGGCTGGGCCCACAAAGATGCAGCCGATAGCCACCACTAAATACATGACCATATTTATCAACCAGTCCTTCCAACCTCCAAATCCCCAGTTACCCCAAGCGCCAGGATCCTGCATTCCGTCCAGGTGATCCCGTATGCGTTCCATAAATTTAGTGATGTTAGCGGTCAAGTCCTGAACTCCCATGTGTGATGCTGCAGTCGAGTGTTAATTGTTTCAGTGACCTCAAAATATTTTATGGCAGTGCCGTCCGGCATGACTTGAAGTGCGTACTCTGTTGGATCCGAATGATCCACTGCCCTCCTTACCATTTGCCCCAGATCCCTGGCATGGTACTGGTCGTGGACGTGACGTGTAATATGAGGGCTTACCGAAGCTGACTGGCCATAAATGTGGTGATATTGTAACAAAATCGGCTGTACCTTCTTTTCCCATGACCTTGGCTGTAACCTTGACTGGCCATTCGGTCCCAATTAATGGCCGGTATTTGTCCTCCAACTCCCTGTTTTGTCCGGTTCTGTCATAGGCCAGGGTAACGTGATGCAGTGAATGTTCAATGTCTAACGTCCACCACTGGGGGTGATAGAAATATAGCACTGTTGTCTCATCCTCCATGATTGGACCGTTACCCCTTCGTCTCCGTATTCTAGCTGTAGCTGGAAGATACACAGTAAATCTCGGGCCAACAAATTACAGTCCAATCCAGTAGTCACTACAAACTGATGATCTGCAGACTTATTCTCGAAAGTGACTGTCACAGGTTCAGAAATAGGATACTCACACACCTGTCCTTAGAACCCCGACAATTGCTGCGTGTGGTCGGATAATGGTAGTCGAAGTTCTGATTGCACAGAAGACATGGCTGCTCCAGTGTCGTTTACAAAGTAGTGATGTTAATCTATCTGCAGAGAGATATAGGTTCCCTGTCCGATTGGAGAGTCCTTATGACTAAATTAGCTAGTCAATCCTATGTTGGGAAAGGGTTTGCCTGGGAGAAGTCAGTGTATCTCGTCTGTCCTCCCCTTGGTGGGTACCCCCTCCTTTGGGTCGGATAATCTCCTTCTGCTGCCTGTCTTATAAGGGGCATTCCTGTTGCCAGTGATCTGCATGGCCGCAATTAAAACATGCATTGTTCCCTCTATATCTGCCCCGTCCTCTTCTCCCAGTAGTCCAATGGCCCCTCAGAGGGGGCGGCGGCTGTAAAGCTGTTGATGCATACGGTGGGCCATAAAAAGGAGCTGAGGGTCCCTTTGGGTGGGTTTGGTATCCTCCCCCTTGCTGATCCACCCACCCAAAGTCACAATATTGGGGCTCCGGCTGGTAAACTACCATTTCTGACGCTTGTTGGGGTCGCAGATCATCCTTTTTCATTACATACTCAGTCTTAACCTTTGTAACTGAGCCTCCTTCCTGGCCTACACCCTCCTTCCAATAAAATCTGACTGCCCTTGCCATCTGGGAAGGGTCGTTCTCTGTCCAATTCATGTTATTACATTTCACAGCAGTAGCCACAGAAGGTGGTAGGCAATGCATTAACATAGCACAATATTGAGGGGAATTCTGACCATTTTGATATAGCAAGTCGCCTGACTGCCCACGGTAGATTTCATTAAAACGCTCCAGAAATTCCTCTGGCTCTTCAATCTTCTTAGGTTTTAGGCCTAAGATAACAGAAAGATTTATGGGCTTTTGAAATGTGCTATTCAACGCATTCAGGATCTGTGTCCTTCTATCGTCGTCTAACGCATGGGCTTGCTGAAGTGCAGCGTGGCTAGCATAATTCAAGTGATTGGTATCTTCCTAATCGGCAACTGTCTCCGAGTCTCACCAGGGGGCACTCTAGCTATTTCCTCTGGTTCTTCCACGACTTTGCGTCCCTCCCTGTCACTAGAGGGAGTTCTTTCTTTTCAAAATCATCTGTTGCAGCTCCCTTTGTTCTGAAATTTGCGGTTTCCCCTTGGTTTGGAGGGATTTAGGTGGTATGCTTAATTGTTTCTGGTTAGGATCAAGCCCTTCTCTTGCTGTCCGAGATCTGGTCCTAGAGCTAACTGGGCTTGCGGAACAGAGCTCCTCTTTCTCTACTGATCGTGAAGATGGTAAATCAGGACCCACACTATCACCTAAAAGGGCTTGAGTTACTGGCATGATTGGAATCTGGGGAGCAGTGACTGGATATAAATTATTATACTCTGGTGGTTCTGGAATTAGTGCAGACAATGCTACAGGTGCAGTCGGAACTTTTAGTGACATTTCTAAATTATTGAATTTATCATTTTCTGTCAATTCAAGGCCAGCCATTGAACTACGTAGCTCATCTTTTGTTTGACCCGAGACTTTCCTGTCTCTACTTGCGCATTTTTTTTTTTTCTTGGCAAAACGATTGAAAAGGTTCTAACAGTGTTCTTTTAAAACTTAAAAATGTTTGAAAATTCAAATTGAATTACTGCAACTTGCAAGCATAGCTCTGATCTCAACTCAGAACTAAATTTACGATTTGCTTAACACAACTTGTATAACATTTACAACTTAATTAATTCTTTATCTTAACAATTTTTCTTTTAACAAGTTTTTCTTACATTCACAAAAATGTTGGCAAAGTCAACTATCATCTCCAGATTTACACTTTTTAAAATGGTGTCAGTGATCTTCTTTAAGTTTCTATTAATTCACAAATAAAATGAGATAAACATTATTTCAAGTAAGTAAAACTTAAGATTCTGGCAATTTCAATCAATTGCTTTCGAAAATAATAACTTTTATCAAAGAGGTGGAGAAACCCACTGGTTTCCTTTAATTAATTCAAAACGTAACTTTGCTGGAGTTCACTGGCTCAAAGGAAAGGTATCCGATTACACTACAGACTGCTGCTGTTATCTCAAGGCCTGAGTGAGAAGCACTGTCTGTCGTCTTTAACTTTGGCTGCTGCTGTTATCCCTTTGAGAGACTTCTGCTTCAACCAATATGCAGCATCCAGCTGTATGGATGTCCTTGTCTTGAAATTTATCCAAGCAATTCCCCACAATCTCAACTAGTCCTCAGAACTGCGTTTTTCGCCACTTCAGTCCAAGGGTACAATTTTTTTTTTAGCTTAATTAACTATAGATTTAAAACACTCACACATGGAATTGAATGATCTTCAGATTTAAAAACACTTATACTGGACTGAACCTTCACTACTGAAGTCCCATCAGCCATAAAAACACTTATACTGGACTGAACCTTCACTACTGAAGTCCCATCAGCCATAAAAACACTTATACTTGGAATTGAATCATCATTTTAGATGTCCCATCAACCCAAAACCTAACCCAAGCCGAATCAACAATATGAAATCCCATCAATTAAATTTCTAATCCCCAGACTGACCTTTGATTTCGTCGAGACGATCTTTCCGTACCAACCGCGAGTGACCAGACTAATCAGACGATAAGACGAGGGGGAAAATCAATGCGCGGTCATTTTCCAGCTGTACATTGTGGGCCCTTTTTCCCCATCCTCCTGTTCATAATCAGTCTAATTCTGATTTCGCAGTTGGTCAGAACCGTGTTGAGAAATCCCGGGTTTTCGGCACCAATTGTCAAATCCCAAATTTCTTTACCCGTCAGTCTGGCCTCAATAAAAGTCGAGATGGATTTGCAGGTACAGCATTAGTTATTTTATTTAGCTTGCAAGCTTTCCTCAATTCTCAGGAGCACAAAGCACATCCTGCTTCGTACACTTCTGGAATCAAGTGAGGCTGTAGAACAAAGGAGTCTGTACTGATACATTCAAATGGCATCAAGTTTCACATACACGATGCCCATAGGTCATCCTATATCCCTCCTGACCTGGTCATACATTCTGATTGGCTCACTTCTCATCCCTTCCTCTGGCCCCTATGACCCAGCATCCTTTTCTCCTCCTATGGTGGACACACCTCCTCCTTGCTTTGCCATGCGGTCTGAAATCCTTTGTCTGTGAACTCACCAGAATGAGACTGGCCTATCTCTACATTACAGTAACTAATATCTCTAAAGTAACTATTTTATATCACATTCGTCAATGTTGTAAGACTTCTTACTGTGGCTTCTATCCACAGTGACTCAGATCTAATGGTTGCAATTAGCTCACTTCATAGAAAGAAGACTTACTCTGATTTTAGACATATGTAAAATGGAATCTTTGATTCATAAAAAAGTCAGTTCTGTAGATATGCTGAATGTTCACATTCAGATTACAGAAGTGAAGCTTGCAGATTATTTGGAATTGAGCCATCACAAGAAAGTGGAACAGAAAATACTGCTGAAATTTCTAATTTAAGAATTGGATTGCAGCCAACACTATGCATCACAGCACCCAGCATTTATTGAAATGCAAGTCACAAAATGTTTAGTCAAGTAATATAATGGTGAAAATACAGCAGAAAGTGCTGAGTACTGCACGGTGATGGGAAACAAGCCAACATTGTAAGAGAGAGAGAGTGACACTTATAAAACTGGAAGGAAAACTATTGAAGGAGCAGCTTAAAAGAAAAGACATATTCTGAGACACTGCCCCACCATCTGAGCATCTACTTGGACAGGGAAATGGCCTCTGATCCACAATCACTCACATCTAATGGCTAATAAGAATGGAGAAGTTGTCTGCAGCTGATTGCCAAGCCTGGAAGAGGAATGTTGGCACAAGGCTTCCTTGGCAGCAGTCTGTGTCCATGGATGAAGCCAGGACCCAATTTCGCCATCCTACTACAGACATCCCTAAAGGAGGCACGTGTCCCAGGATACACAAAGTTGTGAAGTAGTCCCCCAAGATATAGTAAATGGTGTTGACGAGCTTTTCACTCAAGCTGGCATCTGCAGAACTATCCCATTATTATTTTAAAAGCAGCATCTGCGAGCTGAAGATTTTGGGCTCTTCAGTGGCGAGACAGTCCCTCTAACTGGCTGGCGAGCATTGAGCTCCTCCACATTTGCTATCTCTACTCAATTGAGCTCCGTGTTTTGCCCAGTGGAGTCTTTAACTGGCCCGTTATGGATGCCTTTTGGCTGTTGATTGTGAGAAATGGGGTGATTCAGGATACATGCTGCAAAAGTCACTCGTTGGCAGATTCTGAGAAACATGTTTCTGGATGTTGCAGCTGGTTCAGAGAAGAAAGAAAGGTGCAAGTAGCTTCATAAGGAGGCAGATCACTCATGGTATTATTAGCTAAAGGACTAACACGAGTTACTAAATGTAACCTTACCCACATTGACTGCATCCTGAGGACCATGTCTAAAAAATGGTTGCATTGAGGAATACTGAATGGTACAAAAGAAGTGAACCCTCAGCTGCGTCTGCTCCATCTCTGACCACACGCCACCTTCCCATTGCCTCTCTGGCCATGGTCTGTATGCTGCCTTATATCTCTGATGTTATTGGGTGTCTTAGAAACTGGGAGATTTAGTAACTGGAAGATGCAGTAAATCCCAGCTAGCTGAATGCGACCATTACGGCTATACTGATAATTGAGGGCAACAAGGAAGTACATGTAGAGTACGGGGTTCAAAAACAGCTTCTTCCCCACTGTTACCGGACTCCTGAATGACTCTCCTATGGACTGATCTCTCCACACATCTTCTCTCCTGTTGTATCACTACACTCCGTATGCTTCACCCAATGTCTGTGTCTATGTATTTACATTGTGTATTTATTGTTTGTCCTATGTTTTTCATGTATGGAATGATCTGTCTGGACTGTATGCAGAACAATACTTTTCACTGTGCCGGTCCACGGGGTAAATCTAAATCAATCAAATCAAGTGTATGTAAGAATGGAAGTGGAGGAATAATTTGAAGTGAAGACTAACGGTCACTGTGCTACTCGCTGGGCACTGATGATAAACCACTAAAGCACTCAACAAACTGTGGTGGGACATGATAAGCGTACTTATTGTTTTGCTGTCATTGTCAGAAGATGTAGCTGATTCCACACTACCTTACCTTGCCTAGCCTCTTGAATTTTTATCCCACTTTGCTGCAAATCCCTATTCAGATCTGATTACTGCTCCTGCCACAGTACAGAACAGCCCTACCCAAAGTCATAAATTACATCCTTTGTTATTCTGACTTCAGAGCATTAATTTCCTCATCCTCCTCAACCGCTTTGCAGCTTTTCATATAGTCGACCACGCCACCCTCCCTGAACATGTCTCTTCCCTTGTCAATGTCAGTGTGTCTGCCCTTGTGTGATTTCACCCTCATCTATCTGATCATACCCAGACTATCTCCAGCAATGCTTTATCTTTCTGCCCCACACGATTACCTCTGGAATCCTCAAGGATCTTTCCTTGGCCATCTCCTTCTCTCATCCTGATGTTATCTTTTGCAACAATCATGCACAGACATGGAATCAGCATCCATACATACACTTGTGATACCCAGCTGTCTTCCTCCACCACCTCTTTTAGTTCCTGTTTGATGTCCAAACTTGGATGAGCCTCAGTTTCCGCCCAGCAGACATTGGGAAGATGAAGCTTTGGTTTCCTCCACAAAGGCCATACCCTCGTCATCCATTTCCTCCCCGAGACCCAACATCTAGGCCGAACTCAACTTTTAGCATTCTTCTATATTCTTTGTAAGCTTTTAAAATCATTATGTTGGTAGCAAGACAGATCTGTATTTAGATCATTCTGAATTGAAAGGGTGATTTTATTTATTAGAAAATGCATATTTTGTAACTGATTATGATCGCCTTCCAATGGCATGTTAATGTGAATCAGTATATGCAACATATCCTTCACCAGCTCTGCCAGAAACTGCAGATATTTTAAATCTTAAAATCTCAAAAGAGTACGCATTGTCACACATACAAACTTGTAGTTGCATTTTTAGAATATGAAACTGATTAAAAGGATGCTCAAGGCCTTTCTGTAGAAACATTGACAGTTACCATAAGTGTCATTCATTGCGTTAAAGTGTTGCTTATACATGCAGAGTCCCAACATTGCAATGCAGCCCCTCTGTAATACTAATAACATGAACTCAATTATAAATCATTCATAGCAAATGATGATTAAGATTAATTGTTGACGTGACAATGCATTCTTTTGGGAAGGTAGACCAGCATTTAGATGCCACTGTCATCCTTAGCACAGTATTAAACTTCAGCATTTTAAAATGTGCCCTCTGGTCAAACTTTATTAGAGTTATTAGACAAGGTGGCAGTTCCTGTCAAGTGCCAGGTTTAGGTTGCTCTGGGGCAACTTGTCATCAAGCCGAATGAACAATTCAAAAATAAGGAAGCTATTTGCTTCGGGAATATCCTCTCCCTGTGAACTCTCCACAGATTAATGTATGAATGTGGTCAGATTTTAATCATAGCTGTTCCAGCATCACTTGGAAAAATTATTACATCAATCAATAAAGTGAGACAAAGCAATCAGGCTATTGTGCTATCGGCTGTTGTAGCTATTGTTGTGGTGCTCAGTTCATACATGCTTCAAAATATGTGCCTGCTCCACCTAATGAGACAGCCTTTAGCATATTACTAGCAGTCCTGACACACCTGTTCCAGATGTTGCAACATGTACATGTCTTTATGTAAATTATGGGGCGCAGTAATTACAGGCTCGAGTATTTGAAGACTAGAAAACTATGAATGAGCGTTGTCCATAACCACAATTGTAATTAAACTTTAGATTATTTCTTTCACTCCCTTCATCTCACAGAAAGTCTTCCTCCCTCAACCTTAATGATCTTTTTTAAAAATCTATCCCTTCAACCTTTAGTAACCTCTTCAATCCTATTCCTTCCTGGTTTGACACTGTTTCCTCACACTGGCATGTGAATTGCTTTTTAACATTCAAGGCACTACACAAATCTTCCTCTGTGGTTCCTGCAATTTTACAGATCGTTTAGGAGGATGGATTGGCAGTAAAGTTTCAATTATGTACCTTGTATATAAGTATCCCACAGTTTGCCAATCCAAAGTTTTGTTTTAAAAAGGTTGCTGCCATTGCAGCAATCTAACAGGGCAGGGACTGTCATCGCCAACCACTTTCACTTTAAAACTCAATCATTGTTCTCAATTTTACACATAGTAAGTACAAGTTTAATAAGTAATGAAACATTAAGGATCACCACTGATCCACAGTGACAATACCGCACCAGCAGAGCTCGGGTGCAATGAACAGATTAAATTGACGAACCTCCGTTTAAAAAAAACTGAAGATGTAATTGAAATGCATAAAAAGTTGCTCACTTCAAATTGCAGGATAATTGGAAATGTGCATAAAAAATTGCTGCACTGTTTTAATTCATGTGTTTAATTCAGATTACTGAATAATTTATTTAAACTGGGCAAAGGATGACATATACCGTAAGGAAAAGGAAGTGAACAGCATAGTGGCGCACTGCCGAGTGATAGGACACAGCTTTTTGTCCTAATTTCATCTGTACAATTGCCAGCTTGTTCCATCTAAAGGCAACACATCTCCCACACTGAGAATATCAGAGTGAAAGCACCTCTGTCTCAGCTCCTCAGTTGCTGAAATTCTCGTCCATGCCTTTGTTATCTTTTAGGTTTGATTAATCTGATGCACTCCTGGTCGGTCAAAACCCAAATCCCTTCACATTCTCGCCCCTTCCTGTTTCATCTCCTCCAAACTTACAACTCTCCAAGATATCTGTGCTCCACCAATTCTAGCACCTTGAGCCTCCCCAATTTTAATCCTTCCACCTTTGGTGTAATCAGCCGCCAGCACCCTAATCTCTGGAATTCCCTTCCTATAACTTTCCACCTCTTCACCTTTTTTCTCTTTCAAATATGTCCTTGAAAGGTCCATCTTTGACCAAGCCTGTCATTATGTGGCTTGGTGTTAAATGTTGTTTGATGATGCTTCCTGCAACATCTTGGGACATGTTACTACATTAATGGTGCTATATGAATGCACATTGTTGCTGGATTCATTTCCTACTTTCGAGCAGTTCTATTCAGTGGAAGGTTGAAAGCAGGTCACCATTCTACATTCTTAGATGGTTATGGTGCTGTTAGCGATAAAGATGAAAAGGATTATCTTCAAATATTTATCAATTTGTTCCTTATTTTAAGCTTATGAAACTTTTTAGTTGTTTGAAACTTATCCATTTTAGGAGATTTTTTCCACTGAGTTTTATTTGTTAATTAAACCTGAGGTTTTAAATAAGATGTAAAGATAATGCAAACATCAGAACCTCTTTATAACATAGTGAAAGATGCTGGCTCCATGTGGAGCTTCTTCAGTTGGTGGTGGGTCCATTCTCCACAGAAACTGCATCTCCCATCGCCATTCTCACCAATGGCACATTGTTATCCATACTGTTTAGACTTTCACAGTTTCTTGTACTGAACTCCTCACCTGTCCATTTTGCGGCCTCTTGCTTCCCATTCCTCTCCAAAGCCAAACGTTTCCCAGCACCACGGCTGTTTCCTGCTTCACAAAGCTGCCTTCCATCGCCAGCAGAGCTCTTCACATACTAAACACGGAATCTTCCTCTTCCCCTCTACCTCTTACCCTACTCCCTTTCATGTCCTTTCATTCTTTGCCTTCCCCTCTCCATTGCCATCTTCTCTTATCTACCTTACCATTCTCCACTGTCTCCTTCTCCTTTCTCCCACCCATCTCTCTTCACCACCCTACTCCCTCCCCTTTCTTCTTTTTTCCTTTCTCCCTCATTCTTTTCCTATCCCTGTCTCTCCTACTCTCACAACCACATCACTCCCATTCTCCTCTTTCTGTTTTCCCTCCCCTTTTCACCTCCCTTTCTCTCATTGCTGCCATCTCCCTCATTCTCTCCTGATCCATTCCCCCTTCTCTCCCTAATTCCCACATCCCATTACTCCTTCTCTTTCTCCCGCCTTATCTCATTCACCTTTTTTCTCCCTCCTACCTTCACCTCTCTCTTCCTTCACCTCTTCCCTTAAATCTTTTCTACCTCATCCGACCTTTCTCTTTCCTCGTCCGATCTTTCCCTCGCTCTTTCCACCCCTCCCTCCTTGTCAGAAATGTATAATTACAACATGACACCTTTACTTGGGCAATTTCCATGATATATGTGACTGCAGCAACATAAACAGAAGGACAAAGGACATGACTCTGAAGTGAGGACAGAATTATATCTTTGTGTGCTGGTCCAGTTATCCCCAAAGTTCTTTCAAAGAGGAAACTTGGTATTAACTCCTTGTGAATAATATTCCGGGACATTGAGTAGCCATGTAAATTTGCAGACGATACGAAGATTGGTGGAGTTGTGGATAGTAAGGAGGGCTGTTGTCGGCTGCAAAGAGACATAGATAGGATGCAGAGCTGGGCTGAGAAGTGGCAGATGGAGTTTAACCCTGAAAAGTGTGAGGTTGTCCATTTTGGAAGGACAAATATGAATGCGGAATACAGGGTTAACGGTAGAGTTCTTGGCATTGTGGAGGAGCAGAGAGACCTTGGGGTCTATGTTCATACATCTTTGAAAGTTGCCACTCAAGTGGATAGAGCTGTGAAGAAGGCCTATGGTGTGCTCGCGTTCATTAACAGAGGGATTGAATTTAAGAGCCGTGAGGTGATGATGCAGCTGTACAAAACTTTGGTAAGGCCACATTTGGAGTACTGTGTACAGTTCTGGTCGCCTCATTTTAGGAAGGATGTGGAAGCTCTGGAAAAGGTGCAAAGAAGATTTACCAGGATGTTGCCTGGAATGGAGAGTAGGTCTTACGAGGAAAGGTTGAGGGTGCTAGGCCTTTTCTCATTAGAGCGGAGAAGGATGAGGGGCGACTTGATAGAGGTTTATAAGATGATCAGGGGAATAGATAGAGTAGACAGTCAGAGACTTTTTCCCCAGGTGGAACACACCATTACAAGGGGACATAAATTTAAGGTGAAAGGTGGAAGATATAGGAGGGATATCAGAGGTAGGTTCTTTACCCAGAGAGTAGTGGGGGCATGGAATGCACTGCCTGTGGAAGTAGTTGAGTCGGAAACATTAGGGACCTTCAAGCAGCTGTTGGATAGGTACATGGATTACGGGAAAATGATATAGTGTAGATTTATTTGTTCTTAAGGGCAGCACGGTAGCATTGTGGATAGCACAATTGCTTCACAGATCCATGGTCCCAGGTTCGATTCCGGCTTGGGTCATTGTCTGTGCGGAGTCTGCACGTCCTCCCCGTGTCTGCGTGGGTTTCCTCCGGGTGCTCCGGTTTCCTCCCACAGTCCAAAGATGTGCGGGTTAGGTGAATTGGCCAATGATAAATTGCCCTTAATGTCCAAATTGCCCTTGGTGTTGGGTGGAGGTGTTGAGTTTGGGTAGGGTGCTCTTTCCAAGAGCTGGTGCAGACTCGGGGGGCCGAATGGCCTCCTTCTGCACTGTAAATTCAATGATAATCTATGATTAATCTAGGACAAAGGTTCGGCACAACATCGTGGGCCGAAGGGCCTGTTCTGTGCTGTATTTTCTATGTTCTATGTTCTATGTAATGGAAATATAGAAGCAATTCAACTTTTCCGGTTAATTTGTGAATAGACGAAATCTGACACACAGAAAAATGTGTATTTGTAAAACACCTTATTTTGCCTAATGACACAAACATTAACTAATTGAGAAAATATTTAGTGTGAGGCTTTAATTACATAGAATTAAAATTATATTGAATGTACAGAAACAGGCCATTCAGCCCCTCTACTCAATGTTGGTACCTATGTCCCACATGAGCCTTCTCCCACTCAATTTCTTTAATCTCACACTGCTAACTTAACCTGCTAGTTTCTGCGTCAAATGTTTATCTAGTTTTCTTTAAAAGCATCTGTGTTATTTGCCTCAACTACTCTGTGGCCTCAAGTTCCACGTTCTAACCATTGCCATCAATGCCCCCACGTCTGGTACTCCTTCCCCAAACCCCTCTCCACCTCCAGCCCTCCCTCCACCTTTTAAGGCCCTCCTTAAAAGCCACCTCTTTGACATATTTTGGTCTCCCCTTGGAGTATCTCCTTTAGCTGAGCCTCGATATTTTCTCATGCCTCTGTGAAGCACTTTAACCTATTTTTATTTCCACCCCCCCCCCCCCCAAAAAAGGCTCAGTTTAAATGCAATCACTCAGATTGGTGCATTCCTGTGTTAATAATGACTTGATTCTTTATGACAGGCCTTAGCCACAGAGATATGCAAAGAAATCCAAAGCAGAAGAACTCAACTGAAAAGGACAAAGGTGAAAGAGATAAGTCATGAAGGTCTTTCAAAAGAGTCTATTAATAGAGCTCAGTCCATGGCTGCAACTATTCTGAATATTTCACAAAGTGACCTGCAAGATATATTGGATCTTGAGGATGAGATGGTAAGAAATATTTGCATATATCTTCCAGTTATTAGCATTATGAAGAAGTGAATAATAACTTGAGGGAAATGGTGATTTAAGGACAGTTTCCCTGATGAACTATTTGTAAGATTCAGAATAGTAATGTGAATGAAAAGATTAGTTCAGATCTACATTTAATCAATAAGGTTCCACGACTTTGAATTTAGGTCACTGTTCTTTTATTTTGAGAAATTGTTGCTAACCTTTTGTTGTTTTCTCTTTGATCATCTTGAACTATTTGACGAAGTCCCCCATAAGAGATCAGTGTGTAAAATTAAAGCGCATGGGGTTGGGGGCAGTGTATTGAGATGGACAGAAAACTGGTTGGCAGACAGGAAACAAAGAGCAGGAATAAACGGGTCTTTTTCAAATTGGCAGCAGTGACTAGTGGGGTACCGCAGGGATCGGTGCTGGGACCCCAGCAGTGACTAGTGGGGTACCGCAGGGATCGGTGCTGGGACCCCAGCAGTGACTAGTGGGTACCGCAGGGATCGGTGCTGGGACCCCAGCAGTGACTAGTGGGGTACCGCAGGGATCGATGCTGGGACCCCAGCAGTGACTAGTGGGGTACCGCAGGGATCGGTGCTGGGACCCCAGCAGTGACTAGTGGGGTACCGCATGGATTGGTGCTGGGACCCCAGCTATTCACAATGCATGATTTAGATGAAGGAACAAAATGTAATATCTCCAAATTTGCAGATGATACAAAGTTGTGTGGGAGAGTGAGCTGTGAGGAGGATGCAGAGATCCTGCAGTCTGATTTGGACAAGTTGAGTGAGAGGGTAAATGAATGGCAGATTCAGTATAATTTGGAGAAATCTGAGGTTATCCACTTTGGTAGCAAAACGAGAAGGCGGCCTATTATCCGAATGGCCATAAATTAGGAGAGGGGAATGTGCAACGAGACCTGGGTGTCCTCGTACACCAGTCACTGAAGGTAAGTGCGCAGGTGCAGTAGGTGTCAAAGGAGACAGATGGCAGATGGTATTGGCCTTCATTGCGAGAGGATTTGAGTACAGGAGCAGGGATGTCTCACTGCAACTTTGCAGGGCCTTGGTGAGGCCACACGTGGAATATTGTGTGCAATTTTGGTCTCCTTATCGGAGGAAGGATGTTCTTGCTCTAGAGGAAGATTTCCCAGACTGATTTCTGGGATGGTGGGATTGACGTACGAGGAGAGATTGACTCGGTTGGGATTGTATTCGCTGGAGTTCAGAAGAATGAGGGGGAATTTCATTGAAACCTATAAAATTCTGACAAGACTGGACAGGGGAGATGCAGGAAGGATGTTCCCGATGGTGGGCGGGGTGGGGGGGTGTCCAGAACCAGGGGTCACAGTCTGAGGATACAGGGTAGACCATTTAGGACAGAGATGGGGAGACATTTCTTCATCCAGAGAGTGGTCGGCCTGTGGAATTCGTTACCACAGGAAGTAGTTGAGTCCAAAACATTGCATGTTTTCAAGAAGCAGTTACATATCGCACTTAGGGCGAAGGGGATCAAAGGATATGGGGGGAAAGCGGGATCAGGGTATTGAGTCGGATGGTCAGCCATGATCATAATGAATGGCGGAGCAGCTCGAAGGGCCGAATGGCCTCCTCCTATTTTTTATGTTTCCACGTTTCTATGTTGGGATCTGGTCCGGAATCCTAACAAATATTGGGATCTGGTTCAGTATGATAACAGATGTTGGTGTCTGCTCCGGTATCCTAACAGGATTGAGGGTCACATTGCAGCTGGTAAATAGCAAGTGCAAGTCAGTCCTGATCGACATGGCACTCGGTAGAATGAACATCAACAGAGCATCAGTACAAGAGACCAGCTGGGTCACTGAAAAGAAACATTAAACATTCACCTGGCAGAGAAAGAATTAGAGGAAATGTGGAGCGAGGTTTAAGCTCCATTGTACGGAACTTACTACTCTAGATGCTGGAACTCTCCTCATTTCATTTCATTTCATTTTCATTTTCATTTCATTCAAATAGTTCAGAACATGTTCACTCCAACTGCCTCTCAGCTCAAACAGGGCCAGTTAACCTGGTGAATATCTGTGTTCCAACGCTGTGCTCCATTACAAAGGTGAAAGACCAGGGGCGGGATTCTGCCGGAATCGGCGGGGCGGGCAACTCCGGCGGGACGGAGCGGCGTGAACCACTCCAGCGTCGGGCCGCCCCAAAGGTGCGGAATCCTCTGCACCTTCAGGGGCTACGCCAGCCCCGGAGAGATTTGCGCCGGCCAGCAGGGAAGGGGCTTGGCACCATGCCAACCGGCGCCAAAGGGCTTCCGCCGGCCGGCACCAGTTGGCACATGCACGGGAGCGCTAGGGTGTGCTGGCGTCATTCCTAGCGCATGCACAGAGGGATTCGTCTCCGCACCGGCAATGGCGGACCGCTACAGCCGCCGGTGCGGAAGAATAGAGAGCCCCCATGGCACAGGCCTGCCCGAGGATCGGTGGGCCCCGATCGCATGCCAGGCCACCGTGGGGCACCTCCCGGGGCCAGATCCCCCCCACGCCCCCACCCCGAGAAACCCGGAGACCGCCCGCGCCGCCAGGTCCCGCCGGTAAGGAACTACTTTAATTTACGCCGGCGGGACCGGCAAAAAAAAACAGGTGGCCATTCAGCCCATCGCGGGCTGGAGAATCGCCGGGAGGGCCGCTGCCAGCGGCCGCCGACTGGCGTGCCGCGATTCCCGCCCCCGCCAAATCCCCATTGCCTGAAAACTTGGCAGCCGGCGGGATTCACGCCGTCCCCCGGCGATTCTCCAACCCGGAGGGGGGTCGGAGAATCCCGCCCCAGTTCTATGAGAGGCTTGACAACAGGATCCGTGTGTCAGAATATCTTTACCTATTGGGGTATTTCAACGCAAGAGTGGCCACCAGGCCATGAGCCATGGCACTCCTGCCTCGGACATCAGGGATTGGCACAGATCAATGAGAAAAGGACAGAGTCTCCTTGAGTTTTGCTGCAAACATGGGCTTTGTGTACTTAACACCTTTCAGAATAAACCGTTCCACAAAATGCCCTGGTGACATCTAAGATCCGGGTAATAGCACCTAGCTGGATCTGACCATCACCAGATGTGACTGCCTGAACAGCACACATTGCTATCACAGTGCTGACTGTGATATAATTCACACCCTGGTGAGCATCACTGTGATGGAACCCTGTCATTGAAGCCAAGTGGTCCGCTCTCATTAATTACATAAGGAATCCGAGCGAGAAAACTCGGAATGCAATAAGAGTCACTCAAAATAAAGTCCACTAGACTGCTGGGACATGAGCCAATGATTACTGGTTACAACTTTGCCATAATATCCAGATATCCTTTGACACAGAATGACTCGGACTTTATGAAGGGATCGAAAAGGCAACAGATCCATCAGCAAAGAAAAAGGCTCCATTGAAAAGGTTATTCCTGTCTCCAATAAACGTTAGAGAAATGAGTGGAACACTACCTTGAATTGTACTCTCAGGAGAACTCTGTTATCAAGGATGCTCGAGATACCTTGGAGAGCCTGCCTGCCATGGAAGAGCTGGATATCAAACCCAGAATGGAGAAGCTTAGCAAAATGACTGACTCGCTAGCCATGGACAAAGCTGATGTTATACTGCCTGAACTCAGAGAGCAAGGGAAATCGGCATTCCCGCAGTATCTACACAAACCCCTCTATCTCTGCTGATGGTAGGGGGCACAGGTTATGCTTGAGGCAAAAATAATGACCCTGTACAGGCATCTCCCTGAAGAGCACCATTGATAAAATGTTTGCCTGCGTTACCCCTTTCAGATTGCAGATCCTGGCTGAACACATCTACCCCAAATCCCAGTGTGGTTTCACAATTGGAAGATCTGCAACTGACATCATCTTCACAGTCCGGTGGCTGTGCGAGAAATGCTGTAAAGAGTGGAGACCATTATACATTGCCTTCAACAATCTCACCAAGGCATGTGACCATTTGAACAGAGGCAGTCTGTTGAAGCTTGTGTAATGATTCCTGATTGATTGGTTGTTTGATTCCTGGGATGGCTGGACTGTCATATGAGGAGAGACTAAATCGGTTAGGATTATATTCATTGGAGTTTAGAAGAGTGAGAGGGGATCTCATAGATACTTACAAATTCTAACAGGATTAGACAGGGTAGATTCAGAAATAATGTTCCCGATGGTGGGGGAGTCCAGAACTAGGTGTCATAGTTTGAGGATAAGGGGTGAACCTTTTTAGGACTGAGGTGAGGAGAAATTTCTTCACCCAGAGAGCGGTGAATCTGTGGAATTCACTCCCACAGAAAGTAGTCGAGGTCAAAATGTTGTAATTTCAAGAAGGAATTAGATATAGCTCTTGGGGCAAAAGGGATCGAGGGATATGGGGGAAGGCGGGATCAGGGTATTGAACTGATGATCAGCCATGATCATAATGAATGGTGGAGCAGGCTCGAAGGGCCGAATGGCCTCCTCCTGCCTCTATTTTCTATGTTTCTATGTAAGTTCAGCTCAGCTGGGGCAACATTGGAGCCCTTTGGGGTCAAACAGGGTTTGGTTCAGGGACCAACACTGTTGTGGCATCTTCTCTTTGCTGCTGTCATTTACCTTCAAGTAATCTGCAGAGGATGCTTACTGAGATACCAGAGAATGCCTACTGATATACCAGAGGATACTTACTGAGATACCAGAGGATGCTTACTGAGATACCAGAGAATGCCTACTGATATACCAGAGGATGCTTACTGAGATACCAGAGGATGCTTACTGAGATACCAGAGGATGCTTACTGAGATACCAGAGGATGCTTACTGAGATACCAGAGGATGCTTACTGATATACCAGAGGATGCTTACTGAGATACCAGAGGATGCTTACTGAGATACCAGAGGATGCTTACTGAGATACCAGAGGATGCTTACTGAGATACCAGAGGATGCTTACTGAGATACCAGAGGATGCTTACTGAGATACCAGAACTGACAGACAACTGTTTGTTCTTGTTCTCCTGAGATCCAAGACAAAGGTGCACTAAGTGTACCAAACCCCAGGGACTGCAGCGGTTCAAGAAGGCAACTCACCACCACTTTCTCAATGACAACTAGGGATGGGCAACAAATGCTGGCCTAGCCAGCGAAGCCCACATCCTGTAATCTTTTGAAAAGTCCTCATCAGAGATTTACTCTACACTGACGATAATATTCCACAATGAGGAACACCTTCAGCGACAAATGGACAGACTCTCTCGTGCTGTAGAGAGTTTTGTTTGACCATCAGCATTAGAAAGACAAATGTCATTGGCAGGATTTGCCATATCGCTATCTACCAGCACTGATAATGTGACACTGGAGGTTGTTGATAGCTTCACATATCCAGGCTCCACAGTCACCAACAATCTGTCACTTGATGCTGCAATCGACACACACACCTCACAAAAGCTGCAGCTGTTATGTCCAAATTGAGTAAGAGAGCTTGAAACAACAGCAACCTGACTGAGAACAGCAAACTGTGAGTCTCCGAAGCCAGGGTCCTCAGCGCACTGCTCTATAGTGTTTGGACAAGGGAAAACAAACTGCTCAATTGGTCAAGAAAAGGATCCAGCAAAAACACAGGCCAGAGAATCATGCACCTTCTCAGCACACTGTCTTCCTCTGCTGCTAATGCAGAGACTGTCCAGTCAGAGTGGGCTTCCTGAACCACACCAGCCATTGCTTAAGACAGAGCTGACCACCATGTTGCAGACCTTCATCTTATGAGGCAGAAGGCTATCACCAATGTTGAGGTTACTACAGCATATTCTGTCACGGGACTTTGCCACTTTATTTTTTAAAATATGATTTTTCAACTTTCAGCTGACTGGAACTTTTGCAAATTGAATGGAAACAGGGCCGACTGCTTAAAATGCAAAGCCACATTCCAAGGTGAAGGTGAGAAACCAACAAATCACCTCCAGCGGAGTGTGAAGGAAAAACATTTCTGTACTCCAGGCACTCATAGAAACTCAGAACTGTCTAAGGAGCAGATTAAAAATGCAAAGTACTGAATCTGAAACAATGGCTGCCACAGACAGACCCACCCAAAACCTCTGGGTAATACACAATGGGTGAAGTATTTCAAGGCAAGGCTGCCCCGCCACTAGAGAGAGATTGCAAATGATGCAGGCAGCGTTTCCAGAAAGTCTTCAGCAGAGGAAACAAGCTTGAAGAGGTTAATTTTCTCTCCCTCTTTCTCTTTTGGAATAGTCATGTCGCTGGTTCGACCTACCAGTGAAACAAGATCTTGTAATAATTGAAACATCTTCTCCAAATCACCATGTCCAAGAAACCAGCTAACCTAAATTGGCCACATTTAAAATTGATACCTCAAGGACAATCAAAGGGCATGTAACTGTATGCGTGTGTGTCTGTATGTGTGTGTGTCTGTATGTGTGTGTGTGTGTCTGTATGTGTGTGTGTCTGTATGTGTGTGTGTGTGTCTGTATGTGTGTGTCTGTATATGTGATGATGTGGAGATGCCGGCGTTGGACTGGGGTGAGCACAGTAAGAAGTCTTACAACACCAGGTTAAAGTCCAACAGGTTTGTTTCGATGTCACTAGCTTTCGGAGCACTGCCCCTTCCTCAGGTGAATGAAGAGGTATGTTCCAGAAACATATGTATAGACAAATTCAAAGATGCCAGACAATGCTTGGAATGCGAGCATTAGCAGGTGATAAATCTTTGCAGATCCAGAGATGGGGTAACCCCAGGTTAAAGAGGTGTGAATTGTGTCAAGCCAGGACAGTTGGTAGGATTTTGCAGGCCAGATGGTGGGGGATAAATGTAATGCGACATGAATCCCAGGTCCCGGTTGAGGCCGCACTCATGTGTGCGGAACTTGGCTATAAGTTTCTGCTCGGCGATTTTGCATTGTCGCGCGTCCTGAAGGCCGCCTTGGAGAACGCTTACCCGGAGATCAGAGGCTGAATGCCCTTGACTGCTGAAATGTTCCCCGACTGGAAGGGAACATTCCTGCCTGGTGATTGTCGCGCGATGTCCGTTCATTCGTTGTCGCAGCATCTGCATGGTCTCGCCAATGTACCACGCTTCGGGACATCCTTTCCTGCAGCGTATGAGGTAGACAACGTTGGCCGAGTCGCACGAGTATGTACCGTGTACCTGGTGGGTGGTGTTCTCACGTGCTAATGCTCGCATTCCAAGCATTGTCTGGCATCTTTGAATCTGTCTATATGTATGTTTCTGGAAATACCTCTTCATTCACCTGAGGAAGGAGCAGCGCTCAGTATATGTGTGTGTATCTATACATATATGTGTGTGTCTGTATATGTGTATGCCTGCATATATATATATATATATACATATGTGTGAGTGTGTCTGTATGTGTGTGTGTCTGTATGTGTGTGTCCATATATGTGTGTCTGTGTATCTGTGTGTCTGTATATGTGTGTGTCTATGTGTCTGTATATCTGTGTGTCTGTATATGTGTGTGTATGAGTGTCTGTATATGTGTGTGTATTTATGTGGTCTGTATATGTGTGTACCTGTGTGTCTGTATATTTGTGTGTATGAGTGTCTATATGTGTGTGTGTCTGTGTGCGTGTGTGTATCCAGGTGACTTCATGAGAGCAAAATGCTTGACACTGGGGCCGATTTTCCGGTAGTGTTGTGCCCGGCGCAATCTCACTGTAAGAAGAATTCCGGGAGAGGTCTGGGCAGCAAACAGTTGTGATGTTTCTGGGCCCTCCCAGCAGGGGAGATTCAGCTTCTCGCCCTGAGAGATGGATTTTAATATTCAAAATTGGCTTAATGCCGAATCATGTACCCACCGACGTGACATGGTGCCAATGGGAATCATTACTGGTCTCCACAAATGGAGACCAGACGTGATGACCACACCAGGGGTCTCGGAGGCCATTGCAGCCCCTGGAAGATCTCGTGAGGAAAGCTGCCTGTTTCTCTGGGGGGAAACATGCCGGGTTTCTGACTGAACCTGACACTTGCCATTGTGTTTGGAGAATTCTGCCCTGTATTTCTATTATTTTTCTCTGGTTTAGTGGTTAAAAAATCTGATCTTTCCTTGACTTGAGAAAACCTGGTTTGATTGTCTCCTCATTGCTCACAGCTTAAATAGTTAAATACAGCCTGATTCGGAAAAGGCATATCCTCGGCAAAACGAATCTGAAACCTTTGTTGTGATGAACTGTGGACGTTGAATAGAGGGGGAGCCAGTTCATCCCCTCTCTCCTGGTCAGAACCATTCTACGCGTATTGTTACGTGCTGAATGGTTGTTTGAAATCAGACAACTACTAGTCCTTTCTAACCATACCACTTTCTACTGTTACATATACATCCACAAACAGTGTGCAGCACATTGTTCCTCTGCCGGCTCCTCATCTATAGCCATTATCTGATCAATGAGGATCTGTATCTCACTGTTGTTGTGGTATGGGGAGCACACGGCTCACTCTACAGGTATGGTACAGCAGAAATGGACCAGTATTTTTTAAAACAGCAAAACAATGTTTATTCTATGAACTCAAGGTCACCTTTTTAAAACAAACAGTGAATATCTTAGCAACCATTAATTCAAAGATAACCCCCAAAGAACACAACACTAAGTAACCTGTATGCTGTCCTTTTACACCCAAAAGACTTAACAAACCTTTAAACAGAAGCACATCAGAGTTTACATTCAATACTGAAAACATTTATAATTCTGAATTCACCAAATGATTATGAGACAGTCCTTCATGGCAGAGAGCTCAACAGTACAGCTGCTGTTTCTGACTTCAGCTGCAACACACTAAAAATCGGAACCAAACAGACAGACACACCCAAGCTTTTCTCAAAGTGAAACTAAAAAGCAGAACCAGAGCTCAGCTCCACCCACACTCTGACATCACTGCAGTAACATGAGCAGCTAACCATTTCTCAAAGCGACATTCTCATGACACTCACGCTGTTCCTTTCCTCAACCTTGTGGGGATTTTCTTCACGGCGAGTATTGAAATGCTGATTATGTTTGTGCTGTGGTAAGTACTGCCCTTTAGGTGTACCTGCTCGAGAACTGGGTTCCCTTAGCTCTGTGAAAGACAGATGGAGCATTATGATTGCATAAGCACTCTTGACCATCTGCCCCACAGTGAGATCCCAAGACAAGAAAAGAGGAAAAAAATCATTTTTTGCAAGGAGCCTTCTGTAAAACAGCACACAAAACCTTTTTACTTGTGAAATAACTGCTGTAATGTGCTCAGCAATAATCAGTCGGCTTAATGTGAGCACATTTTCATTTCCTGTTGTGACTTTTTTATTGTAATATAATTTCAGGTTTTCAAGTGAGCAATTATTCTTTCATTATTTTCCACATAAAATCATTGACAAGGTGATATCAGAATTGAGATATTACAGCTACAGTATGAGGAAAGGTTGAAAATGTTGCAGCATTCGCCTCTCGGAAAGGGAAGTGACCTGACAGAGGTTTTGAAAATTAGGAATGGGTGGGCAGGGTGGGTGTGGAGAGCAGGGGCTGAACCTTAACTCCCCAAAGCAGGAATGTTGGCATTGCGTATGACATTAAAATACAAACAACCTGAAACAACTGTGGTTCCCAGTATGAATGGGTGCAAGACAAGGAGCAGGCACCAATCTGCTCAGGTTTGGTCATTTCAAGATTAGAATGAAGATGCCTGCCTTCATTTTTAAAGTTGCCAAATTTTTATCTCCCGTCAGCCAGGTTTCCCAGGCCACAGAAGGAATCCTGCAAGCGAGATAGCACTAGACCTGCCCTATCTCCTGCACTGCAGCTACATTCAAGTTACAAATAAATCCACAGAGTATCAAGGAGAAATGTCTTTACCGGGAGTGGTTAGAATGTATAGCTTGCTCCCACAGGAAGTGGTTCAAGCAGATAGCTGAGATTCAAATGGAAAGCAGCCGTATATGCCGAGGAAGGGCTGGAATGTGGGAGATGGAATGGGAGGAAATTCACGCAGTATAAACTCGCTGGGCTAAGTGACCTAATTCTGTGATGTGGGTTATGTAATTCTATTCAACTATGAATTAAACAAATAAAACTTATTTTAATAAAGCACAAGGAGCTTCTTAACATCATGTCACCTTTTATTTACCTGTAGGAAGCAGACAAAAGTAATAAAGCTTTAGAGAAAGATGAGAGCTGGCTGGCTGAAATACAGAGGATTCTGCAAGACCAGGTACTGAGCATCTTGTGTGTTAATATTTTGTAGCTTTGTATAGGCTAAATATAGAAGAAAGCAAGCCTAGGTTTACTATATGAGAAAAAGAAATACATTAAAATAGTTGTAGAAATTCAAATGGTAATTACTTCAATTGAAAGTATTTATAAATCACTCTTATGCTTTTCCTTTACGCAGTAAATTACTTCAGTCCCATTTGTCAGTTCAGTTTTTGAATGACCCATCTGCAGTGTTTTTCATTGTCTTTAATGTGAAATGGCTTCCATGCCGCATTTAGTTAAACTAATACTTCAACGTACAGATATTTCACTGATGTAACCAATTTGGAGCTGAGGAAGATCGGAATTATTTATCAAAATTAAAACCACACTTTATGAAGTTAAAACATAGGTTTGATCATTGCTACTTGCTCTCAGAATGCCAAGTCTGCTTGGGAATAAGAACATGATAGTACAGCGGGGTGATGGCAAGGTAAATCAAACGAGGCAACGCTGTTACTTCCAAAAGGTCTATTGCATCAAACAAACTGGTCCACACAGAAAGCTCTAGAAACAGGTCTATCCCCAATGGCAACAGAAAGAGAACTGAATACAGAGGCAAAGGTAGTGATGTGTTTCAGAGCAGCAAAGCTCACCACAGGCAAGCCAAGCGATTTTACATTCATTGATCTGTACAGATCTTTCCCTGCCATCGGGGATAGGAAGGCAACCAGAAATGCAAGTTGTGAATTATGTGGTTTTGAAACCTTGTCTTTGTACTGTAGTTTTTGTTCCATTCTGCAGCACATGAGATCCTAATGCACAAATGCACAATTGTTTCGGAAGTCATTCAGCAATATCAGTGCAACACTGCAGATCATTTTATGTACTTTCTTAGAGCAGTGTTTTCTGTAATTCATGTTGCTATGGAGATGGGCTTTGGGAGAGGTCTCTGAGATATTGCTGGCACCGGCAGATGCACTCTGCCAGGATCTGGAAGAGAGGGAGTGTTGAGAGGCCAAAGGTCTGTGTGGTTCACTGTGCAGGTATGTGGGGGGAGCGTGCACCCCGATTGAAAAGACCAGATTCCTGAGGATTTGAAAAGAGGCTGGAAGATTTGCCAAGCTTGCACTGGAGAGGGAACCACCAGGAAAAACCCTCGCCATGAAGGACAGTTCTGGGTTAAATGCTGCCAGGTTGCAAAAGGGAAAGAACGGGGAAACACATGGAAGCCAAGACTGACTTTGGACTGAGTCTGGGAAATTGAATGGCACTGTTATTTGTTATATATATAAATGATTTGAGAATCATAGAATTTACAGTGCAGAAGGAAGCCATTCGGCCCATCAAGTCTGCACCGGCTCTTGGAAAGAGCACCCTGCTTAAGCCCACGCCTCCACCCTAGCCCCATAACCCAGTAACCTCACCCAACCTGTTTTGGACACTGAGGGCAATTTAGCGTGGCCAATCCACCTAACCTGCACTTCTTTGGACTGTGGGAGGAAACCGGAGCAACCGGATGAAACCCACGCACACACGGGGAGAACGTGCAGATCCCGCACAGACAGTGACCCACGCAGGGAATCGAACCTGGGACCCTGGAACTGTGAAGCAACTGTGCTACCGTGCTGCATTTGGATGAAAATGTAGGAGGCATGGTTAGCAAGTTTGCAGATGACACCAAGATTGGTGGCATAATGGACAGTGAAGAAGGTTATATAAGATTGCAACAGGATCTTGACCAATTGGGCCAGTGGGCCGATGAATGGCAGATGGAGTTTAATTTGGATAAATGTGAGGTGATGCATTTTGGTAGATCAAATCAGGGCAGGACCTACTCAGTTAATGGTAGGGAGTTGGGGAGAGTTACAGAACAAAGAGACCTAGGAGTACAGGTTCATAGCTCCTTGAAGGTGGAGTCGCAGGTGGACAGGGTGATGAAGAAGGCATTCAGCATGCTAGGTTTCATTGGTCAGAATATTTAATACAGGAGTTGGGATGTCTTGTTGAAGTTGTACAAGACATTGGTAAGACCACACATGGATTACTGTGTTCAGTTCTGGTCACCCTATTATAGGAAGGATATTGTTAAACTAGAAAGAGTTCCGGAGAGATTTACGAGAATGCTACCAGGACTGGATGGTCTGAATTATAAGGAGATGCTGGATAGGCTGAGACTTTTTTCCCTGGAGCGTAGGAGAACACCAGAGGTGATCATCTCCCTGGACGCAGAAAAGGCCTTCGACAGAGTCGAATGGAAATACCTCCTCGAGGTACTGGAACGGTTTGGGCTAGGAGCGGGATTCACCGCCTGGGTGAGGCTCCTGTACAACGCTCCCAAAGCGAGTGTCCGAACTAACACCACCAGCTCTAAATACTTCCAGCTGCAGAGAGGAACAAGACAGGGCTGCCCCCTGTCCCCAGTCTTGTTCGCACTAGCGACTGAACCCCTGGCAATAGCCCTGCGGGATGCGAAAAGCTGGAAGGGAATCTGGAGAAGAGACAGTGAGCACCGAGTCCCACTCTATGCAGATGACCTGCTCCTCCATGTCTCGAAGCCACAGGAGGGACTGAAGGCAATACTGCAAATACTGAAAGAATTTGGAACCTTCTCGGGCTACAAACTTAACCTGGGCAAAAGCGAGGCATTCCTAGTGAACCCAAATGGGGGAGGGAGAGAGCTGGAGGGGCTCCCGTTCAAAACAGCCCAGAACAGGTTCCGCTACCTGGGGATCCAGATAGCCAGAGACTGGACACCGATCCACAAGTGGAACCTGACCAGCCTGGTGGAGGAAGTAAGAAGAGACCTTCAACGGTGGGGCTCACTCCCACACTCCCTGGCGGGGAGAGTGCAGACGATCAAGATGAACGTACTGCCAAGGTTCCTCTTCCTGTTTAGATCCATTCCGATCTTCATCCCCAAGGCCTTTTTCCAAAACATAGACAGGCTAATCATGGCGATTGTGTGGGGGGTAAGAACCCGAGAATTCCCAAACAGATACTGCAAAGAAGGAAAATCAAAGGGGACTTGGCCTTACCAAACCTACAATACTACCACTGGGCAGCAACGGCAGAAAGAGTGAGGGGATGGGTACAAGAACCCGACACAGATTGGGTACAAATGGAGGAGGCATCCTGTAAAGGAACGACCCTCCGGGCCCTGGCCACAGCAGCACTCCCATCCTCCTCAACAAGGTACACAACGAGCCCAGTGGTAACGGCCACTGAAAACGTGGACCCAGTTGAGACAGCACTTCGGGATAACCAAAATGTCCCCTATGGCCCCCATCTGCGGCAATCACAGATTTCCCCCCAGCCATGTTGGATACCACCTTCAAAAGATGGAGGCGGGACGGGGGCACATTGACGGTCGGGGACTTCTAAGTATGGCACAGACTGGCAACACTTGACGAACTGACGAGGAAGTGGAGGTTAGCAAAAGGACAGGAAATGAGACACCTCCAAATAAAACACTTCCTCCGCAAAGAGACAGTCGGGTACCCCGGGGCACCAGAAAGCACACTACTAGAGGACCTGATACGCACAAGCAGCAAGAAGGGGGGGGTTATGTGGGAAAATATACGGACAGCTACTGGACAGAACCCGGACTCCACTGGACGAGACCAGACAAAAATGGGAGGACGAACTGGGGACAGAGGTAGGATGGGGACTCTGGAGCGAAGCACTGAGCAGGGTGAACTCCACCTCCTCCTGCGCAAGGCTCAGCCTAATGCAGCTCAAAGTGGTGCACAGAGCGTACCTGACCAGAACCCGAATGAGCAGGTTCTTCCCGGAGGTGGAGGACAAATGTGAGCGGTGGGGCCCGGCCATCCACACCCACATGTTTTGGGCTTGTCCCAAATTTGCTGGGTTCTGGACAGCCTTCTCCGAGGCCATGTCCAAGGTTGTGGGGGTGAGGGTGAAACCATGCCCTATAGTGCCAATCTTCGGGGTATCGGAGCAGCCAGAGCTACACATGGGGAAGGGGGCCAACGCCCTCGCTTTCGCTTCCCTAATCGCACGCCGGAGAATCCTGCTCGGCTGGCGATCGGCAGCACCACCCACAGCTGCAGCCTGGCTCGCAGACCTCTCGGAATTTCTCCACCTGGAGAAGATTAAGTACGCCACCCGAGGGTCAGAGGAAGCTTCCTGGATACTGGGGGGCAGTGCGTCGGCCTGTTCCAAAACCTGTTCGAGGCCAGCAACAAGGAATAATAAGAATGTTTTTTTCAAAACACCAAAATAGATGAGGTACCAAAAGGGAGGGGGGGTGTGGGGGGGGGGGGGGGGGGGGTGCGGAAGGAAGGCGGGGAAACCATGAGAGAAGATTCCATTCAGTCCGGCAAATAAAAGAAAAGCACAGCCGAAGCCGGGGGGGCGGGGTGGGGGGAGGGGGGGGTGGTGAACGGGGAATGGGGAGGAACCATAGACCGATCCAGAGGGCAATGAAAGGCACGTAGGGTCAGTTAAATGAAGGACAAACTAAACCTCTCTGTATAATAAAGGAAATTAGCGCGGGCGAGACAAATGTGATGTGTATATATACAATTGTTCATAAATATGGGAAATGCCAATAAAAAGATTTATTTAAAAAAATAATGAAAGAAGGAAGTTCTGTTCTGTATTTTAAAGTATAATTTGCCTAAAAAGTAGTGTTTATTTAACAGTGCTTTTAGTCTGTTATGGTAAGACTCGTAAAACCTGAAATCGTGTAGTTGTCCTTTCCGCCGTTAACTGGAAACCCCATCCACCCTCACCCCATCAACCCTCACCCCATCAACCCTCACCCCATCCACCCTCACCCCATCCACCCTCACCCCATCCACCCTCACCCCATCCACCCTCACCCCATCAACCCTCACCCCATCCACCCTCACCCCATCCACCCTCACCCCATCCACCCTCACCCCATCCACCCGCACCCCATCCACCCTCACCCCATCCACCCTCACCCCATCCACCCTCACCCCATCCACCCGCACCCCATCCACCCGCACCCCACCCACCCTCACCCCATCCACCCTCACCCCATCCACCCGCACCCCATCCACCCTCACCCCATCCACCCTCACCCCATCCACCCGCACCCCATCCACCCTCACCCCATCCACCCTCACCCCATCAACCCTCACCCCATCCACCCTCGCCCCATCCACCCTCAGCCCATCCACCCTCACCCCATCCACCCTCGCCCCATCCACCCTCGCCCCATCCACCCTCACCCCATCCACCCTCACCCCATCCACCCTCGCCCCATCCACCCTCGCCCCATCCACCCTCGCCCCATCCACCCTCGCCCCATCCACCCTCGCCCCATCCACCCTCGCCCCATTCACCCACACCCCATCCACCCTCGCCCCATCCACCCGCACCCCACCCACCCTCACCCCATCCACCCGCACCCCACCCACCCTCACCCCATCCACCCTCACCCCATCCACCCTCGCCCCATCCACCCTCGCCCCATCCACCCTCGCCCCATCCACCCTCGCCCCATCCACCCTCATCCCATCGACACTCACCCCATCAACGCTCACCCCATCCACCCTCACCCCATCCACCCGCACCCCACCCACCCTCACCCCACCCACCCTCACCCCATCCACCCTCACCCCATCCACCCTCACCCCATCCACCCTCGCCCCATCCACCGTCACCCCATCCACCCGCACCCCACCCACCCTCACCCCATCCACCCTCGCCCCATCCACCCTCGCCCCATCCACCCTCACCCCATCCACCCTCACCCCATCGACACTCACCCCATATACCCTCACCCCATCCACCCTCACCCCATCCACCCTCACCCCATCCACCCGCACCCCACCCACCCTCACCCCATCCACCCTCGCCCCATCCACCCTCGCCCCATCCACCCTCACCCCATCCACCCTCACCCCATCGACACTCACCCCATCCACCCTCACCCCATCGACACTCACCCCATATACCCTCACCCTCTGTCTTCCCTCCTCCACCCATTCCCAATTTTAGTCAGTCAAGATGTTTTGGCTTGAGTGTTACCCTGCCTATCAGAGTGTCTCAGAACCCCAAAGGATAACTTGAAACACTGGTTCTCAGTGGTGTGTGATTGTTTGGAATGACGTGAGGAACAATGTACAACCCAGTGAGGAACCAGACCAGTCATTGTGTAAACAGTTGATAAAGATAATTTGTGAAAGTAAAAGAAAACATCAATATATCGTGTACATTATATAATGACACTTATATACATTAATATCTAAACACCCGGTTTTGATCTGAAGTTACTGAAGGGCAGCACGGTAGCACAAGTGGATAGTTCTGTGGCTTCACAGCGCCAGGGTCCCAGGTTCAATTCCCCGCTGGGTCACTGTCTGCGGAGTCTGCACGTTCTCCCCGTGTGTGCGTGGGTTTCCTCCGGGTGCTCCGGTTTCCTCCCACAGTCCAAAGAAGTGCAGGTTAGGTGGATTGGCCGTGATAAATTGCCCTTAGTGACCAAAAAGGTTAGGAGGGGTTATTGGGTTATGGGGATAGGGGGAAGTGAGGGCTTAAGTGGGTACCTCGATGGGCCGAATGGCCTCCTTCTGCACTGTATGTTCTATCTTCTACTTCTTGTTCCCAAAATATACCCACATTCCCTGAACCCACTGAGACACCCGTTTTCCCAAGCAACACCCAATTTAGCAACTCTATAGTTTAAATCCAGTTAATAGTTACCACACAATGCCGCTTGGGGACCAAGCCTGGGGAAACGTGTCTTCCTGATTCAGCGATGGCACAAAACTGCGTATATTAGAGAAGAATATCAGCAATCTGCCGTGGCTGTAAATGTTCGATGGAACAGGCCTCTGTGGCTCAGATCACAGATGGAACTGACCTGCTTGAGTGTTGGATGGAAAACGAGCCTCCTTCCCAATGAGGGTGCCAGCAGTTATACTGTTCAGTCTCTTTGATAGTTCACCCTGTGTAAAAGGCCGTCTACATCTCTCACATTCCTCACTTTTAGAAGTTATCATTTGTACAGCCTCACTGCTTTCTGGAAAACAATGGGCGGGATTCTCCGGTCTCCGATGCCGAAATCGAGTTCGACGATCGGCCGGACAATCCCCGTTTGCACCGAAGGGCAGCGATGCTGTTGTGATGCTTCTCATCCTCCAAATCAGCAGACTGGCAGAGTACGTCGCACGCCGTGTGGACGGCCTGAGGACGTCACCTGAGGCCCTCCCCCCGATGGGCCGGGTTCCCGACGGCGTGGGTCACTCATGCTATTTATATTTGTGACCCCGAGGTGGTGGCTGCGGTCTGAGTCCAGCGCCGCCACAGTCGGGTGGGAGCCATTCCGCGGGCGGGGGGGGGCTTTGGTGGGGGCTGGGGGCACTGGTGGGGGATGGTCTGGGGGCGGCGAGCCTGGCCAAAGGGGAGCATTATTTGACAGGCCAAGTCCGCGCGGGACCGGCGCCATGTTGCACTGCGCGGCCGCTGCCATGCGCAGCCACGGACCCAGCAATTCTCCAGCCGTATCCGCGGCTAAAGCCGGGGGCTTTATGCTGTGTAGCGCACAAAGACTCCGAGAGACGAATAGAGTGAAGTCGATGAGGCTTTATTAAGCGTGACTGTTTCCCCCGCAGTTCGGTAGTAGTCTGCCTGCGGGGGAGGACTCCAGGTACTTATACTCCGCCTTCAGGGCGGAGCTAGAGGTCAACGTCCAACCAGGACCCGGGATCTGTCAGCCAATGACATCATGGCTTCACAGTCCCACATGGCCCCTAATGCATACTACCACATTCACCCCTTGTGATGAAGCGGGGTGATGCTTCGCATGGTGGTAAGGGTTTACAAGGCTGGTCCTGGGAGGAAAACTTTCTCATGGTATAACAGTATGTACAAGGTTTTTTTTTGTTTCAAACTATTTACAGTAATCGTCAGGAAAAGACAAAATGTTCTCGTTAAAAGTCCACAAAGTCCACATTGTACTGTTAGATCGACGCCACGAGTCGGTCGGGCGGTCTGGTCGTCCGTGTCGATCGCCTCGGCCCCGGTGGTGGTGGTGGTGCTTGTTTCGGTGTTGTCTTCTCCGGGAGCCTTACGGTTTCAGCTTGGGCTTCATTCCTGGTCGGGCCTGGGAGGAGGACTGATCCTCCTGGGAAGGGGGCGGTCGCGGGGTGCGGCGGTGGCAGGAAGGGGGGGGGGGTTGGGTGATTGGTGTCGGGGGTGTGTGTGTGTTGCCGGCGGGCGCCAGATCTCGCAGAGAGACCGTGTCCTGTCGGCCGTCGGGGTACTCCACGTAAGCGTACTGCGGGTTCGCGTGAAGGAGGTGAACCCTTTCGACCAACGGGTCCGACTTGTGCGCCCGCACGTGCTTTCGGAGCAAGATGGGTCCTGGGGCCGCCAGCCAGGTCGGCAGCGACGTTCCAGAGGAGGACTTCCTGGGGAAGACAAGGAGGCGCTCATGAGGCGTTTGGTTAGTGCTAGTACACAGTAGTGACCGGATGGAGTGGAGGGCGTCCGGAAGGACCTCCTGCCACCGTGAAACTGGGAGGTCCCTGGACCGTAGGGCCAGTAGGACGGTCTTCCAGACCATGCCGTTCTCCCTCTCTACTTGCCCGTTCCCCCGGGGGTTGTAGCTGGTCGTCCTGCTCGAGGCTATCCCGTTGCTGAGCAGGAACTGGCGCAGCTCGTCACTCATGAAAGAGGACCCCCTGTCGCTGTGGACGTATGCGGGGCAACCGAACAGTGTGAATATGGTGTTCAGGGCTTTAATGACTGTGGCCGCGGTCATGTCAGAATAGGGGATGGCGAATGGGAAGCGGGAGTACTCGTCCACCACATTAAGGAAGTATATGTTGCGGTCGGTGGAGGGGAGGGGTCCTTTGAAATCCAGACTAAGGCGTTCAAAGGGGCGGGAAGCCTTAATCAGGTGCGCACCATCCGGCCTGAAAAAATGCGGTTTGCACTCTGCGCAGATGTGGCAGTTCCTTGTGACTGTACGGACCTCCTCTAAGGAGTATGGGAGGTTGCGGGGCTTGATAAAGTGGTAAAACCGAGTGACACCCGGGTGGCAGAGGTCCTCGTGGAGGGTTTGGAGGTGGTTAATTTGTGCGTTGGCACATGTGCCGCGGGATAGGGCATCGGACGGCTCGTTCAGCTTTCCGGGACGATACAAGATCTCGTAGTTGAAGGTGGAGAGCTTTTGATTTTGCCCCTCTGTGCATTATCGAACATGAAGGCTACCGACCGTTGGTCCGTGAGGAGAGTGAATCTCCTGCTTCCACTATGGCTTGGGCTTCCTTTTCCTCTGAGGAGTGGCGGATTTCTGAAGCGTGGAGGGTTCGGGAGAAAAAGGCCACGGGTCTGCCCGCTTGGTTAAGGGTGGCCGCTAGAGCTACGTCGGAGGCATCGCTCTCGACCTGGAAGGGGAGGGACTCGTCGATGGCGCGCATCGTGATACATTTGCGATATCCGCTTTGATGCGGCTGAAGGCCTGGCAAGCCTCTGTCGACAGAGGGAAGGTCGTGGTCTGTATTAGGGGGCGGACCTTGTCTGCGTACTGGGGGACCCACTGGGCGTAGTATGAAAAGAACCCCAGGCAGCGTTTCAGGGCTTTTGAGCAGTGCGGGAGGGGAAATTCCATGAGGGCGCGCATACGTTCGGGGTCGGGGCCTATTATCCCATTGCGCACTACGTAGCCCAGGATGGCTAGCCGGTTAGTGCTAAAAACGCACTTGTCCTCGTTGTACGTGAGGTTCAAGGCTTTAGCGGTCTGGAGGAATTTTTGGAGGTTGGCGTCGTGGTCCTGCTGATCGTGGCCGCAGATGGTTACATTGTCGAGATACGGGAATGTGGCCCGCAACCCATGTTGATCAACCATTCGGTCCATCTCTCGTTGGAAGACCGAGACCCCGTTTGTGACGCCAAATGGGACCCTTAGGAAATGGTATAATCGCCCGTCTGCCTCGAAGGCTGTGTACTTGCGGTCACTTGAGCGGATGGGGAGCTGATGGTAGGCGGACTTGAGGTCCACGGTGGAGAAGACTTTATATTGGGCAATCCGATTGACCATGTCGGATATGCGGGGGAGAGGGTACGCGTCTAGTTGTGTGTACCTGTTGATGGTCTGGCTATAGTCTATGACCATCCTTTGTTTCCCCCCTGTCTTTACTACTACCACCTGGGCTCTCCAGGGACTATTGCTGGCCTGGATTGTGCCTTCCTTTAGTAGCCGCTGGACTTCGGACCGAATGAAGGTCCGGTCCTGGGCGCTGTACCGTCTGCTCCTAGTGGCGACGGGTTTGCAATCCGGGGTGAGGTTTGCAAACAAGGACGGGGGTTGCACCTTGAGGGTTGCGAGGCCGCAGATAGTGAGTGGGGGTATTGGGCCGCCGAATTTGAAGGTAAGGCTCTGCAGATTGCACTGGAAGTCTAATCCCAGTAATGTGGGGGCGCAGAGTTGGGGAAGGACGGAGAGCCTGTAGTTTTTGAACTCCCTCCCCTGCACCATTAGGGTAACTATGCAGAAGCCTTTGATCTGTACGGAGTGGGATCCTGCAGCTAGGGAAATCTTTTGTGCGCTGGGATGGGTGGTCAAAGAACAGCGTCTTACCGTGTCGGGGTGGATAAAGCTCTCCGTGCTCCCGGAGTCGACTAGGCATGGTGTCTCGTGCCCGTTTATCAGCACCGTTGTCGTCGTCGTCTGGAGTGTCCGGGGCCGAGCTCCAACGTTATTGAAGCGAGACGTGGTTGTAGTAGTTGAGCGTCTTCTTCGAACCCAGTGGAGCCGTCGACACTGGGGTCCGTTGTTGCCATCCAAGATGGCGTCGGGGTTGAACAAAATGGCTGCCCCCATGCATCGCACATGGCTGGGGGGTCACAAGATGGCGGCGTGGGTGGACAAAATGGCCGCCCCCATGCATCGTACAGGTCTGGGGTGGTCCAAGATGGCGGCGCCCTTCCTCCCCTCGTGGTGGCCGGGACCCAAAATGGCTGAGCCTGCGGGTCGCACATGGGGCGCTGGGGGGGGTTGGGGAGCGTTAGGAACGCGCGGGGCTCCCTCATCTCTGGGGACAGCGGTGGTCGGGACCCAAATTGGTAGCGCCGGCGGTTCATACGTGGGGCGCGAGGGGGGGTTTGGGGGGCGTTAGAGCCGCGCAGAACTCCCTCTTCTCCGGGGAGAGCGGTGGTCGGGACCCAAAGTGGTAGCGCCGGCGGGTCATACATGGGGCGCGGGGGGGGGGGTTGGGGAGCGTAAGCGGCGTGCAGGGTTCCCTGTTCTCCTGGGACAGCGGTGGTTGGGACCCAGAGTGGCTGCGCCTGCGGGTCGTACATGGGGCGCTGGGGGGGTTGTGGAGCGTAAACGGCGTGCAGGGCTCCCTGTTCTCCCGGGACAGCGGCGACCTCGCGGGACCGGCACACAACCGCGAAATGGCCCTTTTTCCCGCAGCTCTTGCAGATCGCTGCGCGGGCCAGGCAGCGCTGCCGGGGGTGTTTCGCCTGGCCGCAGAAATAGCAGCGGGCGCCCCCGGTGCGACTTGGTGTTTGGACCGCGCAAGCCTGTGGGGTGTCCGGGGGGGGGGGGGGTGGGTTTGTCGCGACGGGTACGTACGGAGTCCAATGGCCTGCCGCGCGGTCGGGGCCGTAGGCGCGGGTATTTTGCGTGGCCACGTCTAGGGAGGCTGCTAGGGCCCGTGCCTCTGAGAGTCCTAGTGACTCTTTTTCTAGAAGTCTTTGGCGGATTTGGGAGGAGTTCATACCTGCCACAAAAGCATCGCGCATTAACATGTCCGTGTGTTCATTTGCGTTTACCGACGGGCAGCTGCAGGCTCGTCCCAAAATTAGTAGCGCGGCGTAGAATTCATCTATCGATTCTCCGGGACTTTGCCGTCTCGTTGCAAGTTGATAGCGAGCGTAGATCTGGTTTATTGGGCGGACATAGAGACTTTTTAGTGCTGCGAACGCCGTCTGGAAATCCTCTGCGTCTTCAATGAAAGAGAAAATCTCCGTGCTTAACCTCGAGTGCAGGACCTGTAGTTTTTGGTCTTCTGTGACCCGGCCGGTGGCCGTTCTGAGGTAGGCCTCAAAACAAGTCTGCCAGTGCTTGAAAGCTGCTGCCGCGTTCACTGCGTGCGGGCTGATCCTCAGGCATTCCGGGATGATCCTGAGCTCCATAGTCCTTTTTAGTCACGCTTAATAAATTGTAGCGCACAAAGACTCCGAGAGACGAATAGAGTGAAGTCGATGAGGCTTTATTAAGCGTGACTGTTTCCCCCGCAGTTCAGTAGTAGACTGCCTGCGGGGGAGGACTCCAGGTACTTATACTCCACCTTCAGGGCGGAGCTAGAGGTCAACGTCCAACCAGGACCCGGGATCTGTCAGCCAATGACATCATGGCTTCACAGTCCCACATGATCCCTAATGCATACTACCACATGCTGTGTGCCTGCTAGCCCCCCAACCGAGGATTGGTGCAGCTCTTGTACCGTTTTTTCGGGCGTGAAACGCCACTGTTACCAAGCCGGCATCAACACTTAGTCTTCAAATCGGAGAGTCCAGCCCAATGTTTCTGATATGGCCATTTGCACCTAAATATCTCTAGATGCTTGTCAATCTTGTTACTTGTCGGTTATTTTATTTTCATCTTTAATTTATTATTAAGCTTGTCAGATTCCCAAATTCCTAACATGAGGTGTGGAATCCTCCGCACTTCCAGGGGCTATGCCGGCGCCGGAGGGGTTGGCGCCACGCCAACCAGCACCAAAGAGCCGGCGCGAGTTGGCGCATGCGCGGAACCGCCGTGTGGTTCTGCGCATGTGAAGGGGGGTTCTTCTCTGCGCTGGCCATGGCAGAGCTCTACAGAGGCCAT
Source organism: Scyliorhinus torazame (assembly GCF_047496885.1). Classification (NCBI taxonomy): domain Eukaryota; kingdom Metazoa; phylum Chordata; class Chondrichthyes; order Carcharhiniformes; family Scyliorhinidae; genus Scyliorhinus; species Scyliorhinus torazame. The sequence continues at coordinate 272,129,920 of NC_092715.1, forward strand.
CGCGGAAGGAAGGAGTGCCCCCACGGCAGATCGGTGGGCCCTGATCACGGGCCAGGCCACCGTGGGGGGCCCCCTGGGGCCGGATCCCCCCGTGCTCCCCCGAGGACTCACCTAGCCGGCCTACAAGCCGGGGCCCGCCGTGTGGGACCATGTCCATTTCATGCCGGCAGGACTGGCCGAAAACGGGCGGCCACTCGGCCCATCGGGGCCCGGAGAATTGCCGGGGGGGGGCCGCTGCCAATGGCCCACGATGGGCGCAGCGTGATTCCTGCCCCCGCCCGAAAACCGGCACTGTAGAATATGGCAGCCGGCGTCGGCGGGGCGGGATTCACGCTGCCCCCCGGCGATTCTCCGACCCAGCGGAGGGTCGGAGAATCCCGCCCAAGTTTTCTTTAGCAACAACCTTGCCCATCCATTACCATTGCCCTATTGGCCCCCAAGGTCTTGCTCCATCTTTCCTGCTCCAGCTCCTGCGGCTATTTATCCAGTCACATACTTCACTGCTCTGAACCTGCGTTACTCTTCATTCTCTGCTGCTATTCTGTGACACTATTCAGATTATTGTTGGTTATCGCAAAATCCACTATGCCATCACTGAGAATGTTCTTTAAGATCTATCTCTACAGTTGCATGATCACTCTCCTGTAATCTCACCCATTCCATGCTCTGTTTCCCTTGTAAGGATCTCAGCAACGTCAAGGTACCATGTGAATGCAAGTTGCTGTCTTTGTTCTAGAATAACACTGCAGTTCTGTGAAGTGGTGCAGATATCATCCTTTCCAATACATTCTTAAATATAAGTTTTAAATAGAGAAGACTCAGAGGTGGCTGTTCTCAGCGTCCTATTTTCATCAATAAAAATGGCTGTCTCTCTAGCAAGCCAGTATAAAATATGTTCAGTAATGAGATAGCTGCAGTACCACAATATTATTAGTTGTTTATATTGCGCAATAAATTAGAACACCTGAAGAGTGGTTCATAGCTTTGTGACCTTTTCTGAGGGATTCACTTGCAGTCAATTCATGTTTTCCTCACAGCGGGACACCTGTTTATTAGCATGTCTTCCTGTATTCTGCGCAATATTTTCTACAGAGACTGTGCACAGCTTGTTAGTGGGAACTGAATATTGATTTGGAATCCTGTCGATGCAGAAAGAATGAAAAAATGTTCACTAGAGACCTCTCGAACATATTCCTATTGATATTTCCGTGCTGTGTGGAAAGCTGCTCACTTGATGACAAGACTGAGACTATCTTGAATCACAGGCAAATCCACTGAGAACCATCGTGTGACCTCTGTGCTTTTCTCTTATCAGTTTCCAAGTTTTTTCTTTCTTTATTAACATACTGTCTTCAAGAATACCGTGTCTGTCACAAGTGATTAAGGACAATCAATTGACACTTGGTTACTCCAATTTGTCCGTCGTATTTGTCTCTTGATGTGAATAAGGTCTGAAGTTGGATTGAGCTAAAGCTGTGAAGGATTTATTTGATCAAATGTTGACTTTCTGAGGTTTTGGGTGAGGTGAAGTCTGTATTTATGCATTTCAACACACTACTGCCTTATTGTTTTATAACATGTGATAATCTTCACAACTACCAGAAAACCATTGATGATGCATTGTGTAGGCAGCGATAGAGTTCGGCTGAGACATGGTATATATTGAGCTTGTGTCAGTGCCTTTAAATTTTATTCCAATCCCACCATGGCTGAAATCATGGATTGAACTCTAACCTTGATTAATAGTATCAAAATTCCAAACTATCATCATCAGTGGAATGTGGCAGTGCCTTTCCATAAAGCTTTTCAAATACATTCTTCAAACTTTTTAATTCCTGCTTATTTTGTATCATATTTTAAGCAATATATTGTTTACTGCCTGAACCTAAAGAACAAATATCCCATCTCACATGTCCTCTAACATGGTGTCAGCTCCCAAATCCGTGCTCATCTCCCTTACTCAGAATTCCATATTTTAATTCTTCTGATTAGGGTTCGGCTGTGTAACAGTACCGAAACAGCTGTTATCAGAGTCACAACGGGCACCCCATGTGACTGACGGAGGGAAACTATCCCTCCTTGTCCATCTTGACCAGTCTGTACCACATTCCCACATCCTCTCCTTTCTTAGCCAAGTTGGTGGGACTGTACTTGCCTCTATCTGCCCAGTAATAGACGTAGAGCCATCTGCAATGGTTTCTCCTCTCTTCCTGATCCCACACCGTTACTTCTGGTGTTCCCCAAGGATCTTTACTCCTATTTTTCACCTCAGCAACATCAGCCACTAATGCAGCAATAGTTTCCAAATGTATGCTACCATCGGCTAGCTCTACTTCACCACCATTTCTCTTGGCTCCCCTTTAAATGATTGTCCAATATGCTGTACTGATGAGCAGAAGTCTCATCCAGCTAAATATTGGGAAAGTCAAAGCCATTGCCATCAGCCCCACCATAAACTCTATAGCCCAGCTCCTAATTCCATCTGTGTCCCTGAGAACGGTCTCAGATTAAAACAGGCTGTTTGCAATCTTGGTGTTCTACTTAACTCTGAGATCAGCTTCCAAATGCATCATTAAGACACCTCTTTCTCACTCTGAAATCGTATCTGAGTCCACCACTATCTTAGCCCATCAGCCGTCGAAACCCCTATCCATGCCTTTGTTACCTCAACACTTGTCTATTTTACTGTCCCCCTGGCTGGTCTCCCATGGTTCTACCTTCTGGAAACTTGAGGTCATCCAAAAATGCAGCCTATGTTCGAAGTGGCATAAATAAGTTTTTCCTCATGTTGCCATGACTTCTTTTGCCAATTACTTTAAACCTGTGTCCAATGGGAACAGTTTCTCTCTGTCTACTCTCTCCAGCCCCCTCATGATTTTGAACACCTCTATCAAATTTCCTCTCAACTTTTTCTTCTCCAAGAAAACAGTCCCAACTTCAACTTCTCCAATCTGTCGACAGAAGTGAAGTTCGAGATCCCTGGACCATCCTTTTGAATCTTTTCTGCATGCTCCCGAATGCCTTCACATCTTTCCTAAAGTGTGATGTCTGGAACTGGGTGCAATACTCCAGGTTTAACACAACTTCCTTACTCTTGCACTCGCTTATGTCCCTTTTCATAAAGCCTAAATGATGTCTGCTTTATTAACCCTAACCCTCAACCTGTCTTGCCATTTTCAACGTCTTATCCACATATACATCCAGGTCACTCTGTTGCCCAGATAGAATTATTCCCGTTATTTATATTGGCCGGGTTTTGCCGGCTCCACCTGTTGAAAACGGGATTTGCGATCAGGCAGAGACCAGCACATTGGCCCACAAGGTATACCTAAAAATTGAGTGTCAAAACGAGGAAGCTACAACACAGGACTACTTGTGAGCCAAACAGCATAAGCAGCAAGTGATAGACAGAGCTAGGAGATTCCACATCAGCGAACAGTCCTGCCACATCCAGCTGTGAATGGTGATGGACAATTAAACAACTCACTGGAGGAGGAGGCTCCACAAATATCCGCATCCTCAATGATGGAGGAGTCCAGCACATCTGTGCAAAAGACAAGGCTGAGGCATTCGCAACAATCTTCAGCCAGAAGTGCCGAGTGGATGATCCGTCTCGGTCTCCTCCGGAGGTCCCCAGCTCCACAGACGTCAGTCTTCAGCCAATACGATTCACTCCACATGATATCAAGAAACGGCTGAAGGCACTGGATGCTGCAAAGGCTCTGGGCCCAGACAATTTTCCGGCAATAGGCCTGAAGACTTGTGCTCCAAAATTTGCCGCACCCCTAGCCAAGCTGTTCCAGTACAGCTACAACCCTGGCATCTACCCGGCAATGTGGAAAATTGCCCAGGTGTGTCCTGTACACCAGAAACAGGACAAATCCAACCCAGCGAATTACTGCCCGATCAGGCTACTCTCCATCATCAGCAAAGTGATGGAAGGAGTCATCAACAGTGCGGCACTTACTCAGCAATAACCTGCTCACGGACGCTCAGTTTGGGTCCCGCCAGGGTCACTCAGCTCCTGACCTCATTACAGCCTTGGTTCAAACATGGACAAAAGAGCTGAATGCCGGAGGTAAGGTGAGAGTGACTGCGCTTGACATCAAGGCAGCATTTGATGAGTGTGGCATCAAGGAGCTTGAGCTAAACTGGAGTCAATGGGAATCAGGGGGGAAACTCTCCGCTGGTTGGAGTCATACCCGGTACAAAGGAAGATGGTTGTGGTGGTTGGAGGTCAATCATCTCAGCTCCAGGACATCACTGCAGGAGTTCCTCAGGGTAGTGTCCTCGGCCTAACCATCTTCAGCTGCTCCGTCAATGACCTCCCTTCCAGCATTAGGTCAGAGGTGGGGGTGTTCGCGGATGACTGCACAATGTTCAGCACCATTCACGACTCCTCAGATAATGAAGCAGTCCCTGTCCAAATGCAGCAAGACCTGGACAATATCCAGGCTTGGGCTGACAAGTGGCAAGTTACATTCACGCCACACAAGTGCCAAGAAATGACCATCTCCTACAAGAGAGGATCTAACTATTGCCCCTTGACATTCAATGGCATTACCATCGCTGAATCCCCACAATTAACATCCTGGGAGTTACCATTGATGAGAAACCGACTTGACTAACCACATTAATACTGTGGCTACCAGAGCAGGTCAGAGGCTGGGAATTCTACGGCGAGTAACTCACCTCCTGACCCCCAAAGCCTGTCCACCATCTACAGGCACAAGTCAGGAGTGTGATGGAATACTCTCCACTTGCCTGGATGAGTGCAGCTCCAACAACATTCAAGAAGCTCGACACCATCCAGGACAAAGCAGCCGCTTGATTGCTGCCCTTCCACAAACATTCAACCCCTCCACCACCGACGAACAGTGGCAGCCGTGTGTACCATCTACACAATGCACTGCAGTATCTCACCAAGGTTCCTTAGGCAGCTCCTTCCAAACCCACAACCAATACCATCTAGAAGGACAAGAGCAGCAGCTACCTGGGAACCCCACCACCTGGAGGTTCACCTCCAAGTCACTCACCACCCTGACTTGGAAATATATCAGCGATCCTTCACTGTCACTGGGGCAACATCCAAATGCATCATTGTGAGTATACCTACACCTCAGGAACTGCAGCGGTTCAAGACCACCTTCTGAAGGGCAACTAGGGATGGGCAATAAATGCTGGCCTCCCCAGCGATGCCCACATCCCGTAAATGAATTTTATAAAACAGTCTGGAAATTTGGGCAGGCCCTATTTTCAACGTGTGGCTGCAGAAAAGGGTTAAATGTCTGTTTTGGGTTTAGTATTTATTGCATGCCAATTTCTTGGACGGATCGCGTCTAGACCAATCTGGACGGCATGCTGAGTGAGCTTGGGCCATTAAGCAATCCCCTAAAGCTGCAATCGGGTGGCTGGAAGCCATGCTCATTGTCAGCCAGTATGCACTGCAGCCAGATTGGCAACATCAGGGCCAGTTAGTGGCCGTATTTCTCAGCCAAGGTCAAGAACAAACAATCGCATCCTGTCAAGCTTGTCATCACACCTTGTTTTCCTATGAAAGCTTATTCTGAGGAGGATATATAACAAAGTTCAACTGTTTCAAAGAATAGAGTAAACTTTGTTTACGAAAACCAAAACGTTATAAAATTAGATTGTATTCTATGAAGTGCTTATTTTTCCTCTTCCTTTGTCCTCCATGTAAGTGGATGGTTTGCAGAGAGTATAATGTGAACCCTACTGACACATAGAAAGCGGGTGAGTGAACCCCTGTGTTGGTTACCTGACCTGGTACCAGCTGGATCCCTCTGGATACAATTTCAACCTACTCTTGTGAGCAAGTGACAGAGACACCTACCTAGAGCCAGCAGGGGCCTTTAACCGAGTGAATCAGGGCTTGATTATCTCAACTGAATCCCAGTGGCATTTTAATGTTGACCAGAAGCTAGATAAGCAAATGGGGGAGAGAGGAATACAAAGTAATGCTGATCGGGTGTGATGACGTGGGGGTGGGAGAAAGAACTTATGGAGCAGAAACATCAACATGGCCATTTAGGCTGAATGGCTTGTTTTGGTGTTGTAAAACCCTTTTCAAGAAGATAAAGAGGTGAAGAGGCCCTGAAATGGATACCCTTTTGCTTTCCTCTGTGGCTCAGAGGGATCAGGAGTGCTTGTCTGGGCCCCAATAGGAAAGTCTACCGTGTCCCACAAGAAGAGCCATTTACTCAGTTGGCGCAGTAATGAGGCATGGTGGTTAAAATTGCCATGGGCAGGTGGGAAACAAATTTATTCACCATAAAAATCAACCGTGATGTTATATCAGATAGCATGCAAACAGCTGTAAGCAGCATCGGAACCTGAGATATTTCAATCCAGGGAACACAGACCCAGCTATGTTTGTCTCGTCGCATTCATTTAATTAGGATGGTGCAAATGACATAAATTCAATAATCCAGAAAAACATCTTGGCTTTAGACGCTTGTTCAAATGATCTCAATCCTTGTATTAATCGATGGAATAAAACCTGAAATTCTTGGTTGTAATCCTTTATTGTACAACAACTTTTTTTTCTTCCTGGGTGTGAATCCGTGACAAACCCTGAGCTCCGTAATGGAGCAGTGTGATTTGAACCAAAGCCAGAATACATTCTGTTTCTGGGTATTTTGCAGAGGAATGTTGTGCCTGAAGTGTGCTGACAACCGCTGTCTGTGCATGAACTTACCAAAAATGGAATCATTTTAAACTTGTAGTGGACAAATTAACACATTAAATAGAGAAGAAATGTAATAGATTAGGTGTTGCAATGTAAGATATTAATAAAGGCGGGGTTTCGCAGTTTGATAAAAATAAGCACATATTTATTCATGAACCTATTAAAATATTATTTTGCACAATTTAAACTGAAATATTTGAGTGGCTCTGGGCAACTATTTGAGATTCATAAAGTGATGCTAAATAGATTGCTCTTTCATGTTACTGTGCATGTGCTGTAATAAAGATTCAAGTTTGATTGCTGCGGCCCTTTAACAGATATTGGTAAAGGGAGCTTTTATTTAAATAATCTGTATGTTCAAATACATTTATTCTCAAATAACTACAAAGGCCACATAAGAAGTACAGAAGCCAAAAAACATAATCCATTGTTGAACATATAAAAACACTTTCTTCTGAGGAAGAGCAGTCTCCTTTTACCTCTCCAATTATTTTAAGTAAATCAAGATCTTGATAGAAATTGCATTAGTATGTTTGATTATGCAGTCTAAGATATAGTGTCGTTCTGTGCCCTGAGTCCACAATCTCTGAGGTAATTGCCCAACACGATTGATTTAATTGCCTAGGTTTATTTGTGGAACCCTAATTATTGACTGGAGGAAATTTAATGGAGCAGTCTTTATGAAGATTGGGAACCGCTGCTCCTGCTGTTGGACGTAATGTACTGTATCATGCCCCTTTGGATCATTTTGAACCATCATTTTATACCTTATTCCACGATGACAACACAATAACATTTAAAAAGTCCTGCTCCTAGGTGACTCAGTGGTTAGCACTGCTGCCTCACGGCGCCGAGGTCCTAGGTTCGATCCCAGCTCTGGGTCACTGTCGATGTGGAGTTTGCACATTCTCCCCGTGTTTGCATGGGCTTCGCCCCCACAACCCAAAGATGTGCAGGGTAGGTGGATTGACCACGCTAAATTGCCCCTTAATTGGGAAAAAATGAATTGGGCACTCTAAATTTACAAAAAACAAAAGTCCTCCTTATTTTCTAATTGCTGATCTATCTTTCTTTACTGGCAAGTTGGAAGGTAGCACAGCACCAGTTGCTCTTTTAAATGTTTATACACTGTTGCACTCAGGGAAAATTCAACCATCACAGTGAATAAGATGTCCACCCCATGCCTTATTACAGCTGGAATTAGACTTCTGAGAACTGGAGCAGTATCTTTAACAGCATTTCGAACATTGGAAAGTTGGTTATGCAATTCTGCAGTAATATCCAAGTTAAAACTGTGCAAGAAAATTGTGTTACGGCATGAAAAAATACTTGGTTGAAAACATGTTTGTGTTTTCAAAAACTGTTATTTGTCAACAATTAGGATAAAAAGGTCAGAGAACTCAAACTTTGTCATCATTCCTTATCTCAGTCAGTATAAAAAATGAGGCTGAACACACCATTACTTGGATTTTGTCATCAGTTTACTGTCTTTATGCTTACAACTGTCCACAGACTTTGCATTGCAAATTCTGGGCTCTGATATCCCTCGCTGTCCAGTCTTGGGTCTGATTGAGTGAAGATACTCACTGCGTTTGCCCTGTCCACACACGCCCTGGATTCCCGGGCAGCTTGCTGTATCAGACCCATGATGTAAAGGCTTTGGAGAGCAACAGAAGAGATTGATTAGGATGGGAGCAGAGATGAGGGATGGCAGTTATATTGATAGACTGGAAAAGCTGTGCATCTTTCCTTCCCAGCAAAGAAGGTTAAGAGGAGATTTGAGATTTTGTAGAGTAAATGGAAAATTAACTATTCCCAGCGGCTGGAGGGCTGACAGCAGAAGGCACAGATTTCAGGTTGTTCTGAAAAGAACAAAGGCAACATGAGGAAATGCACAGCCTGATAGGGCGGTTGGCACAGAATCAATCGTCGCCTTGAAAACGGAATTGGACAAATAATTGAGGAAAAACTGCAGGGATCTGGAGAAAGGGCAGAGGTTTAACCACGTTTAATTACAGATGTGCAGACTCTGGAAGTTGGTGTCCGGCTTAATCCAATGATGAGCATTAATAGCCACACCATTATTCCTAAACCAAATTCCAGGTCCATGTATTATAATGAGTAAGCATTGAGTATGTTATCACTGGTAGAATCGTAGAATTTATAGTGCAGAAGGAGGCCATTTGGCCATTGAGTCTGCACCGGCCCTTAGAAAGAGCACCCTCCCTACCTAAGCCCACCCTATCCCAAGAACCCAGTAACCCCACCCCACCTTTTTGGACATTAAAGGACAATTTATCATGGCAAGCCACCTAACCTGCACATCTTTGGACTGTGGGAGGAAACCGGAGCACCCGGAGGAAACCCACGCACACACGTGGTAACTGGTCAAACATACAAACATATGAATTAGGAACAGGAGAAGGCCACTCGGCCCGTCGAGCCTTCTCTGCCATTCAATACGATTACGGCTGATTGTAACCTCGACCCCACATTCTTGCTGGCCCCCGATAACCTTTCACCCTGTTGTTAATCAATAATCTGTCTTGCTCTGCTTTAAAAATATTCAAAGATTCTGCTTCCACTGCCTTTTGAGAAAGAAAGTTCCAGAGACTCACCCCCCTCTAAGAGAAAAAGATTCTCCTTAATCTCTCTCTTAAATGAGTGAGCCCTTATTTTTAAAAAGTGACGCGTCGTTCCAGATTGTCCCACAAGAGGAAACATCCTCTCCACACGCACCGTTCCAGATTCTCCCACAAGAGGAACCATCCTCTCCACACCCACCCTGTCAACACCCCTCAGGACCTGAAAGGTTTTGATCAAGTCGCCGCTGACTCTTCTAAACTCTAGTAGATACTAACCTAACCTCTCCAACTTTTCCTCATGAGCCAAGGCGACCATTCCTGCCATTCGTCTATTGGTCAGAATACTGCATCAATCATATCGACCAAAATAACATTAATTGAAGTTTCTCAGCTGTTTGCCTCAATTCTTTTGTTGGCTGATTAGCACCTTAACATAACCAGCCAGGGGCGAAATTCTCCAGAAACGGCGCGATGTCCGCCGACTGGCGCCCAAAACGCGCAAATCAGCCGGGCATCGCGCCGCCCCAAAGGTGCGGAATGCTCTGCATCTTTGGGGGCCGAGCCCCAACCTTAAGGGGCTAGGTCGGCGCCGGACGAATTTCCGCCCCGCCAGCTGGCGGAAAAGGCCTTTGTTGCCCCGCCAGCTGGCGCAGAAATGACATCTCCGGGCGGCGCATGCGCGGGAGCATCAGCGGCCGCTGACAGTTTCCCGCGCATGCGCAGTGGAGGGAGTCTCTTCTGCCTCCGCCATGGTGGAGACCGTGGCGGAGGCGGAAGGAAAAGAGTGCCCCCACGGCACAGGCCCGCCCGCGGATCGGTGGGCCCCGATCGCGGGCCAGGCCACCGTGGGGGCACCCCCCCGGGGCCAGATCGCCCCGCGCCCCCCAAGGACCCCGGAGCCCGCCCGCGCCGCCTTGTCCCGCCGGTAAGGTAGGTGGTTTAATCTACGCCGGCGGGACAGGCATTTTAGCGGCGGGACTTCGGCCCATCCGGGCCAGAGAATGGAGCGGGGGGGCCCGCCAACTGGCGCGGCGCGATTCCCGCCCCCGCCGAATCTCCAGTGCCGGAGACTTCGGCAACCGGCGAGGGCGGGATTCACGCCAGCCCCCGGCGATTCTCCGACCCGGAGGGGGGTCGGAGAATCTCGCCCCTGATTCCTCATTTTAGATTCATAGGTATGCTGTAAATCTATATCAAAGAATGTTAACTACTGTAAAATAAGAGATAGTGTATAACTTTATTTTCTCCACACATCTCACTTGTTACTTTAGATACTAAACACAGTCTCCGTGATTTATACAGCAAAGGAGAGATTGGAACCATTTGTCTCACGCTTCAGTTGTGTGTTTTTGAAGGTCCAGGGCCGCTGATCCCTTCCTTTGGAAATTAATCACAAACGGGAGATCAATAGAGCGAAGCACTAGCTCGCTGAACGAATGAGGGGAAAGCAACAACATGACTTGGGGGTGTGGGAATTCTGCCCAAAATAAGTGTAAGCTTGGTTATAGTGAAGAAATAAAACTGTCCAGAATTTTGCCCGCAGTCACTGCCAAGGAGGAACCGGCATCAGAGAAAAATGTAGCGTGTCACAGAACCTCGAATAAGACCAAATATATAATTCCACATCACGTGCCGAGCACCTCACTGGGTTGTTTTGTGTTTATTGGGAGAATTCGTAGCCAATATTCATCCCTCAGCTTTCATCACAGACCGTGATGTGGTCACAATCACATTGCTGTTAGTCAAACTTGCTGTCACATTTTCCACAAGACAGCAGTAATTACATTTGAAAAGAACTGGATTAGTTGTGAAGTTCTTTGAGGCATCCTGAGGAAATGAATATAAAATAAGAATATAATTTATTTCTTTTCTATATTATTTATGATGAACATGAATCTGCTTTTAATTCATATTTTTTGGCGAATTGAATTTCCTTGTCGTCTAACCCACAATGTCGTCTTTACAAGCAGGCAATTTTACCTCAAACCCCCTGTTTCACTGAATCATTTTTGAAGCAATCGAAATAGTAATGTAGCCATCTGGGATGGCCACGTTCCGATTACAAAATGGACACTTGCAAAGACTGCAGGGAAAATTGGACAATGCTAAGAAACAAGCAGGTGCAAGGTCTGTCTGTTGATTAGAACCTTAAACTCTCAGACAGGACAGAAACTACCAAGCAATCTCCATACTAATGAGCCATCTCCGGGGACAAAAGGGAAACATTTAGATACACATTGTTAGGGCAGACTCCCCGGCGCCAGAAGAAGCTAAAACAAATCTAACTGACAGTCACCAGGACACGCCCAGCGATCAGGGAACCACCCCTCTATTGGAGGAAAATCGATACCGATGATTGGGAAAGACCTAATTAGTTGAGGCCAAGTTCAAGGCCCGCCCAAAAGAGCGCGAAGCCCTTTTGGGTATAAAGGTTATCCCCCAAGGGAGAAACGCCCTCCTTTGGCTTTGGCTCTCAGTGAAGAGAGAGACCAGCCTAGCAGCTGCACCAGACCAAGTAAGTCCCAAGTCAACGCACGCTACGAGATAGACGCTCCTAGTTGCTACCCTGTAAACAGCTCAACCCAGCAACCTCAGAACCGAGCAACGGCCATTGTTCCTCTGACTGAGTGGGCGCCCAAAGCTAAGTATAGGCTTTAGTAATAGTGGTAGTTTAGTTTGTAGAGTTTATGCAAGAGTGGATTTGACTGTGTGTAAATAAATGAGCATTGCTTTTGAACTTACTAACTGGTGTATCGAGTCATTGATCAGTATTCGGTTCTGAACCTTGTGGCGGTGTCGAAAGATACCTGGTGACTCTTGAGCAAACGTAATTAAACAGAGTCAAATTAAGAGACAACAGCAAGTTAGCAACAGTAATAACAGGGTGAATTCTCCATTTGGGAGAGTATGGGTGGGATTCTCCCTTTCTGAGATTAAGTGTTGACACCGACGCAGAATCCGTGCACTTTCACAACAGCAAAACTGGTGCCATACCTGGACCGATTCTGTGACTGTTAAGGGGCTGCGTGGAACTCAATCGATTCTAAAGAGAAATGGTGCCGGATACGCCGGATCCACGATTGACACTCAGGAGGCCGACAATCTGCACTCCCCACACACACCGTCCCAGCCAACAAGATGGCAGCGAGGAGAGCAGCTCCATGTTTCACCGACGCCGGGCTGGAGACCCTCCTGGATGCAGTGGAGGAGAGGATGACCTGTACTCCGGCCCGGGAAGGAGGTTACCAGCCCCCGCCGTTCGCCGTGCCTGGGCACAGGTGGCAGAGGTGGTCAGCGCCGTGGGCAACACCTTCCGGACCGGCCAGCAGTGCCACAAAACACTGCACCACCTCCTCAGGGTGAGAAGGCAGCACTGTGACCGTGTCCCATAACCCTACTCCCCCTCCAACCCGGAGGACAGGCGAACCCCACCCTGCACCACATGTCGTTAGGGTGCCCATACCGGGTGCCCTGGCCACTGAGGCCACCAGCTACCCACCCCCTGAGCTGCTTGCGTCAGACTGCGTAACACTGTCGTTTTCTGTTCCACCTCCCCCCCCCCCCCCATCCAAAGACAGGAGGAGGACGGCCACACCTGCAGCCCCTCACTGTGGCTGAGCAGAGGGTCCTGGCGTGGTCGGCAGCCCCGAGGAAAGGGAGGTCACCGAGTTCACCTGCGGGTGACGAAGTGAGACACTACTGAGTTGCGGTTCCCCGTGACACGTGTGCCAACGCTGCCACCCCCTAGCACCACCCCCACACTACCCTCCCCTCCACCCTCAGCCCGACACCAGCCTCATGCCTACCCCACCCCCACCCACATGCTCCCGAATCCCCAGCCTGCGGTCTAATCATGCATCTTGTCTTGTGTCTTCCAGGACCTGCTGGTGATGGGGTGGGTTCACCTGTTGTCCCCCAGCCACATCCGGAGCCCCCCACCCCCCCTCAGCTCGGACACCAGCCGTCCGCCCAAGACTCAGGACACCCCGTTGCTTGGATCGGAGAATGACACTGACTTTCCGTCGCAGCTGTCTCCAACACCCTCCACCATCCCAGAGACTATCACCTCGATTGGGCACTTTAGTGAACAGGCCCCAGGGACACTCTCTGGGGCGCATCACACAGCTGCTCCGGTACAGCAGGTGGAGGTAGGAACCACCGAGAGTGCGGACGTTCGGACGGCAGGCCGATGCCAGGGACTAGCTGCCATCCAGATGGGTCCTGGGCCTCTGGAGCGGACATTCCCATCGATTGTGGAGATGCAGTCACAGAGCCAGGGACAGCATGAGGGGTGGTCGGCGAGTATCCAGTACCTGTAGGTGCAGTTGGAGGAGTCCAACCGCGTGCAGGAGCAGGGGGTGGTGCTGACCATGTGTGCCACCCAGGCCAACACTGTACGGGTGGCGTCTGCACTGGAGGCATTGGGGGCGACGGTTTCGGCTATGGATCAGCATGTCCAAGGCCTGGGGCATTCTGTGCAGGCGCTGGCTGAGACCCAGACAAGGCGGCCATCTCACCGGCAGCCATGTCCCAGAGCCACCTGGAAATCGCAGCAGTGCTCCTGAGCATGGCCCAATCACAGCAGGCCACGGCTGGGAACGTCAGTGGCATTGCCCAGGTGCTGGCCGACATGGCACAGATGCAGAGGGAGGTGGCGCAGTCACTGGCTGATGTGGCACAGACCCAGAAGATGGTGGTGCAGTCCCAGGCGGTGATGGTCCACTCCTTGTGCTCCATGGTGCGGGTGTGCGGACCCTGGTCGAGACCAGAACGGGCCTCCAGAAATGGCAGTGCCAGGTGGCGGGAGAGACTCGGGATAGCTCCATTCGCACCCCGAGGGAGGAGGGCGTGATGGGGACAATGCCGATGACTCCTGCAGGGGAGGTGCCGGAACATTTCAGCACTTCGGACTCCACCCCCCCCCACTTCTCCTGACCCTGGTACATCTGGGGGGCAGTGGGAAGAACAGGGCGGCACCACGCCACCTGGGACACCCAAGCAGCAGCCAGGCCCATCCAGGCCAGGGCGCCCCTAATGATGCCTGCCAAAGAGGACCCAGGTCACAGGGCGGGAGTCACAGCAGATTACCTCCACTCCTGCTGTACCACATGGGGACCCACCTAGACGTAGCATTAGGGCACATAAGGCCAGAAAGTTAGACACCAGTTAGGTTGGCATGGGGGCAGGACACAGTTCAGTGATAGGGGCTAGGGCAGCACGGTAGCACAGTGGTTAATACGGTTGCTTCACAGCTCCAGGGTCCCAGGTTCGATTTCCGGCTTGAGTCACTGTCTGTGCGGAGTCTGCACGTTCTCCCCGTGTGTGCGTAGGTTTCCTCCGGGTGCTCCGGTTTCCTCCCACAGTCCAAAGATGTGCAGGTTAGGTGGATTGGCCATGATAAATTGCCCTTCGTGACCAAAAAAGGTTGGGTGGGGGTTACTGGGTTCCGGGGATAGGGTGGAGATGTGGGCTTAAGTGGGGTGTTCTTTCCAAGAGCCGGTGCAGACTCGATGGGCCGAATGGCCTCCTTCTGCACTGTAAATTCTATGTTCTAAACCTGTAAATATTTGTTCATATTAAATACCTGTTAGCACTGTTACGGATGGCAGGAGGGGCAGCGGAATGGGCAGAGTTGGTGGCCCAGGCTCTCTTCCCCCCCTCTGCCTCCTACCACCCTCCACCCCAACTATCCCATCCCCACCACCATCACCGTGTGATAGAATGTCCAGCTCGCATGCAGGGATCACCCAGGTGGTCGGTGGAAAGTGCTACCATGGGCAGGAGCAGACGTTGTGAAACGATGCGGAGCACCAGAGCTCATTGCAGAGCGGGTTGTCATCATCCTCCATCCCATGGACCAGACCCACTGGTACGGCTAACCCAGGGCCCCCACCCTGAAGCGTGGCTGGTATGTATCACGGAGAGAGTTGCAGGTGGGGTGTGGAGGGGGGAGTGAGGGTGTGTGGGGGTGGGATGAGGTGTCAGTGCCCCTGGCCAGAACTCCCGTCCCTGTTGGTGAACCTGGAGGCGATCAGAGCATCCTGTGCGTGTTGGCCCTGGCCACACGCTGTGGCCAACTCACCGCTTGATCACATCTCTGGTCGCTGTATGGGTATCATTGTAGCGGGTCTCCACGTCGGTCTGATAGGCGTCATCAGCCACGGCCGCAGAGGATAACCCCTGTCACCCAGGAGCCAACCCCTCAGCTGGGGGAGGTGCCCCTCGAACATATCAGGAATCGCCGAGTGTGCCAGAATGAAGGTGTTGTTCACACTGCCCGGGTATCGGGCACAGACGTGTATGATGAAGGTGTTGTTCACACTGCCCGGGTATCGGGCACAGACGTGTATGATGAAGGTGTTGTTCACACTGCCCGGGTATCGGGCACAGACGTGTATGATGAAGGTGTTGTTCACACTGCCCGGGTATCGGGCACAGACGTGTATGATGAAGGTGTTGTTCACACTGCCTGGGTATCGGGCACAGACGTGTATGATGAAGGTGTTGTTCACACTGCCCGGGTATCGGGCACAGACGTGTATGATGAAGGTGTTGTTCACACTGCCCGGGTATCGGGCACAGACGTGTATGATGAAGGTGTTGTTCACACTGCCCGGGTATCGGGCACAGACGTGTATGATGAAGGTGTTGTGCGCACTGCCCGGGTATCGGGCACAGACGTGTATGATAAAGGTGTTGTGCGCACTGCCCGGGTATCGGGCACAGACGTGTATGATGAAGGTGTTGTGCGCACTGCCCGGGTATCGGGCACAGACGTGTATGATGAAGGTGTTGTTCACACTGCCCGGGTATCGGGCACAGACGTGTATGATGAAGGTGTTGTTCACACTGCCCGGGTATCGGGCACAGACGTGTATGATGAAGGTGTTGTTCACACTGCCCGGGTATCGGGCACAGACGTGTATGATGAAGGTGTTGTTCACACTGCCTGGGTATCGGGCACAGGCTGGGTATCGGGCACAGGCGTGTATGATGAAGCTGTTGTTCACATTGCCCGGGTATCGGGCACAGGCGTGTATGATGAAGGTGTTGTGCACACTGCCTGGGTATTGGGCACAGACGTGTATGATGAAGGTGTTGTGCGCACTGCCCGGGTATTGGGCACAGGCGTGTATGATGAAGGTGTTGTGCGCACTGCCCGGGTATCGGGCACAGGCTGGGTATCGGGCACAGGCGTGTATGACGAAGGTGTTGTGCGCACTGCCCGGGTATTGGGCACAGGCGTGTATGATGAAGGTGTTGTGCGCACTGCCCGGGTATTGGGCACAGACGTGTATGATGAAGGTGTTGTGCGCACTGCCCGGGTATTGGGCACAGGCGTGTATGATGAAGGTGTTGTGCGCACTGCCCGGGTATTGGGCACAGGCGTGTATGATGTGCAGCTGATGATCACATATCAGCTGCACGTTCACCGAGTGGAATCTTTTGTGTAGAGCGGCCTGTCATCTACAGGTGCTCGTAGAGGGACCTGCATCCCGTCGATCACCCCCTGGACACGGACATATCGCCGATGGCAGCGAACCCCGCTGACCGGGCATCCTGGTGGGCTCTGTCCACATTGAAATGGAAGCATTGTGCCAACTGAACATATAGGATCTCCATGACGGCGCGGATGCACCTGTGGACGGAGGTCTGTGAGATCCCGGACAGGTCCCCACTCGGAGCCTGGATGGACCCCGTGGTGTAAACGTTCAGGACAACCGTCATCTTGATGGCCACTGGGAGTGGGTGACCTTCCCCATACCCCCATGGTGGCAGATATGTCGCACTGTCCCCCTGCTCAGCCGAAGTTTTCAACAGCAGACCGGTCTGGCAGGTCCTCGAATGCCAGGAGCTGCCGGTACACAAGAGGCCTCATGCGGCGTCTCCATGGCACCTCCTCCTCCTCGCCCTGTTTGGGAGCTCGCTCTCGTTCCTGAGTGGCTGCCTCCTGTTCTCTGCTGCCAGCTCCGCTGCTGCCTGCTCCTCTGCTGCCCACTCCGCTGCTGCCCGCTCCTCTGCTGCCCACGCTGCTGCTGCCCGCTCCTCTGCTGCCCACGCTGCTGCTGCCCGCTCCTCTGCTGCCCACGCTGCTGCTGCCCGCTCCTCTGCTGCCCACGCTGCTGCTGCCCGCTCCTCTGCTGCCCACTCCGCTCCTGCCCACTCCGCTGCTGCCCACTCCTCTGCTGCCCACTCCGCTGCTGCCCACTCCGCTGCTGCCCACTCCTCTGCTGCCCACTCCTCTGCTGCCCACTCCGCTGCTGCCCACTCCGCTGCTGCCCGCTCCTCTGCTGCCCACTCCGCTGCTGCCCGCTCCTCTGCTGCCCACTCCGCTGCTGCCCACTCCTCTGCTGCCCACTCCGCTGCTGCCCACTCCGCTGCTGCCCACTCCTCTGCTGCCGGCTCTGCTGCTGCCCACTCCGCTGCTGCCCACTCCTCTGCTGCCCACGCTGCTGCTGCCCGCTCCTCTGCTGCCCACGCTGCTGCTGCCGGCTCCGCTGCTGCCCACTCTGCTGCTGCCCGCTCCTCTGCTTCCGGCTCTGCTGCTGCCCACTCCTCTGCTGCCCACTCCGCTGCTGCCCACTCCGCTGCTGCCCGCTCCTATGCTGCCCGCTCCGCTGCTGCCCACTCCGCTGCTGCCCACTCCGCTGCTGCCCGCTCCTCTGCTGCCCTCTCCTCTGCTGCCCGCTCCGCTGCTGCCCGCTCCGCTGCTGCCCGCTCCTCTGCTGCCGGCTCCGCTGCTGCCCTCTCCTCTGCTGCCCACTCTGCTATGTTCTCCCGACAGAGGAGAATTGCAACCGATTAACGATCCCCCTCGGAGCGCAAATTGGGAAGCAATTCCGCATACCTGCAAATTACTGCATGGCGAGGAATACGAGTGTTCCTGAGGATATCGCGCTCTCAGGCTGCCATTCTGAGCAGGCGGCCCGATAGCCAAGTCCCGCAGCCACCCACCCTTGCCCCCCGCACCACAAAGCAGCCCCCCCACCCACAGATTCCCCCAAGTACGGGGTGACCTGATCCCCCCATCCCTAGGGGACCCCTGTAACAGAGAGACCCAGGGCGGCAAGCGGGACAGTTGTTAGCACTGCTGCCTCACGGTGCCGAGGTCCCAGGTTCGATCCCGGCTCTGGGTCACTGTCCGTGTGGAGTTTGCACATTCTCCCCGTGTCTGCGTGGGTCTCATCCCCACAACCCGAAGATGTGCAGGTAGGTGGATGGGCAACGCTAAACTGCCCCTTAATGCAATAGGGAGCAGGCTGACAGCAGGGAGGGCCATAGGACAAGGGGGCTGCTATATGGGTACGGGGGGAAGGCAAGCCGCATGCTGGCGCACCAGCTGCAGAGGCAGGCTGCGTCCAGGGAAATATTGAAGATACGGACTGGGGCTGGGGATGTGGTGTCAGAGCCAGGGAAGATAAATGAGGCATTTAGAGAGTATTACCAGGGCCTTGGTAAACTGAGGCAGACTCAGGGGGAGAGGAGGGGGACATGGGGCGGTTTCTGGACAAGCTGGAATTTCCCCAGGTGGAGGAAGCAAAGTGGAAGGCATTGGAGGAGCCGCTGGGGCTGAGGGAGGTGCTGGATAGTATCAGGGGTATGAAGTCGGGGAAGGCCCCTGGAATTTTATAAGGAATTTGCGACGAACCTGGCACGACATCTGTTGGGGGCGTTTAATGAAGCGCTGGAGAAGGGGGAGTTGCCGGAGACGATGAAGCAGGCAGTAACCACACTAATCCCCAAAAAAGGGAAGGATCCGGTGGAATGCGGGTGGTATAGACTCATATCACTATTGAACACGGATGTGAAAGTATTGGCTAAGTTGTTGGCGAGCAGGATGGCGGACTGTGTCCCCGGGGGTGGTTGCAGAAGATCAAACAGGCTTTGTGAAGGGCAGGCAGCTCACGAGTAATGTAAGACGGCTGTTGAATGTGGTGATGAAACCGTCGGGGGCTCTGGTACCAGAGGTGGTGGTGTCCATGGACACGGAGAAGGCATTTGATCAGGTGGAGTGGAGGTACTTGTTCGAGGTTTTAGGAAAGTTTGGGTTTGGGCCGCGATTTGTGGCATGGGTGCGGTTGCTGTATGTGGCACCACGGGCGAGGATGAATGATATGAGCTCGCGAAGCTTTGACTTACACAGGGGTACGAGGCAGGGGTGCCCGCTGTCGCCACTGGCCATAGAGCCATTGGCAATGGCTCTCAGAGGGTCAGCAGAGTGGTGAGGGGTTATGAGGGGACAGAGGGAGCATCGGGTGTCGCTCTGTGCCGATGACCTCTTGCTGTATGTTTCGGATCCGCTGGAGAGTATGGAAAGGATCAAGGGCCTGTTGGGGAGGTTTGGAGGGTTCTCAGGATCCAAGCTGAATGTAGGGAAAAGCGAGGTATTCCCGGTGAATGAGCTGGCACTGCAGGCTAATTTCGGGGGGATGCCATTTACAGTAGCGAGGGATAGGTTTAGGTACTTGGGGATTCAGGTAGTGAGGGAATGGACGGGGCTCCATAAGTGGAACTTAACGAAGCTGGTGGAGGAGACCAGGGAGGATCTTAAGAGGTGGGATACACGGCACTTAACGTTGGCAGGGAGGGTCCAAGTGGTGAAAATGAATATTCTGCTGAGGTTCTTGTTTATCTTTCAAGCTCTCCCGATCTTTATACCAAAGGCCTTTTTTCGGAAAGTGGACACAATCATCTCTGACTTTGTATGGGCGGGGAAGGTGCCGAGGGTGGGGAGGACCCTGCTACAGAGGCAGCAGGGGGGGTTGGCGTTGCTGAACTTGATTCATTATTGTTGGGCGGCGAATGTAGACAAGGTGCGACGGTGGTGGGAAGGAGAAGGGATAGAGTGGGTTAGGATGGAGGAGGAATCTTGTAAGGGGTCTAGTTTGAGGGATATGGTGATGGCAGCATTGCCAATGGCTCCGAGTAGGTATTCAGGGAGCCCAGTGGTGCAGTCCACAGTGAAGATGTGGAATCAGCTGAGGAGGCGTTTTAGGATGGAAGGGATGTCGGTGCTAACGCCGCTGTGCAAGAATCATGGGTTTGAGCCAGGGGGGGTGGATAGTGTATACAGGAGGTGGAGGGAAGTGGGGCTGGTCAAGGTGAGGGATTTGTATTTGGAGGAAGGGTTCGCCAGTCTGGAGGAGCTAAGGGAGAGGGTAGAGCTGCCGAGGGGGAGTGAGTTCAGGTATCTACAGGTTAGGGACTTTGCGCGAAAGATCTGGAAGGGGTTCCCTAGATTTCCAGGATACACCCTGCTGGAGTGACTGCTGCTTCCGGATGTGGAAGGGGAGGGAAGAATTGGGGATATATATAAGTGGCTGGGGGAGCAGGGAGGCGAGCGGGTGGTGAAGATCAAGGAGAAATGGGAAGCGGAGTTGGGAATGGAGATCAATTGGGGAGTATGGAGTGAGGCACTGCGTAGGTTTTGTAAGGGCCCCGAAGAATCCAGCACGAGTTTTAAGGATACAAAATAATAAAGTTTATTTACTATAACAATATATACATAGCAGTAGCAGTAACTTCCCTTG
This sequence comes from Scyliorhinus torazame, assembly GCF_047496885.1. Lineage (NCBI taxonomy): Eukaryota > Metazoa > Chordata > Chondrichthyes > Carcharhiniformes > Scyliorhinidae > Scyliorhinus > Scyliorhinus torazame. Next base: position 272,150,745 of record NC_092715.1, read on the forward strand.
CCACCTTCTCCTTCCTGCTGGTTCCTGGACTGGCCGGCTTATTTATAGTAGGAGTTTCTCCGCCCCCTCATTGGGGAAGTTCATACTCCCATAGGATTGTGGGATAGTCATTAGTCCCCAGCCAATCGTCAGTAGGCAGGTTATAACATCCCTCCCCCCCAAAGTCCAAGGAATCCACCGTAGGCCCTGGCGAAGGAAGGCGTCTAACTCGTTTGTCAAAAGGCCGGACGCCATTTGCACGCGGCGCTGGATCAGGCGGCGTATAACGAGACGGAGACCGGCGCTTCCGTGATGAACGGCGCGGTTGTACATCCACGGCCTGTGGACCCGAGGATTCCCCCTCTGATTCATCCTGTGTCTCCATCTCGGAGTCAGAGTCTGCTGCCTCCGTCATGTCAGCATCTCTGTCCCCATTCGGTCCCGTCACGACCTGCGCAGGCTTTGAGTGAGGCACCAGTGGAAGATTTGGAGGACTACCTTCCCTTGTTTCTGGTCTTTGCCGCTGTTGAACTGAGCTCCGGGGGCGGGGAATCTTTTGCGGGGATGATCTTCTGGACCGGACGTGGTCTACATGTTTTCGCTGGAGACGACCCTGGGCTTGCACTTGGTACGATATAGGGCCCGTTTGGCGAAAGATTACACCAGGAACCCATTGGGCACCACCAGCAAAATTCCGCACAAATACTGGGTCACCGGGCGCAAACTGCCGAATCGGACGATGCCGAGACAATCCCGGTCCCTGCCGTTCTTGTGTGCGGCGTACTTTTGCGCCAATGTCCGGGAAAACCATACTAAGGCGGGTGCGAAGTCTCCGGCCCATTTGGAGTTCTGCGGGAGCTACCCCAGTCACCGCATGGGGGGTGGTCCTGTACGTAAACAAAAAGCGAGCCAGTCTCGTGTCCATTGATCCGGAAGACTGCTTCTTTAGGCCTCTTTTGAATGTCTGCACTGCGCGCTCTGCCAACCCATTTGAAGCCGGGTGGTAAGGGGCAGTGCGGATATGGCGGATGCCGTTCATCTTTGTAAACCTAGCAAACTCCTTACTCGTGAATGGAGTGCCATTATCCGTGACCAGCACCTCGGGGAGGCCATGCGTGCTAAATGATAAACGCATTTTTTCAATTGTTGCGCAGGACGTTGTCCCCTGCATCTTATGCACCTCCAGCCATTTGGACTGGGCGTCAATTAGCAGAAGGAACATGGATCCCTGAAAAGGGCCTGCGAAATCTGCATGTAAGCGTGCCCAAGGCCGCCCTGGCCATTCCCAGTGATGTAGGGGCGCGGCCGGCGGAAGCTTCTGATGCTCCTGGCAAATGGAGCAGTTTTGGGCCACCTTCTCAATGTCGGTGTCGAGGCCTGGCCACCAGACATAACTCCGGGCCAACATTTTCATCTTGGTCACGCCCGGATGCCCATTGTGCAAGTCTGATAATATCAGCTCCTGGCCTTTTTTCGGGACAATCACACGCGTCCCCCACAAGAGGATGCCGTCTTCCACGCTGAACTCTGACAGCTTGGAGGAAAATGCCCGCAACTTGCCTGGGAGCTGTCTATGCTGCCCACCATACAGGACTATGTGCCGAACCTTTGACAGGACTGGCTCCGTCTGGGTCCACTCACGGATCTGTGATGCCGTGACAGGCAAGGTGTCCATAAAATTTAGGGTTGCGACCACCTCACCGGTCGTGGGGGTCGACATGGGGCTGGTTGATAAAGGCAATCGGCTCAGTGCGTCGGCATTTGCTATCTGCGTACCTGGTTTGTGCCCCAGAGAATACTCATATGCAGCAAGCAACAAAGCCCAGCGCTGGATCCGTGCAGAAGCAATGGGCGGTATTGGCTTATCCTCTCTGAAGAGTCCCAGCAGGGGCTTATGATCAGTCACGATAGTGAAATGGCGGCCGTACACATACTGGTGGAAGCGTTTCACCGCGAAAACCACTGCCAGGCCCTCCTTCTCGATCTGCGCGTACTTTTTCTCCGCTGCAGTCAATGTGCGGGAGGCGAAAGCTATCGGTCGCTCGGCCCCGTTCTCCATCTTGTGGGACAGGACAGCCCCAATACCATACGGGGATGCATCACATGTGACGAGCAAAGGCTTTCCCGGATCATAGTGGGTTAGTAACCCAGACGACGACAATTATTGCTTTACCCACCGGAAAGCGGTTTCTTGCGGCTGACCCCAAACCCAGGTGTGATTTTTCTTTAGCAGCAGGTGTAAGGGGGCCAGCGTAGTTGCCAGATTGGGGAGGAACTTCCCGTAATAGTTTACAAGACCGAGAAAAGAACGAAGATGCGAAGTGTCAGTCGGGGTGGGGGCATGTTGAATTGCACACACCTTCTCTGCGACGGGGTGCAGACCCTCGCGGTCCACCCGATAACCTAGGTAGACTACTTCTTTTGCCTGAAATACGCACTTTGTGTGACGTAAACGGACTCCAGCCTCCGAAAGGCGTTTAAGGACAGCCTCCAGATTTTCTAAATGCTCTTGCTCCGACGTCCCTGTAATCAACACGTCATCTAGGTAGACAGCCACACGTGGTAAACCTCTCAAAATGCCCTCCATAACACGTTGAAAAATTGCGCAGGCAGAGGATACTCCAAAGGGCAACCGTGTATATTCATACAGGCCCCGGTGTGTGTTAATTGTTACATATGGTCGGGAGGCAGGGTCCAGCTCCAACTGCAGGTAGGCGTGACTCATATCTAATTTTGTGAATGAGAGTCCGCCTGCAAGTTTCGCGTAGAGATCCTCTATGCGAGGCATTGGGTATCGGTCGAGTCGGGAAACTGTATTCACTGTAAGTTTATAGTCGCCACACAAGCGAACTGTGGCATCTGGCTTCATTACAGGTACAATTGGTGCTGCCCAGTCAGCAAAACGGACGGGCCTGATAATACCCAAACTCTCCAAACGAGTGAGCTCCCCTTCTACCTTCTCAAGCAAAGCGTAAGGCACCGGGCGCGCCCGGAAATAGCGCGGCGTGGCTCCTGGTTCAACTTGGATACGGGCTACGGCCCCTTTTATTTTCCCCAGACCAGGCTGGAATACCTCTGGGTATCGTCCTAGCACCTCAGTCAACCCTCCAGAAACTGTTTGGAGGATGTGCTGCCATTGCAACCGCAAATGGCGCAACCAGTCCCGACCCAACAGGCTGGGCCCATGGCCACGCACTATGATAAGTGGGAAACGCCCCTCCTGGCGTCCATAGACAACAGGGGTCATTGTAGTTCCTGCAATGTCCAGTGGTTCCCCGTGTAGGTGGCCAACCTGGCCTGTGAGTCAGTTAGTGTAAGGGTCTGTATACCCTGCTTGATACGGTCGAATGTCCTCTGGGCGATCACGGAGACCGCTGCGCCAGTATCCAACTCCATCTCAAGCGGGTGGCCATTGACCCGTACTGTCACCTTAATGGGGGCCACACGGGGAGCTGCCACACAATGCAGCTGCAGGCAGTCGTCCTCCGTCTCCACGTCCTCAGGAGTGGTCGCCGCAGGTTCATCCACATGGAAGGTACGGCCTCTGGGCTGGTCCCAGTTACGGCCCCTGGGCTGGTCCCAGTTTCGGTCAGAACGACGGCGCCTCTGGCGTCCCCAGGACCGCCGTCCGCGACGGGGTCGGCGCCTACAAGTCTGACACGGACATGGCTGCTCATCCATTGGCTCTGGAGAAGGCTCCCTTCGGGGAGGAATGTCCGATGGCCACTGGCGTCGGTCTGGTCGTTGCCTCGCCCAAGGTACCGCAGGAGTGCGGGGGGACGTTTTTGGGCGGAAAGGGTTGCGCCCCAAGGCATGCACTTCCATTCCCTGTAGCTCCTGTACTCCTCGCTCTGCGCTCTCTCGGGACAATACTATTTGTATTGCCTGTTGAAAAGTCAATGTTGGCTCCGCTAACAACTTTCTCTGGGTGGCCGCATTGTTAATACCGCAAACCAAACGGTCGCGTAACATTTCTGACAAGGTCTCACCATAGTCACAGTACTCCGCAATCCCGCGTAGCCTGGATAAAAAAATCGGCAAGGGATTCTCCAGGGGTCCTCTCAGCGGTATTAAACCGGTAACGCTGGACTATCGTGGCCGGGGTTGGGTTAAATGTTGCCCCACTATATTCACAAGTTCGTCAAACGTTTTGGTGTCCGGCGCAGCTGGGTACGTAAGGCTCCTAATCACCCCAAACGTATGCGGGCCGCAGGCGGTGAGCAATATGACCACCTGGCGCTCGTTTTCGGTGATATTGTTTGCCCGGAAATAGTAACGCATCCGTTGTGTGTACTGGTTCCAGCTTTCCAGCGCAGCATCAAAAACATCCAAACGTCCGTACAGAGGCATGGTATAATAGAAAACAACTTCCAACCTGTATCCAACAAAAATCCAGGGAGGTGGCTTCAGCAGTGTAGACAGCTATTCACTTTTACCTTCGCCGCCAGTTTTGTAAAGGCCCCGAAGAATCCAGCACGAGTTTTAAGGATACAAAATAATAACGTTTATTTACTATAACAATATATTCATAACAGTGGCAGTAACTTCCCTTGCTACCTTCTCCTTCCTGCTGGTTCCTGGACTGGCCAGCTTATTTATAGTAGGAGTTTCTCCGCCCCCTCATTGGGGAAGTTCATACTCCCATAGGATTGTGGGATAGTCATTAGTCCCCAGCCAATCGTCAGTAGGCAGGTTATAACAGTAGGGTAAACGGAACTCCTCTTGTGCAAGGAGAAGGTGGTGCACAGGGTACATACGACTCAGGCGAGAACGAGTGGGTTCTTTCAGGGGGTAGAGGGTCTGTTTGAGGGTCTGTTCGTCGCGGGGGAGGGGGGTGTGAAAAAGGGGGAAAATCTATTCAGACTGTACAGCCGATTGTTGGGAAGTATGTTACCCGGGTGTTTGTTCGCTGTAACCTGTTTTGATACATGTTTGTAATAAAATACATTTTTTTTAAATGCAATAGGGAGAGCCCCCCACTGGGACCCCTGTAATAGGGTGAACAGCTGTGACCTGTGTCTAGACCCCTCCGATCCATTAGCTGCAAGACATTCAGAACTTTCTGGTAGTGGGCTGCGATTGACAGCTTCCACAAACCAGCTGCAGCCGAGATTCATTCACCTCCCTCCGTGGGTCAGAGACTTGAAGTGGTGAAACTCCAATGTTTGTAAGAGAGCTAAGTGCCTTCCAATCTCATACTTCAGGTAGTGCATTGTGGGGGGCAGGGGGTGGCTCTCGGATGAACTTTGGGACCCCTGAGGAGTTACCCCCCTTGGCCCACTGCGAGGTCCACCACATCAGGGCCACGCTGCTAAGTACCAGAAGTGATCCACGCCTACGTGATTCCTGGCCGAGGGGACCAGAGAATAGGGTGCTGGGCCCGGCTCATTAAGTCCATTTGCATTAATTTACATCCTCCCTCTGGCGGGAGGCCATACACCTCGATCCCTGCACCATCGGGAGGGGGGCGGTGGTTGGGCGCCGATCGCAATTTTCCACCGATGGCTGATTCTCCGCCTCATTATTCGAGCTTCGCAGGATGGAGAATCCAGCCAAATCAATGATGTAATTCTGGTAAAATGCTTCAGATGTAAGAGAGGAAATAGTCAAAGATACAGAATATTCCAACTATTTCCTGAAATATTTTCATGATTATTTCTACCACGTGGCCCGCAAGATTTAAACCTAGAATTCTGGAAAAGTGTACTCCCCCAAATGTTACTCAATCTTCCTCTTTTCAAATTCTGAGAGGATTTTCTTTTGCAGTCCCTTCATGTTTGTGCTGACTTTCTAGTCAAGCCTGAGATTACTGAACAGTAGTTCCTGCAATTAAAATGGGAGTATTCTGTGGGTTGGTGCTGTTGCCCGCGCTTGTTCCTGTTTGCTGATCGATGTCAGTGATTGGTGAAGATCGATTCTGCTGATTGGTTTGCTGTAACGGTGCACCATGGCATTCCACATCAGGGGCGAAATTCTCTGACCCCCCGCCGGGTCGGAGAATCGCCGGGGGCTGGCATGAATCCCGCCCCCGCCGGTTGCCGAAGTCTCCGGCACCGGATATTCGGCGGGGGCGGGAATCGCGCCGCGCGGGTTGGCGGGCCCCCCCGCTCGATTCTCCGGCCCGGATGGGCCGAAGTCCCGCCGCTAAAATGCCTGCCCCGCCGGCGTAAAACAGGACCAAGGCGGGCTCCGGGGTCCTGGGGGGGGGCCAGGGGCGATCTGGCCCCGGGGGGTGCCCCCACGGTGGCCTGGCCCGCGATCGGGGCCCACCGATCCGCGGGCGGGCCTGTGCCATGGGGGCACTCTTTCCCTTCCGCCTCTGCCACGGTCTCCACCATGGCGGAGGCGGAAGAGACTCCCTCCACTGCGCATGCGCGGGAAACTGTCAGCGGCCGCTGACGCTCCCGCGCATGCGCCACCCGGAGATGTCATTTCCGCGCCAGCTGGCGGGGCACCAAAGGCCTTTTCCGCCAGCTGGCGGGGCGGAAATCCGTCCGGCGCCGGCCTAGCCCCTCAATGTTGGGGCTCGGCCCCCAAAGATGCGGAGCATTCCGCACCTTTGGGGCGGCGCGATGCCCGTCTGATTTGCGCCGTTTTGGGCGCCAGTCGGCGGACATCGCGCCGTTTCCGGAGAATTTCGCCCCAGATTGGGATTTATCTTATAAACTGATCATCAGGAAATGCTGAAAGACTTTGATACATACACATATAAAGACCAATCCAAACACAGGGAAATGATCTTAGACCAGCATTAGTTTCAAACAAGTTTTTTGAACAAGTGCTGTTAATCCAAAGGATTTAGAAATATTCAGGAAATATTGAAAATGAAGAAAGTGTGATCACTTGTAGTTGGAATTCTCCAACTTGTGGTTTGCTCCAATGGATGTCTTTCAACAGCTTCATGAAGCTGTTCATGGCATTCACTGAATTAGCAAGAATTCCCAATACCCAAGTACTTCAATGCTATTGCAGTCCTGCAGCGATTGAAGATAATAAATACTCCTTTGGAATTTGATGCTATGCGATGGCCAGTTTAAAATATGCAGCATATTTTAAGAGAGTTAATTTTGTTTACACATTGCTTTCATTGTAGTCGTAGGAGTAAATTTATTAAATTATTCGGTGCAAGAAAATTTCATCCAGGTCTTTTTTTTTGCAAAGTGTACGCTCAGCGAAAGGAGGGAATTCAGCAACGTGAAGCAAAGGTTTAACTCGATGACTAGAGGGGTTTGTATGAGCTTCGAATCATCAGATGGCAAATTCCATTAGTCACCTTTGAACCAAAAATTATCTGTTTTTTAAAAAATCACTGATAACCCTGTTTTTAAATATTGATATTGCTTTAACAGAGAGATCAGTAGCAGTGGACCTGGCTTTAGTATGTTTTTCTATATTTGTGATCCCAATACTTAACTGGAATTTATAGATCAATTAGTCAGAAATATTAAAGTACTAAATTCTTTCAGACATTTTTACAGGAACATTTTGTTCAGAATGGAAAATCTTGGAAATTATTTTGTTGCTTTTTAAAATTAAACATATTTGTCGATTAAGAAAATTTCACTTGGAATTTTGGAATGAATTTGGAAAACTAATGCATTCTTTTGAAAGCAGTGTGAAACTCCCTTGTGACATTGCACGGGTTTAGAAAGGGACAGGTTTTTCGATGTGTCATCCGCATTTCCCAATTATGATTAATTAGGTTGATTTTTTTAAGCTGGCACTATTTTAAAAACGCATTAAGTTAACCCTGGGAATCCTATCAGCCCATTATGCTGCAATGCACAAATAATTATAACCTATTAGCTATATCAGGAGCTTTAAATGTGCTTGTAACTTTTTGCTAAACTACATATTGAAGATTGTACTAATTTATCCTTTGTTCAAAATATATTCCTGTGATTAAATTATTTAATTGCGGTATAGATAAAGCTGTACTAATCAAGCTTCAGAATATTTCAGCACTGCACTATTCAGAATTTTTAAATATCTGTTGTGGTGACGATATAGAACTCACCAGACATTGGCATTAAGCCAAATGAAGCAATCTGCCTATATGTAGCAAGATCAGGACATTATTCAGACTTAACACCATAAGACATAGGAGCAGAATTAGGCCACTCGGCCCATCGAGTCTGCTCCGCCAGTCAATCATGGCTGATATTTTCTCATCCCCATTCTCCTGCCTTCTCCCCATAGCCCCTGATCCCCTTATTAATCAAGAACCTATCTATCTCTGTCTTAAAGACACTCAGTGATTTGGCCTCCACAGCCTTCTGCAGCAAAGAGTTCCACAGATTCACCACCCTCTGGCTGAAGAAATTCCTCCTCATCTCTGTTTTAAAGGATCGTCCCTTTAGTCTGAGATTGTGTCCTCTGGATCTAGTTTTTCCTACTTGTGGAAACATCCTCTCCACGTCCACCCTATCCAGGCCACACAGTATCCTGTAAGATCCTCCCTCATCCTTCTAAACCCCAATGAGTACAGACCCAGAGTTCCTCATACGACAAGCTCTCCATTCCAGGGGTCATTCTTGTGAACCTCCTCTGGACCCTTTCCAAGGCCAGCACATCCTTCCTTAGATACGGGGCCCAAAACTGCTTCAAATACTTCAAAGAGCCTTATATAGCCTCAGAAATACATCCCTGGTCTTGTATTCTAGCCCTCTCAACATGAATGCTAACATTACATTTGCCTTCCGAACTGCCGACTGAACCTGCACGTTAACCTTAAGAACATCTTGGACATGGACTTCCAAGTCCCTTTGTGCTTCTGCTTTCCGAAGCATTTCCCCATTTAGAAAACAGTCTATGCCTCCATTCCTCCTTCCAAAGTGCATAACCTCACACTTTTCCATCTGCCACTTCTTTGCCCACTCTCCTAGCCTGTCCAAGTCCTTCTGCCGCCCTCTTGCTTCCTCAATACTGCCTGTTCCTCTACAGATCTTTGTATCAAACTTAGCAACAGTGCCTTCAGTTCCTTCTTCCAGATCATTAATGTATATTGTGAAAAGTTGTGGTCCCAGCACCGACCCCTGAGACACACCACTAGTCACCGGCTGCCATCCTGAAAAAGACCCACTCTCTTACCCTTAACACCATGGGCTCTTAAATTATTTAACAATCTCCCAAGTGACACCTTGTCAAAGGCCTTCTTTAAATCTAAATAAATCACATCCACTGGCTCTCCTTTGTCTAACTTCCTTGTTACTTGGGCTGCTAAGTGGCAACTAACATTTGTGCTACACAAGTACCAAACACTGACTATATCGGCAAGAAGTAATCTGGTCATCTACAACCCCCCCCCCCCCCCCAACCGAAACCACTTTGACCAGAAACTTAACTGAACCTGCCACATAAATACTCTTTCTACATAATTTAAGCGGCAGGATTCTCCGTTTCTAAGACTGTGTTGGAGCCAACACAGAATTCGTGGACGTTCACGACAACAAAACTGGCGCCGAACCTGGACCCATTCAGCGACTGTGGAGGGGCAGCACCGGCGCCACGTGGAACACAATCCATTCCAATGGGAAACGGTGCGGGATTCGCCGGGTCCGTGATTGACACTCGGGAGGCTGACAAGCTGCAGCCGCTCACACACATTACACTCCCCACACACACTCACCCCAGACAACAAGATGGCATTGGTTATGTTGGAGTGCCCATACAGCCGATGGGTCGGCTTGGGGTCAGAGGGCACCCAGGGGAGTGCCCCAGGGAGACACCTATACGATGCGTGGCACTAAGTTCACAGCGGGCAGTCAGCGGTTTGCGCAACTGCATGGCTGCCTTGCCAGCTGCTGCAATGGTGTTCGTGCCTGTCCGCCCCAACCGCACAGCCCACCTCCTGGCCACCCCCCGCTACTCCCCCTGGCTCTGGCAGAAGCCCCCGGCCAGCGGCACAACTGTTAGCAAACTCTGGTGATGTTGGACACTTTCCGTCCCCCCCTCTGTCTCCCTCAGCAGCCGCCACGCCGGTTTCACAATTTTTTAAAAGCATAAGTGAACCTCGCCATCAGGAACTCGGCCCATTGGAGGCGGAAAATCGCGGATGCCCCAGAGAATACCGGGTCAGGCCCGCTAATGATATGCAAAACGGTGTTTACTGTATGTGCGTTCTGGACCGTATTGATGCCGCTGTCAAGGTGACAGAGAATAGCGATTTGGTGTCAAATTGGCACCTGCCACGATTTCGGCGTCGAACCCAATTCTCCGCCCAATCACGATCCGTGATTTAGGCATCGGCGAACGGAGAATCCTGCCCAAGATCTGTTTAACGGTTATGATCAAAATTTATTTTTATTCCCAGTTCTTTAGCGTTTTTTTTTTAAAACTACAGTTTCAGTGATTGTTTAAAAAATCTCTGCTGGGCTGTTTTGATGGAGCTATCTATTGACATTTCTCTCGGGGTTATTCATTATGAATGCTTGGCTGAGCTTCAAAAGCTACAATTATCACAGCAGGTTTCCATGTTCATGTTTGATTGAAAGTTTAAAGAGGCCATTAAAAGATAAGGGGCATGAAAATAAGTTTGTTTTAATAAGAGATTAACCATTTGAGATTTGAAAGGATTGATGCTTTCATGAAGTACAATTTTATCAGGGGGGGTTAGCACTGCTGCCTAATGGCGCCAAGGACCTGGGTATGATCCTGGCTCCAGGTCACTGTCCGTGTGGAGTTTGCACATTCTCCCCTGCGTCTGTGGTTCTAATGTCCACAATCCAAAGATGTGCCGGGTTCCATAGTGAGACCTGGATTACATTGTTAGAAGTTTTATTTTCATCTCCACATGATTCCTGATATCTCCCTATGGTGGATACTGGGTAGGTTGGCAATGCGGGGAGGGTATGAGGGGGGATGGGTGGGGGGCATGAGCTGGAATGAATTGTTATGGAAAGTATGAGGAGCCTGGTAAGGGGGGGGTGGGGGGGGCGGCATGAGGAGGGGTGGCGGCTCGAAGGCCTACAATCTTCTCAAACAACTATGACTCAGTCCCAGAGAACTGAGGCGAGCCTTTCAACCAGCCCCATCCGGGCACTCACCCACCCCCCATGAACTCATAGCATGTCTCCAGGGTCAGCTGGCCCGTCTTCATTCTGCACCAATCCTGGATCGAAAACCCCACATTTCAGGGTTCTTTGTGCTAAGGTGGAGCCATGAGTCAGGAACCTTCCCACTGAACTACTTGCCTTGGTAACCAAAATCCGGCCCTCGGAATTCTGCAGCATGTGACTTGCCTCCTAACTCCGGAAAGCTTTTCCACCATCTCCAAGGCACAAGTCGGGAGTAAATTTGAAAACTCTCCGCTTGCCTGGATGAGCGCAGCTCCAACTACACTCAAGAAGCTCAACACCACCCAGGACAAAACAACTCGATTGGTACCCCATCCACTACCTTCGACAATCACTCCCTTCACCACCAACGCACATTGGGAGCAGTGTGTACAATAAATAAGATTGACTGTAACTACTCACCAAAGTTACTTCAGCAGCACCTTCCAAACCCACAAACTCCACTACCTAGAACAAAGGTGAGTTCCCCTCCAAGCCACGCACAATGGGCTGGTTTAGCACAGTGGGCTAAACAGCTGGCTTGTAATGCAGAACGAGGCCAGCAGCGCGGGTTCAATTCCCGTACCAGCCTCCCCGAACAGGCGCCGGAATGTGGCGACTAGGGGCTTTTCACAGTAACTTAATTGAAGCCTACTTGTGACAAGCTATTATTATTACCATCCTGGAAATAAATTGGCGTTCCTTCACTGTCGCTGGGTCAAAATCATGGAGTGCCCTCCCGAACAGCGGAGTGGGCGTATCGACACCACTTGGACTGCAGCAGCTCACCACCTGCTCCCCAAGAGAAATTTGAGGTGGGCAATAAATGTTAACCGAGCCATCGTTGCCCATGTCTTAAATTAATTTTTTAAATTTTCTTTGCTTAATTTTTCTGCAAGTTCTAGAAAGTTGTCTTCCCCAGAGTAATGCTCCTTTTTTTTGATTAACCTCTGCCAATCATCTATCATATCTGTACTTTTAATAATATGACTGAGAACGGGATGACGAATATTCAACAATTGCCTATTAATATGACTGCGTTTTGATAAAATAAAGCCACCCGTTGCAGATTATTTTCAAACCAACCCATTTGAGTTGAAGCTTAGAAGACTAAGTTTAAAATATTCTTTGCTTTATATACATTATGCAATCTATGTTGATTGGCCAACATCAAGGAATTGTGATGTCACAGAGCTTGCTGTTTTGTGTCAGTATACCAGAACAATACTCAACTTCATTCTAACTTTCTCTGAAATCTGTACGCTGAAACATATTTCCCTGGTAATCACGCTGTCCTCAGTGAATAAAAACCTACCTTCCCAATTGAAACCTTCAGAACCATGAGAGCAAATAATTTGCTTTTCTCGTTGTTTTAAGAAAATCCCATTCCAGCCGTGCAGTCCTGACGATGGGGGAGTGATAGGTATCCAGGTTGCCGAATTCATGTTGTAATGGACTTGTAATTTCATCTCACTTGTGCTTTTTTTGAATATTAAATTATCCAGCTGAATAATTGTAGCTCCCACCAGCAACCCAAACATGCCTTCGCTATTTACAACGCTCTATGAGAAAATGACAAAGGGACCTCAGAGTAGCTGCAGCTGATTTTTCAGGATATCCTCAATAAACCCAAGCGGTCTTTCTAAATTCACTTTTCTTTGAAAATGAATGCTATTGCAAGGGTTTAAAAATAAAATATTATCAGCAACAGACATGTTGTGATGAATGCTTCCACTGTCCTTTCCGAATCAGCTGGTTGGTCTCATTTATGGTTCTTTATCAGATGAGTTCAATATATAGTGTGTTTTAGGAGTTGATGTATGAGCAATTCAGCTTGTATCTTTGTCTGTTAATAGATAAGATCAGAAAAGGAGCTTCTTTAACCACTATGGGTAGCTAGCGCTAGCACACTGCAGAGTAAATATTCCGAATGGCAAAGAGCAGGAGACTGAGTAAATATTCCATAACCTTCCAGTGAAAGTGGCATCTATGACGCACTGAAACATCAGTTTGATGTTCCCTCTCACAAAGCCACACACAGCTTAGCAATGCCGCACAGCAGTATGTGCATTTGACCAAGTCACTCTGTCTTTGTCAAAGATAACAGTAAAATTAAAAATTCTCAGCAGCAATATAAACTCAGTGGGCATTTCGTCACTGCCCCTTTTGTCCAAGGGAGGAACTCTGGATGAAAATCCATTTTCTTTCGACCCAGTTAAAATTAGAGCACAAAGAGAGTGGCTTATGTGGCCCATGGTATCTGCGAATCACTTATCCAGCCTTATCCCACTGTCACCTCTCACTCTGTAGCCCTACAGGTTACAGCAGCCCGAGCACATATTAAAGTATTTTTCTCAATGTAATGATGATTTCCGCTGTACCTCCCTTCCAGACAGTGAAAACCCCACCCCCTCCCTTTATCGGAAACATTGGCGAGACCCCAGTATCTGTGAGTTTGGAGAACAGCATTGGGCAAGATATCATTATCAAAAAACGCAATAAAACTGATGCCATGAGCAATCAAAAACAAGATTAAAAATAGCGTTCTGTACACCACAGTGCAGATAACACTCCTTCCTCCCCCACCAACAGAACCTGCCATCAGCCCTCCCTTAGTGAGCAATGTATGTGACCCTTTGCATGAGTCTGCATGGGTGAATTGCAACAATTGTTTATTCCTGTCTGGTGCAAGAGTAAAATGGGAACGGTGGCCATACCATGTCTTACAAGGGAACTTCGAGATAGTGGGTGCGGTCTAATCAAATTGGAACAGAGTCCCGTGATGAGCACGTTTCACCAAGTGGATCCCGGCAACGCCGAGAAACATTCGGGACTCTGTCGCAATTCGGGGCCTCAGCGGGGAACTTCCCACCGAGGCCTCACTAAACCCCATTTCCTGCACTGAGGAGCACCACTTGCCCGATGGCAACCAGATCTCTCGACCCCCGTACCCCCAAATCACCTATAATGGGGTGCTCGGGGGTGGGAGTGGGAACGCACCTCATACGCACAAGGCACCCCCGGGCCCGATCCCTGCCACAGGAAATATGCCAGCCTGGCACCTTGCACTGCCAGCCTGACACTGCCCCTACCAATGTCACCTGCACACCTTGGCAATGCCAGGCTGGCACCCAAGTGGCAGTGCCAAGGTGCCCAGTTGGACGAGAAGTGCCAAGGTGCCCAGTTGGACCAGCAGTGCCAAGGTGCATGCCCCCCCCCCCTCCCCGCCAGTGCCGTTCTTTCTGGTTCCCGTTTGTGGGGAGCAGCACTGAACAGCACCCACCCGAGGCCTGCGAGGCAAAGGGAGTAGGTTTCAGGGTCGCGATAGATCTGGCGAGTGCAGATAGAGGGAGACTAATATGAAAATTTGCAAAATACCGTTGCCGCCACAATGGACCGGATTCAGATTGTGACGTCTGGCTAGAACACGTGAGATCTCGGGAGGCATGGCAAGCCCTGTCCTAACTTATTGCCATTCAGATAATAATCTGCCTTACCGTTTTTGCTACCAAAGTGGATAACCTCACATTTATCCAAATTATACTGCATCTACCATTCATTTGCCCACTCACTCAACTTGTCCAAATCAGACTGCAGGATCTCTGCATCCTCCTCACAGCTCACCCTCCCACCCAACTTTGTGTCATCTGCAAATTTGGAGATATTGCATTTAATTCACTCATTTAAATCATTAATATATATTGTGAATAGCTGGGGTCCCATTGCAGCGGGACCTGGGTGTCCTTGTACACCAGTCACTGAAGGTAAGCGCGCAGGTACAGCAGGCGGTAAAGAAGGTAAATGGTATGTTGGCCTTTATTGCAAGAGGATTCGAGTTGAGGGGCAGGGATGTCTTGCTGTAATTATACAGGGCCTTAGTGAGGCCACACCTGGAGTATTGTGAACAGTTTTGGTCTCCTTCTCTGAGGAAGGATGTTTTTGCTCCGGAGGGAATGTGGTAATTCCTGGGATGGTGGGACTGCAGTACGAGGAGAGATTAAGTCGATTAGGATTGTATTTGCTGGAGTTCAGAAGAATGAGAGAGGATCTCCCTCTAACAGGACAGGACAGGGTTAATGAATTATCCGGCACACTCGACAGACTGAATGGCCCCCTCCTGCTCCTATGTACTATGTTTCTCACCCTCTCCTCTCCGTGGATGTGACACTGCCCCCCACACACACACACACCAGTCCACCTGACAATTCATCCACCCCCCCCCTGCCCAGTGTGATACTGATTCGCTGCTCCGTGTGACACTGATTTCCCCCTGGCCCCACCTAGTGCATGTTCCATTGCTTTCCCAGTGGGTTAGACCCAACCTTCTCCTTGTGCTTCCCTCCCATCTTCCTTTCCCCATTCTCTTCTCAATGCATCTCCTCTCCCTCCTCCTCTCATGTTTGACTACATATCTTGTGAATCTGAGAGAGGGCACTTTTGGGGAAGTATTCTGGAATAAGTGATCAGCCTTCTGGGTCCTGGCATGTTTTACACACTGGATCTATACAAAATGTTTCTGGCACAATATTGGCAACCATACAGCAATTAAATCTTCTCAAAGTATGTTTTATGTTTTAAAATAACTTGATAAGATGACCTAAATTCCTGCCGGGTGGCTATCATAGTGAATAAATGTTGCAATGACTCCTTGTGAATTTACTGCATTTTCACATTATTTTCCTCAGGGCATTTTGCTTTCAAGCATTGCATAATTTTCATGATCAATTAAAAGAGAAGCAGAATAATATGATCGCCCTCTTCCAGCTGTTGTAGTACTCAGCCAGTCAATGATAATTGCAAAGAGCGTCAAGAATATAAATATAAATAGCACAACCTGTGTGAAAAAAAATCTTGTTAACACATTATTTTCAGGAACAAAGAGCAAATTACTGTAATGTGGATGTGCCCTGGAGACAACAGTAACATACTTTATTGATCTGGCAACCAAGGGTGAATAGCACTTGAAAGATGAAGTGTTATTGCAAATCACGTCATTAAGAAGATGATTAAACCAGAAATAGTCCAATAAGATATGCACACTATGTCCAACTGAAAATAGACTTTCTTTCATTCACTTATTGTTTGTTATTATTTGGATTCTGTGACACCGACCACGTCAAGGTGATGCTATCATTCAGTCGCTGTGCAGATACCTTTACCACGAGCTGATGTATGTTATTTGTGAGCGAGCTGGTATATAAGCAATTGTGGTCATGTTAATGATGAACGCTGAGACTTAATGAAATTCCTTTCTCCATCTATAAGTCGTTAGCAGGAGTGACTGTTGTGAAGGGTATTAGAAATGGAATGTAACCCCAAGACAGAATGTCACATGGAATTACTCACATTGTGGTCTGTAACGTGGAACTGTTGCTTTCTTATCTTATTTACTTCAGTCTGTTGCCCTCTGGAGGTGATTCGGCAAATAGAATTTTGACTTGAAATCTTTTTGCTTAATTATCTATGTAAGTGTTCCGATTATATTTGACTTTTAACTTTATTTTTAAGGTTAACAGAAAATCGAGTTGAAATTATGCTTTCCAAGACAGATTTATAGAAGTGGAAAGGCTTCAGAGGTTGAAGGGGTGATTTTATTGAGGCTTTGAAACGCTGTAAAGATTCTCTCAGGAAAGTTGCAGAGAAGTTGTTACTCCTGGCCAGAGAATTCACAATACGGCCACAGAATCTGCAAATTACAGCTCGCCCATTTGGGAGTGAAATCACTTTTTCACACACATGGCTGCGGAAATCGGGCATTCCCTCCTCTGGAAGGTTGTGGATTCTGGGAGCAGGATGTTTTAGGATAATGGGGTCTCCCGCCCCATCACCAGAAAAGTTGGCAGGGTCTGCATTCCTGCTGGTGCCAGCGTCCCCACAGAAATTTAACACTCCAAAGAGCATTGAGTGGCTGGAGGTGAGATTTATGCCCATCACCTCCGGGCCATCTGATGGGCTGGCAGGGCAGTATTCCCAACAGCACCACTGGGAACAGCCACGCCTGCTGGGATAATAAACTGTCCCAGATTCTAAGTACTGGGGCCCGCAAGACCGGGTAGGTGTGGAATTTCACGATGGAGGTGGGAAGAGACCCCCTTGTGACCCCCTCCCCTCCTGACAGCTCGCAAGTTGTGGCCAGGTGAAAAGTGGCCTTTAAGTGACAAATTGGCCACTCAACAACCTGCCTGTCTCACATGAGATTCTGGACAGATTGGGGATGGGCAGGAAGCTGGTGGGAAAGCGACCTGGGGGATTTTACTACTCCCCCCTCCTGAGCTCCAGTGTGTGAATGTAAAATTCTACCCTGGGAGTCAATTGACAATTTCAAACTGAAATGAACATTTCTATTAGTTTTGGTATCACAGGCTGTGGAAAGAAGTCAGGAAATTAACTTTTAGGTGCCACTTGAGCACAATCTAATTGAATATCAGGACAGGCTCGAGGGGCTGAAAGGCCTCCTCCAGTTTCACATATTCCTATCTTGTCAGAAACAAAACATTTTTTGAATGTTCACATTCCATAGAAGGATTTTCTTGCCGTTCACGCCGGCGAGATCTTACGTTGCAGCCGACGCCCCCCCTCCCTCCCGTAGGTTTCATGGTGGTGAGGGACGCGTTCACAGGAAACCCCCTTGTCAATGGCAGGCCCAGAGGATCCCAGCCACTGCCCAGAGGATCCCAGCCACTGCCGAGCTGCCCTCTGCCGCTGGGGAGGGGGAGGAACACGCCACCCTGTGTGTGTGTATTATGCACCCAGATATCTGTTGTTTTAATATGTTTTCTGGATATTCAGCCAGTACTGGTATCCTGACCATATTCCAGGCAGCCAGTCCATTTTGAATCCAGGACACCATTTGTTCATATTCTGCAGATCACGTAGCAAGTGATTAGCTAATAATTTACCAGTCAACTGAACTTCATTTCATTGATAAAATGGTGTTGCACTTATTTCCATCGGAATGTTTAGTGAGATTCCAACATGAGGGATTTATTCAGCTCAGTTGGCTGGACAGATGGTCCGTGATGCGGAGAGAGGCCGGCAGCGCGGGTTCATCTCCTGGACCAATTGAGCTCATCCGTGAAGACCCCACCTTCTCAACCTTGCCCCTCGTCTGAGGTGTGGTGACCCTCAGGTTAAATCACCACCAGTCAGCTCTCCCCCTCGAAGGGGAAAGCAGCCTCTGGTCATCTGGGACTGTGGCGACTTTACTTTCATTTCATGTGAGATGATTGTAATCACTAAGGCGGCAGTATTGGGCAAGCTAATGGGGCTAAAGGTAGACAAGTCTCCTGGCCCTGATGGGATGCATCCCAGCGTGTTAAAAGAGATGGCTAGGGAAATTGTAAACGCACTAGTGATAATTTATCAAAATTCACTAGACTCTGGGGTGGTCACAGAGGATTGGAAAGTAGCAAACGTGACACCACTGTTTAAAAAAGGAGGTCGGCAGAAAGCGGGTAATTATAGGCCAGTGAGCTTAACTTCGGTTGTAGGGAAAATGCTGGAATCTATCATTAAGGAGGAAATAGCGGGGCACCTGGAGGGAAATTGTCCCATTGGGCAGACGCAGCATGGGTTCACAAAGGGTAGGTCGTGACTGACTAATTTGGTAGAATTTTTTGAGGCCGTTACCAGTGCAGTAGATAACGGGGAGCCAATGGATGTGGTATATCTGGATTTCCAGAAAGCTTTTGACAAAGTGCCACACAAAAGGTTGCTGCATAAACTAAAGATGCATGGTATTGAGGGTAAAGTGGTAGCATGGGTAGAGGATTGGTTAACTAACAGAAAGCAGAGAGTGGGGATAAATGGATGTTTCTCTGGTTGGCAACCTGTAACTAGTGGGGTCCCTCAAGGATCAGTGTTGGGCCCGCAGTTGTTCACAATTTACATAGACGATTTGGAGTTGGGGACCAAGTGCAATGTGTCAAAGTTTGCAGACGACACTAAGATGAGCGGTAAAGCAAAAAGTGCAGAGGATACCGGAAGTCTGCAGAAGGATTTGGATAGGTTAGGTGAATGGGCTAGGGTCTGGCAGATAGAATTCATTGTTGCCAAGTGTGAGGCTATCCATTTTGGGAGGAATAACAGCAGAATGGATTATTATTTAAACGGTAAGATGTTAAAACATGCTGCTGTGCAGAGGGACCTGGGTGGGCTGCTGCACGAGTCGCAAAAAGTTGGTGTGCAGGTGCAACAGGTGATTAAGAAGGCTAATCGAGTTTTGTCTTTCATTGCTAGAGGGATGGAGTTCAAGACTAGTGAGGTTATGCTGCAATTGTATAGGGTGTTGGTGAGGCCACATCTGGAGTATTGTGTTCAGTTTTGGTCTCCTTACCTGAGAAAGGACATATTGGCACTGGAGGGAGTGCAGAGGAGATTCACTAGGTTGATCCCAGAGTTGAGGGGATTAGATTATGATGAGAGGTTGAGTAGACTGGGACTGTACTCATTGGAGTTTAGAAGGATGCGGGGGGGATCTTATTGAGACATATAAAATTATGAAGGGAATAGATAGGATAGATGCGGGCAGGTTGTTTCCACTGGTTGGGGAAAGCAGAACTAGGGGGCATAGCCTCAAAATAAGGGGAGGTAGATTTAGGACCGAGTGTAGGAAGAACTTCTTCACCCAAAGGGTTGTGAATCTCTGGAATTCCTTGCCCAGTGAAGCAGTTGAGGCTCCTCCTTTAAACGTTTTTAAGAAAAAGATAGATGCCTTTCTAAAGAATAAAGGGATTCGGGGATATGGTGTACGGGCCGGAGAGTGGAGCTGAGTCCACAAAGATCAGCCATGATCTCATTGAATGGCGGAGCAGGCTCAAGGGGCCAGATGGCCTACTCCTGTTCCTAGTTCTTATGGTCTTATGTCTCAAGCTGAGTCGCCTCTTAGGAATGAAAATGTTGATGATTTATACACAAGGAAATGCTTTGCTGTTTGACAAGGCGCAGTCTGTCTTTAACCACAGCAGATCCTTTACACATCAGCAGATACATCACTTCTAGCAATCAAAAAAACACCGAGGGTGGGATTCTCCACCGTCCGACACCAAAATCGGGAATGTGATTGGCGGAGAATCGGTTCCTTCGCCTCAACCGCGGCGGGCACTGATTTGACGCCAAATCACAATTCTCCATCGCCTCGACAGCGGCACCAATGCATTCCGGAAACCCACATACACCGTTTGCATATCATTCGAGGGCCTGACCCGGTTTTCTCCGGGGCCTCCACGATTCTCCGCCTCCAATGGGACGAATTTCCAACGGTGCAGTTCACTTGTGCTTTTACAAATCGTGAAACTGGCGTCATGGCTGCTGATGGGGAGAGAGGAGCTAGGACACAGAGAGGAGCGACTGCGGGCTGCCGAGCAGGACACTGGCTGGGTCGGGGTGTTGTTGACGGGGGGACTGGGACAGTGTCCAGGCTCGGACCGCCATTACTGCGGCCTGCAAAGCAGCCACCTTGCTGCACACCCCACAGACCACACACCTTTGCTCCTCGTTCTACAGAGTGACACCAGCCGTATGGGTGCCCCCATCCCAGCTCTCAGCCCCACCCTCCGCCACACACCCCAGACCACCCAACTGGCTGCAACCTACCAGTGGGGCATCATGTACCCACTCAAGGGTAATGCCCATTGTAGTCCCTATGGAGGCACCGGCAGGGGCCGTGGAGCATACCGCTGGCAAGGGCTAGTCCCTTAATAGCAGAATCAGTCCAAGTGTGGCACCAGTTTTGCTGTTGTGAAAGTCCACAGATACTGCGCCGGCATCAACAATTAGTCTCAGGAATGGAGAATTCAGTCCCTAATCTTGTGCTCGAAGCTATTCTGATTTCACAAAGGCACTATTAATTTTGCTATTATAGAACCATCCTTCAGAGTTAATATGAAAGACATACTAGTTAAAGCCAAATTTAAATGTTGTAAACTTGCTAATGAGTAGTGGAGAATTGAGCTTTAATACACTAATATGCACAACTCCATTAACCAATTAAATATTAATATTATGCATCTTGTGTCCGTAGTCAACATTTTCTGTTATAAATTCTTATACCCACATTTAGAATGGAATCTACCTATGTAAACATGTCATGCTACAATTGCACCCTCCTGCCAGTAGTGGCACTGTTGCATTTCCCAGCTCCTTAGGTTCCACTGATGGTCCAACCAACTTAACCAGCGCTTCCCAAATTACTGTGCATTTTGCTATTCAACCATACATAATAGAAAATCAAAGTGTTGCCAAAATTAAATTGAGCATCTGACTATTAAATTAATTCTGAATGACCTCTGCATGCCTTTTTTTTACGTTAACTTTGTTTGGGCTGCTGCAGACTCATGACTGAGGTAAACCCAGCAGCTAGAATCCATAGAATCCCTCCAGTGCAGCAGGAGGCCAGTTGGCCCATCCAGTCTGCTGATTGTTTACCAATTTAGAAAAAAGGTCATGAAACAGACATTAAAGCCCTTATTTACGGGAACACGTGAAAAGTGGTGTAGCCCAATTTCAGATCCAACATTTTGTCGGAGTCCTTGTGGATCAGGCTGCTAGTCTCCAGAATTGGTCGATGTAGTACGTACAACAGCATGGCACTCAAGGAAAGATGTCCAACATTGTTAAAGAGAAAGTTTAAGAAGTAGTAAAGAAGTTTGAAATATGAGAGTGTGTTGTTAGGAGATATCTTATTCACCTCAACTTAGAATAGCCACTGATGTACAGAAACACCTTTCACCACAGATCCATCAGGCTGTGGTCTGCACATCACGTCCTGGAGATAAAGGAGATGGTGGACTCTGTCAGATGGTTCCCTGAGCAGACGGTCAAGGTCTTTTGGGAGAATGCCTCATTGCCCAAACTTTCAAACAAGCACCAAGACGTAGCTTGGGTGAGAAAGGCCTTTCCTGTCAGATCCTTCCTAAACGCTCAGAGTCTCACCCCATCTTAAATACCTTAGCACCATTTGTAATGACCATTTTGAAGTGTCTGTGATGTTGCTTTGACTGTATTGAAGCACCTTGGACTGCAACGTGTGTAAGTAGAGAACCTGAATAGCACTGCACTTTGAATGATGGCTTTCTCGAAATGTTTGTACTGTTCCTTCAGTTACTTGACGAATAATTTTTGGAAAAAAAAACATTTAGAAATACCCACTGATGTGAGGAAGCATGGCATGTCCTTTGTTTTTTATCATTATGAAGATATAAGGTGTAGTGATCTAATTCAGTGAATCTGATCATAACATTTGGTTTGTGTGTCAATTCATTGTGAAATAAATCAATTCAGTGACTTATATTGAGTTACAGCCGAATTTGAGAAAGAATTAGCAGCAAACCCCAATGTGAATAATGGAGCTGCCATTCGATAAAAGTTATTGGGGAAAAAATTTAGATTGGCTCCAACATAATTTTTACAGGCTGGTAGAATTAATGTTGGATGGTTTTGTGGCTATTATTTTATTTGATTAAATTTTAGTAGAATTCTTGTAAGTGTTGGATAGCTCATACAACTGAGACCATTTTTAAAAAAGTAATTAGATGAAGCATTTAGATAACTTGCAAAGGAAAATTGTTGTACATTTAAAATGTACTAAAAACTGACCGTAGAAATGAAGTATGCCTCAGTGGCTGCTACTGTCTTTAATAACTGACTCACTGCAAATATTTGGGAACTGAAATCCTTTGGGAAGTTTGTAAAAGATGATGTGGTTGTGTAGATCTAAGTAATTACAATGTAGGCAGAATTGGGACGGAAAATAATTTTGGCCTGCATTTTGTTTTCCCTGATATCCAGGGCATTGGCTTTGTTGATGGCAGTGGTGGTGCATATAGTGTCCTTGTCTTGTTCTTCTGTCATTGTCTGATTATTATTCTGAGACAGGCTGTTGCATTTGATTAAATTACGTGGTTTGCAAAATGTGTTGCTTCAGTGCATTCTCTCTAATTTTGCAGCTTCCTTGTGCTTCGCGTTTAACAGAAGTGGTGTTGGAAAAGATAACTGAAAAAGAGAAACTGGCGGAAGAATATGTTTTGCTTTCAAAAGAAGTAAGCTGACACCCCTCTGTCACACTATCCATGGTTGATAGCTACAAACAGACCCAAGTCCCAGTGTGTCATTTGAACCCAATTACGCTTTGCAATGTTCTATTATTTCAACATGATTATATAAAATAAACAGAAAAGTAATTGAAACGTTTCTCATTAGACTGGATATTTTTCTTTCGAAATGCAGATAATACAATAAACTATAAAACACAATCACTGACATTTCCAAATCACAGCTAAAATTATTCATCACATTTGGGCAGCAGCAATAAATATTCAATACTTTAGAGTACTTTCTTGATACACATTAAAAATGTATTTTTTGATTAATTGCTGCGAGAGTTTAGCGATGACCTGAAGAAAATAAATTGTTCAATAAATGTTGTTTTTCAAATTAATTATGTGTGAATACTACAATTTTTATACATCAAATTACGGTGTGGTTGACAAATATTTTATCATAGATTTTGATTACACTTGAAACAATGGATTTATAAGCATTTAACAAGGAATGTTTAAGATTTTATTGTTAAAAGTTATCTTGTGACTCATTTTGCGATAAGAAAACAGGTTTGGTAATAAAGTTTTAAGTTAAATCTTTTTGGTCTTTTCTAATCAATTCTTTCATGCAAAAGTTTTAATTTGTTAAGCTAAATTGTGTAAAGTGCTCAAACATCTTTAACTTCAAATACTAATTTGCACATTTATGAAATTGTTATCTATTCATCAAACTTTTTTTCCGGGGACCCATTTTTACCAACCGGCCAACCTTCGGGACCCAACCGGGCCGACCTTCGGGACCCACGCCGGCCGACCTTCGGGACCCACGCCGGCCGACCTGCGCGACCCACGCCGGCCGACCTGCGCGACCCACCATTTTCTCTTACCTTGTTTGCTGCTGACAAAAATGGAGGAAATGGTTTTGGGTCCCTTTGGCCCTCGTACCCGCTCCTCCAATGGAACCTGTTGGATGAAGGTGAAGCCTTCTGGTGTCGGAAAGTATGGAGTCTCCATCTGTCCAAAGTTCTGCATTTTCTTCCTGTAAGATTTTATCAAATAAAACCCCCCGAACTTGTAAAAAAAAATTAAATGAATAAAATAAATGAATAAAACCCCCCCGAACTTGTAAAACAAAAGGCTGCGACCGTTTTTGAAAAAAGCGGCCGCACTGCGAATGCGCGCCGATGATCGGGCAGGCGGCCGCACTGCGAATGCGCGCCGATGATCGGGCAGGCGTGCGCACTGCGAATGTGCGCCGATGATCGGGCAGGCAGGCGCACTGCGAATGTGCGCCGATGATCGGGCAGGCGTGCGCACTGCGAATGCGCGCCGATGATCGGGCAGGCGTGCGCACTGCGAATGTGCGCCGATGATCGGGCAGGCGTGCGCACTGCGAATGCGCGCCGATGATCGGGCAGGCGTGCGCACTGCGAATGCGCGCCGATGATCGGGCAGGCGTGCGCACTGCGAATGCGCGCCGATGATCGGGCAGGCGTGCGCACTGCGAATGCGCGCCGATGATCGGGCAGGCAGGCGCACTGCGAATGTGCGCCGATGATCGGGCAGGCGTGCGCACTGCGAATGCGCGCCGATGATCGGGCAGACGTGCGCACTGCGAATGCGCGCTGATGATCGAGCAGGCGTGCGCACTGCGAATGCGCGCTGATGATCGGGCAGGCGGCCGCACTGCGAATGCGCGCCGATGATCGGGCAGGCGTGCGCACTGCGAATGCGCGCTGATGATCGGGCAGGCGTGCGCACTGCGAATGCGCGCCGATGATCGGGCAGGCAGGCGCACTGCGAATGCGCGCCGATGATCGAGCAGGCAGGCGCACTGCGAATGCGCGCCGATGATCGGGCAGGCAGGCGCACTGCGAATGCGCGCCGATGATCGGGCAGGCAGGCGCACTGCGAATGCGCGCCGATGATCGGGCAGGCGTGCGCACTGCGAATGCGCGCCGATGATCGGGCAGGCGTGCGCACTGCGAATGCGCGCCGATGATCGGGCAGGCGTGCGCACTGCGAATGCGCGCCGATGATCGGGCAGGCGTGCGCACTGCGAATGCGCGCCGATGATCGGGCAGGCGTGCGCACTGCGAATGCGCGCCGATGATCGGGCAGGCGTGCGCACTGCGAATGCGCGCCGATGATCGGGCAGGCGTGCGCACTGCGAATGCGCGCCGATGATCGGGCAGGCGTGCGCACTGCGAATGCGCGCCGATGATCGGGCAGGCGTGCGCACTGCGAATGCGCGCCGATGATCGGGCAGGCGTGCGCACTGCGAATGCGCGCCGATGATCGGGCAGGCGTGCGCACTGCGAATGTGCGCCGATGATCGGGCAGGCAGGCGCACTGCGAATGCGCGCCGATGATCGGGCAGGCGTGCGCACTGCGAATGCGCGCCGATGATCGGGCAGGCAGGCGCACTGCGAATGCGCGCCGATGATCGGGCAGGCGTGCGCACTGCGAATGCGCGCCGATGATCGGGCAGGCAGGCGCACTGCGAATGCGCGCCGATGATCGGGCAGGCGTGCGCACTGCGAATGCGCGCCGATGATCGGGCAGGCGTGCGCACTGCGAATGCGCGCCGATGATCGGGCAGGCGTGCGCACTGCGAATGCGCGCCGATGATCGGGCAGGCGTGCGCACTGCGAATGCGCGCCGATGATCGGGCAGGCGTGCGCACTGCGAATGCGCGCCGATGATCGGGCAGGCGTGCGCACTGCGAATGTGCGCCGATGATCGGGCAGGCAGGCGCACTGCGAATGCGCGCCGATGATCGGGCAGGCGTGCGCACTGCGAATGCGCGCCGATGATCGGGCAGGCGTGCGCACTGCGAATGCGCGCCGATGATCGGGCAGGCGTGCGCACTGCGAATGCGCGCCGATGATCGGGCAGGCGTGCGCACTGCGAATGCGCGCCGATGATCGGGCAGGCGTGCGCACTGCGAATGCGCGCCGATGATCGGGCAGGCAGGCGCACTGCGAATGTGCGCCGATGATCGGGCAGGCGTGCGCACTGCGAATGCGCGCCGATGATCGGGCAGGCAGGCGCACTGCGAATGTGCGCCGATGATCGGGCAGGCAGGCGCACTGCGAATGCGCGCCGATGATCGGGCAGGCGTGCGCACTGCGAATGTGCGCCGATGATCGGGCAGGCGTGCGCACTGCGAATGCGCGCCGATGATCGGGCAGGCGTGCGCACTGCGAATGCGCGCCGATGATCGGGCAGGCAGGCGCACTGCGAATGCGCGCCGATGATCGGGCAGGCAGGCGCACTGCGAATGCGCGCCGATGATCGGGCAGGCAGGCGCACTGCGAATGCGCGCCGATGATCGGGCAGGCAGGCGCACTGCGAATGCGCGCCGATGATCGGGCAGGCAGGCGCACTGCGAATGCGCGCCGATGATCGGGCAGGCAGGCGCACTGCGAATGTGCGCCGATGATCGGGCAGGCAGGCGCACTGCGAATGTGCGCCGATGATCGGGCAGGCGTGCGCACTGCGAATGCGCGCCGATGATCGGGCAGGCAGGCGCACTGCGAATGTGCGCCGATGATCGGGCAGGCGTGCGCACTGCGAATGCGCGCCGATGATCGGGCAGGCGTGCGCACTGCGAATGTGCGCCGATGATCGGGCAGGCAGGCGCACTGCGAATGTGCGCCGATGATCGGGCAGGCGTGCGCACTGCGAATGCGCGCCGATGATCGGGCAGGCGTGCGCACTGCGAATGTGCGCCGATGATCGGGCAGGCAGGCGCACTGCGAATGTGCGCCGATGATCGGGCAGGCGTGCGCACTGCGAATGCGCGCCGATGATCGGGCAGGCAGGCGCACTGCGAATGTGCGCCGATGATCGGGCAGGCGTGCGCACTGCGAATGCGCGCCGATGATCGGGCAGGCGTGCGCACTGCGAATGCGCGCCGATGATCGGGCAGGCGTGCGCACTGCGAATGCGCGCCGATGATCGGGCAGGCAGGCGCACTGCGAATGCGCGCCGATGATCGAGCAGGCGTGTGCACTGCGAATGCGCGCCGATGATCGGGCAGGCGTGCGCACTGCGAATGCGCGCCGATGATCGGGCAGGCAGGCGCACTGCGAATGCGCGCCGATGATCGGGCAGGCAGGCGCACTGCGAATGCGCGCCGATGATCGGGCAGGCAGGCGCACTGCGAATGCGCGCCGATGATCGGGCAGGCGTGCGCACTGCGAATGTGCGCCGATGATCGGGCAGGCGTGCGCACTGCGAATGCGCGCCGATGATCGGGCAGGCGTGCGCACTGCGAATGCGCGCTGATGATCCGGCAGGCGTGCGCACTGCGAATGCGCGCCGATGATCGGGCAGGCAGGCGCACTGCGAATGCGCGCCGATGATCGGGCAGGCGTGCGCACTGCGAATGCGCGCCGATGATCGGGCAGGCGTGCGCACTGCGAATGCGCGCCGATGATCGGGCAGGCGTGCGCACTGCGAATGCGCGCCGATGATCGGGCAGGCAGGCGCACTGCGAATGCGCGCCGATGATCGGGCAGGCAGGCGCACTGCGAATGCGCGCCGATGATCGGGCAGGCGTGCGCACTGCGAATGTGCGCCGATGATCGGGCAGGCAGGCGCACTGCGAATGCGCGCCGATGATCGGGCAGGCAGGCGCACTGCGAATGCGCGCCGATGATCGGGCAGGCGTGCGCACTGCGAATGCGCGCCGATGATCGGGCAGGCAGGCGCACTGCGAATGCGCGCTGATGATCGGGCAGGCGTGCGCACTGCGAATGCGCGCCGATGATCGGGCAGGCGTGCGCACTGCGAATGCGCGCCGATGATCGGGCAGGCGTGCGCACTGCGAATGCGCGCCGATGATCGAGCAGGCGTGCGCACTGCGAATGCGCGCCGATGATCGGGCAGGCGGCCGCACTGCGAATGCGCGCCGATGATCGGGCAGGCAGGCGCACTGCGAATGCGCGCCGATGATCGGGCAGGCAGGCGCACTGCGAATGCGCGCCGATGATCGGGCAGGCAGGCGCACTGCGAATGCGCGCCGATGATCGGGCAGGCAGGCGCACTGCGAATGCGCGCCGATGATCGGGCAGGCAGGCGCACTGCGAATGCGCGCTGATGATCGGGCAGGCGTGCGCACTGCGAATGCGCGCCGATGATCGAGCAGGCGTGCGCACTGCGAATGCGCGCCGATGATCGAGCAGGCGTGCGCACTGCGAATGCGCGCCGATGATCGGGCAGGCGTGCGCACTGCGAATGCGCGCCGATGATCGGGCAGGCAGGCGCACTGCGAATGCGCGCCGATGATCGAGCAGGCGTGCGCACTGCGAATGCGCGCCGATGATCGGGCAGGCAGGCGCACTGCGAATGCGCGCCGATGATCGAGCAGGCGTGCGCACTGCGAATGCGCGCCGATGATCGGGCAGGCAGGCGCACTGCGAATGCGCGCCGATGATCGGGCAGGCGTGCGCACTGCGAATGCGCGCCGATGATCGGGCAGGCAGGCGCACTGCGAATGCGCGCCGATGATCGGGCAGGCGTGCGCACTGCGAATGCGCGCCGATGATCGGGCAGGCGTGCGCACTGCGAATGCGCGCCGATGATCGGGCAGGCAGGCGCACTGCGAATGCGCGCCGATGATCAGGCAGGCGTGCGCACTGCGAATGCGCGCTGATGATCAGGCAGGCGTGCGCACTGCGA
This sequence comes from Scyliorhinus torazame, assembly GCF_047496885.1. Taxonomy (NCBI): domain Eukaryota; kingdom Metazoa; phylum Chordata; class Chondrichthyes; order Carcharhiniformes; family Scyliorhinidae; genus Scyliorhinus; species Scyliorhinus torazame. Next base: position 272,179,504 of record NC_092715.1, read on the forward strand.
ATGCGCGCTGATGATCGGGCAGGCGTGCGCACTGCGAATGCGCGCCGATGATCAGGCAGGCGTGCGCACTGCGAATGCGCGCTGATGATCGGGCAGGCGTGCGCACTGCGAATGCGCGCCGATGATCGGGCAGGCAGGCGCACTGCGAATGCGCGCCGATGATCGGGCAGGCGTGCGCACTGCGAATGCGCGCCGATGATCGGGCAGGCAGGCGCACTGCGAATGCGCGCCGATGATCGGGCAGGCAGGCGCACTGCGAATGCGCGCCGATGATCGGGCAGGCGTGCGCACTGCGAATGCGCGCCGATGATCGAGCAGGCGTGCGCACTGCGAATGCGCGCCGATGATCGGGCAGGCAGGCGCACTGCGAATGCGCGCCGATGATCGAGCAGGCGTGCGCACTGCGAATGCGCGCCGATGATCGGGCAGGCAGGCGCACTGCGAATGCGCGCCGATGATCGGGCAGGCGTGCGCACTGCGAATGCGCGCCGATGATCGGGCAGGCAGGCGCACTGCGAATGCGCGCCGATGATCGGGCAGGCGTGCGCACTGCGAATGCGCGCCGATGATCGGGCAGGCGTGCGCACTGCGAATGCGCGCCGATGATCGGGCAGGCAGGCGCACTGCGAATGCGCGCCGATGATCAGGCAGGCGTGCGCACTGCGAATGCGCGCCGATGATCGGGCAGGCAGGCGCACTGCGAATGCGCGCTGATGATCGGGCAGGCGTGCGCACTGCGAATGCGCGCTGATGATCAGGCAGGCGTGCGCACTGCGAATGCGCGCTGATGATCGGGCAGGCGTGCGCACTGCGAATGCGCGCCGATGATCAGGCAGGCGTGCGCACTGCGAATGCGCGCTGATGATCGGGCAGGCGTGCGCACTGCGAATGCGCGCCGATGATCGGGCAGGCAGGCGCACTGCGAATGCGCGCTGATGATCGGGCAGGCGTGCGCACTGCGAATGCGCGCCGATGATCGGGCAGGCGTGCGCACTGCGAATGCGCGCCGATGATCAGGCAGGCGTGCGCACTGCGAATGCGCGCTGATGATCGGGCAGGCGTGCGCACTGCGAATGCGCGCCGATGATCGGGCAGGCGTGCGCACTGCGAATGCGCGCTGATGATCGGGCAGACGTGCGCACTGCGAATGCGCGCCGATGATCGGGCAGGCGTGCGCACTGCGAATGCGCGCTGATGATCGGGCAGACGTGCGCACTGCGAATGCGCGCTGATGATCGGGCAGGCGTGCGCACTGCGAATGCGCGCTGATGATCGGGCAGACGTGCGCACTGCGAATGCGCGCCGATGATCGGGCAGGCAGGCGCACTGCGAATGTGCGCCGATGATCGGGCAGGCGTGCGCACTGCGAATGCGCGCCGATGATCGGGCAGGCGTGCGCACTGCGAATGCGCGCCGATGATCGGGCAGGCGTGCGCACTGCGAATGCGCGCTGATGATCGGGCAGGCAGGCGCACTGCGAATGCGCGCCGATGATCGGGCAGGCAGGCGCACTGCGAATGCGCGCCGATGATCGGGCAGGCAGGCGCACTGCGAATGCGCGCCGATGATCGGGCAGGCGTGCGCACTGCGAATGCGCGCCGATGATCGGGCAGGCAGGCGCACTGCGAATGCGCGCCGATGATCGGGCAGGCAGGCGCACTGCGAATGCGCGCCGATGATCGGGCAGGCAGGCGCAGTGCGGCCGTATTTGCTTTACATGTTTGCGGCCATTTTGAAGGCCGCTTATTAATGGCGTTATTAACAGCCGGCTGTTGCGCGCAGATTTGCGCGATTGGGAGCGACGGACGGCTCCGCAACTCTCCCGACACCCACCCACGGGTCACGCCCCCGAGTTTGGCAATGCCTGATCTATACTGCATTCTTCTATCTGTTAATGATTGAGAAGGAGAACGACACGACCAAAGGCCGTTACACGTGTGTATATTCCCCTGCGATGGGATATTAAACAACAACATGAATCCTCCAACTCCCCACCACCAATAAGTAAGATAGCCTCTTTGCAGGTCTTAAAGATCAACTCAATTAGACATCACTAATTTGATGTGAATTTCCACTTTTTACACTATTATTGCTGGAGCAACACTTGAAAAAGTTATTTCTTGTTGAATGAGGTAGCGCTGTTTGTTTCATGGTTTACAAACTTCATAATTACTGCTGAACAAAAACTAATTTTTAGATTTGTGGAATATCAAATGTTTCCATTCCATAAAAAAAGTTCCATGGAAGAGGGAAGCGTTGGCGTATTGGTATTGTCACTGGAGTAGTAAACCAGAGACCCAGAGCCATGCTCCTGGGACCTGGGTTTGAATCCTGCAACTGCAGATGGCGAAATTTGTGTTCAATAAAGTATCTGGAACTAAAATTCTAATGATGAGCGTGAAACCATTGTCGATTGGCGTAAAAACCCATCTGATTCACTAATGTCCCATGGGAAGGAAATCTGCCGTCCTTACCTGGTCTGGCCTACATGTGACTCCAGACCCACAGTAATGGGGTTGACTCTTAAATACCCTCAGGGATGGGCAGTAAATGCTGGCACAGCGACTCCCACATCTAATGAACAAATTTTTAAAAAATCTTTTTTAAAAAGCAAAATAATATTTAACTTTGATATATCGGTTTCCAGCTTAGTCCCATGTGTAAACCCAAATCTACCTCACTTTTTGTAAAATTATATAATAATAATAATCGCTTATTGTCACAAGTCGGCTTCAATTAAGTTACTGTGAAAAGCCCCTAGTCGCCACATTCCGGCACCTGTTCGGGGTGGCCAGGACGGAAATTGAACCGTGCTGCTGGCCTTGTTCTGCATTACAAGACAGCTGTTTAGCCCACTGTGCTAAACCAGCCCCTCTGGGTTATGAAGCAGTTGTAACATCAACTTGTTGTTTTCCAATGTGTTGGTCGGTGGGAATGTATCATTGTGATTGGCTCCTTCGCCTGCATTATGACAGCACTGTTCCTGGACACCAGGAATCTCCATAGCCTGAAACCGGAATTAAATTAGCATGGGGAACAGTGAAATCCACACAGCAGGACTCACTGTGTCATTGCTGCCACTTCACCGCTGGAAGTAAAATCCGGCTACAGTCTTCCGAGATATCAATAAGGAGGTAATTAGCATCGTAAATGCAAATTAACTATTTGCATTGATGCAGGATCATTAAGTTTGAAGAAACATCTCGTGCTTAGCAAATGGAAAAAGACAAGGAAATGCACGGCAGCCATTGGCTCAATTGGTGGCAATTTCACCTCTGAATCAAAAAGTTATAAATGGAATTTAAAATCTAGGGCTGACACTCGAGTGTCAGTACTGAGGGAGTGCTGGCTGTTTTAAAAAGAGATTTTCAAAGAGTCAGTGGAGATGTAAAAAAAAGTGGGAACTGAGAGTCAGAGCGGAGATTGAAAAAGAGCAGGAGCTGAGAGTCAGAACGGAGATTTAAAAAGAGCGGGAGCTGAGAGTCACAATGGAGATTTAAAAAGAGCGGGAGCTGAGGGTCAGAGCGGAGATTTAAAAAGAGCGGGAGCTGAGAGTCAGAGCGGAGATTTAAAAAGAGCAGGAGCTGAGAGTCAGAACGGAGATTTAAAAAGAGCGGGAGCTGAGAGTCAGAGCGGAGATTTAAAAAGAGCGGGAGCTGAGGGTCAGAGCGGAGATTTAAAAAGAGCAGGAGCTGGGAGTCAGAGCGGAGATTTAAAAAGAGCAGGAGCTGAGAGTCAGAGCGGAGATTTAAAGAGAGAGGGAGTGAAAGTCAGCGCGGAGATTTAAAGAGAGAGGGAGCTGGGAGTCAGAGCGGAGATTTAAAGAGAGAGGGAGCTGAGAGTCAGAGCGGAGATTTAAAAAGAGCGAGAGCTCCCAACAGCCCCGGGGAGATACTCAGGGAGTCCGGTAGTAATAGCTTTGTTGAGAATTTGGTGGCCGTTTTGACAGAACTTCGGGTTGGGGGCAGGGTCAAGGGAAATGCCAATTCGGGGGAACCATATATTTGAGCCAGGGAAGTGGGATGGAAATTTTCGGAGATGGGAGGAGAAAGGAATTGGGACACTAAAAGATTTGTTTCTTGGGGGTCGGTTTGCAGGATTGAAGGAGCTGGGAGCGAAGTATGGGCTGGAGCAGGGGGAAATACTTAGATACATGCAGGTTCGAGACTTTGCCAGAAAGGAGATACAGAGCTTCCCAGTAGAGTCGGCTTCCACACTGCTGGAGGAGGTGCTGACGACAGGGGGACTGGAGAAGGGAGTAGTACTGGCGGTTTACGGGGCTAATTTTGGAGGAGAAGAAGGCGCCGCTAGAAGGGATCAAGGCAAAGTGGGAGGAAGAGTTGGGAGAGGGTATGGAGGAGGGGTTCTGGTGTGAGGTGCTCCGGAGGGTCAACGCCTCCACCTCGTGCGCGAGGTTGGGGCTGATACAGCTGAAGGTGATGTATAGAGCACACCTTACAAGGGCGAGGATGAGCCGGCTCTTTGAGGGGGTAAAGATGTGTGTGAAGGTTGCAGGGAGCCCCGCAAACCACGTTCATATGTTTTGGTCCTGTCCAAAGCTGGAGGATTACTGGAAGGAGGTGTTTAGGGTAATCTCTAAAGTGGTGCACGTGAAACTGGACCCGGGCCCTCGGGAGGCCATATTCGGGGTGTCGGACCAGCCGGGGTTGGAAACGGGTGCGGAGGCAGATGTTGTAGCCTTCGCCTCGTTGATCGCCCAAAGGCGGATCCTGTTAGGGTGGAGATCAACCTCTCCACCCTGTGCCCTGGCGTGGCAGGGGGACCTGCTGGAATACTTGACGCTTGAAAAGGTCAAATTTGAACTGAGGGGAAGGATGGAGGGGTTCTACAATTCATGGGCGTTATTCATTGTGCACTTTCGAGAATTGGATCACATCGAACATTAGGGGGGTTGGGGGCTGGGAGGGTTGGGGGGAGGAGGGAGTGTGTGTGTTAATGGCGACTATGGTGATTCACGATTCCTTTCTGTCATTTGTTTATGTTAACATGCTGCCCAATGTCTGGGGTTTGTTGAGAGGATGGGATCGATGTTATTGATATGGGGATTGACATTACATTCGTTACTGATTATTGTTCATTGTTGGGTGTAAATTTGGGAGAAAATGTGAAAAAGGAGGAGAATAAACAAATATTTTGAAAAAAAGAACGGGAACTGAGAATAAGAGAGGAGATTTAAAAAGAGCGGAAGCTGAGAGTCAGAGCGGAAATTTAAAAAGTGGGGGTGCTGAGAGTCAGAGCGGGAGGGGAGAGTCAGAGCGGGAGCTGAGAGAGCGGGAGCGGAGAGTCAGAGCGGGAGGGGAGAGTCAGAGCGGAAGCGGAGGGTCAGAGCGGGAGGGGACAGTCAGAGCGGGAGGGGAGAGTCAGAGCGGGAGCTGAGAGTCAGAGCGGGAGGGGAGAGTCAGAGCGGGAGGGGAGAGTCAGAGCGGGAGCTGAGAGTCAGAGCGGGAGGGGAGAATCGGAGCAGGAGGGGAGAGTCGGAGCGGGAGGGGAGAGTCGGAGCGGGAGGGGAGAGTCAGAGTGGGAGGGGAGAATCGGAGCAGGAGGGGAGAGTCAGAGCGGGAGGGGAGAGTCGGAGCGGGAGCTGAGAATCAGAGCGGGAGGGGAGAATCGGAGCAGGAGGGGAGAGTCAGAGCGGGAGGGGAAAGTCGGAGCGGGAGGGGAGAGTCAGAACGGGAGGGGAGAGTCAGAGCGGGAGCTTTGAGAGCGGGAGCGGAGAGTCAGAGAGGGAGGGGAGAGTCAGCGGGAGGGGAGAGTCAGAGCGGGAGCGGAGAGTCAGAGCGGGAGGGGAGAGTCAGAGCGGGAGCTGAGAGTCAGAACGGGAGCGGAGAGTCAGAGCGGGAGCGGAGAGTCAGAGCGGGAGTGGAGAGTCAGAGCGGGAGGGGAGAGTCAGAGCGGGAGCGGAGAGTCAGAGCGGGAGGGGACAGTCAGAGCGGGAGGGGAGAGTCAGAGCGGGAGGGGAGAGTCAGAGCAGGAGGGGAGGGTCAGAGCGGGAGCGGAGAGTGAGAGCGGGAGCGGAGAGCCAGAGCGGGAGGGGAGAGTCAGAGCGAGAGCGGAGAGTCAGAGCGGGAGGGGAGAGTCAGAGCGGGAGGGGAGAGTCAGAGCGGGAGGGGAGAGGCAGAGTGGGAGGGGAGAGTCAGAGCGGGAGCAGAGAGTCAGAGGGGGAGGTGAGAGTCAGAGCGGGAGGGGAGAGTCAGAGCGGGAGGGGAGAGTCAGTGCGGGAGCGGAGAGTCAGAGCGGGAGGGGAGAGTCAGAGCGGCAGCGGAGAGTCAGAGCGGGAGGGGAGAGTCAGAGCGGGAGGGGAGAGTCAGAGCGGGAGCGGGGAGTCAGAGGGGGAGGGGAGAGTCAGCGGGAGGGGAGAGTCAGAGCGGGAACGGAGAGTCAGAGCGGGAGCGGAGAGTCAGAGTGGGAGGGGACAGTCAGAGCGGGAGGGAGAGTCAGAGCTGGAGGGGAGAGTCAGAGCGGGAGCGGAGAGTCAGAGCGGGAGGGTGAGTCAGAGCGGGAGCGGAGAGTCAGAGCGGGAGGGGAGAGTCAGAGCGGGAGGGGAGAGTCAGAGCGGGAGCTGAGAGTCAGAGCGGGAGGGGAGAGTCAGAGCGGGAGGGGAGAGTCAGAGCGGGAGCTGAGAGTCAGAGCGGGAGGGGAGAATCGGAGCAGGAGGGGAGAGTCGGAGCGGGAGGGGAGAGTCGGAGCGGGAGGGGAGAGTCAGAGTGGGAGGGGAGAATCGGAGCAGGAGGGGAGAGTCAGAGCGGGAGGGGAGAGTCGGAGCGGGAGCTGAGAATCAGAGCGGGAGGGGAGAATCGGAGCAGGAGGGGAGAGTCAGAGCGGGAGGGGAAAGTCGGAGCGGGAGGGGAGAGTCAGAACGGGAGGGGAGAGTCAGAGCGGGAGCTTTGAGAGCGGGAGCGGAGAGTCAGAGAGGGAGGGGAGAGTCAGCGGGAGGGGAGAGTCAGAGCGGGAGCGGAGAGTCAGAGCGGGAGGGGAGAGTCAGAGCGGGAGCTGAGAGTCAGAACGGGAGCGGAGAGTCAGAGCGGGAGCGGAGAGTCAGAGCGGGAGTGGAGAGTCAGAGCGGGAGGGGAGAGTCAGAGCGGGAGCGGAGAGTCAGAGCGGGAGGGGACAGTCAGAGCGGGAGGGGAGAGTCAGAGCGGGAGGGGAGAGTCAGAGCAGGAGGGGAGGGTCAGAGCGGGAGCGGAGAGTGAGAGCGGGAGCGGAGAGCCAGAGCGGGAGGGGAGAGTCAGAGCGAGAGCGGAGAGTCAGAGCGGGAGGGGAGAGTCAGAGCGGGAGGGGAGAGTCAGAGCGGGAGGGGAGAGGCAGAGTGGGAGGGGAGAGTCAGAGCGGGAGCAGAGAGTCAGAGGGGGAGGTGAGAGTCAGAGCGGGAGGGGAGAGTCAGAGCGGGAGGGGAGAGTCAGTGCGGGAGCGGAGAGTCAGAGCGGGAGGGGAGAGTCAGAGCGGCAGCGGAGAGTCAGAGCGGGAGGGGAGAGTCAGAGCGGGAGGGGAGAGTCAGAGCGGGAGCGGGGAGTCAGAGGGGGAGGGGAGAGTCAGCGGGAGGGGAGAGTCAGAGCGGGAACGGAGAGTCAGAGCGGGAGCGGAGAGTCAGAGTGGGAGGGGACAGTCAGAGCGGGAGGGAGAGTCAGAGCTGGAGGGGAGAGTCAGAGCGGGAGCGGAGAGTCAGAGCGGGAGGGGAGAGTCAGAGCGGGAGCGGAGAGTCAGAGCGGGAGGGGAGAGTCGGGGCGGGAGGGGAGAGTCAGAGCGGGAGGGGAGAGTCAGAGCGGGAGGGAGAGTCAGAGCTGGAGGGGAGAGTCGGGGCGGGAGGGGAGAGTCGGGGCGGGAGGGGAGAGACGGGGAGGGAGGGGAGAGTCAGAGCGGGAGGGGAGAGTCAGAGCGGGAGGAGAGAGTAAGAGCGGGAAGGGAGAGTCAGAGCGGGAGCTGAGAGTCAGAGCGGGAGGGGAGAGTGAGAGCGGGAGGCGAGAGTCGGAGTGGGAGGGGAGAGTCAGTACGGGAGGGGAGAGTCAGAGCGGGAGAGGAGAGTGAGAGCGGGAGGGGAGAGTCGGAGCGGGAGCTGAGAATGAGAGCGGGAGGGGAGAATCGGAGCAGGAGGGGAGAGTCAGAGCGGGAGGGGAAAGTCGGAGCGGGAGGGGAGAGTCAGAACGGGAGGGGAGAGTCAGAGCGGGAGCTGAGAGAGCGGGAGCGGAGAGTCAGAGAGGGAGGGGAGAGTCAGCGGGAGGGGAGAGTCAGAGCGGGAGCGGAGAGTCAGAGCGGGAGGGGAGAGTCAGAGCGGGAGCTGAGAGTCAGAGCGGGAGCTGAGAGTCAGAGCGGGAGCGGAGAGTCAGAGCGGGAGCGGAGAGTCAGAGCGGGAGTGGAGAGTCAGAGCGGGAGGGGAGAGTCAGAGCGGGAGCGGAGAGTCAGAGCGGGAGGGGAGAGTCAGAGCGGGAGGGGAGAGTCAGAGCGGGAGGGGAGAGTCAGAGCAGGAGGGGAGGGTCAGAGCGGGAGCGGAGAGTGAGAGCGGGAGCGGAGAGCCAGAGCGGGAGGGGAGAGTCAGAGCGAGAGCGGAGAGTCAGAGCGGGAGGGGAGAGTCAGAGCGGGAGGGGAGAGTCAGAGCGGGAGGGGAGAGGCAGAGTGGGAGGGGAGAGTCAGAGCGGGAGCAGAGAGTCAGAGGGGGAGGGGAGAGTCAGAGCGGGAGGGGAGAGTCAGAGCGGGAGGGGAGAGTCAGTGCGGGAGCGGAGAGTCAGAGCGGGAGGGGAGAGTCAGAGCGGCAGCGGAGAGTCAGAGCGGGAGGGGAGAGTCAGAGCGGGAGGGGAGAGTCAGAGCGGGAGCGGGGAGTCAGAGGGGGAGGGGAGAGTCAGCGGGAGGGGAGAGTCAGAGCGGGAGCGGAGAGTCAGAGCGGGAGCGGAGAGTCAGAGTGGGAGGGGACAGTCAGAGCGGGAGGGAGAGTCAGAGCTGGAGGGGAGAGTCAGAGCGGGAGCGGAGAGTCAGAGCGGGAGGGGAGAGTCAGAGCGGGAGCGGAGAGTCAGAGCGGGAGGGGAGAGTCGGGGTGGGAGGGGAGAGTCAGAGCGGGAGGGGAGAGTCAGAGCGGGAGGGAGAGTCAGAGCTGGAGGGGAGAGTCGGGGCGGGAGGGGAGAGTCGGGGCGGGAGGGGAGAGACGGGGAGGGAGGGGAGAGTCAGAACGGGAGGGGAGAGTCAAGAGCGGGAGGAGAGAGTAAGAGCGGGAAGGGAGAGTCAGAGCGGGAGCTGAGAGTCAGAGCGGGAGGGGAGAGTGAGAGCGGGAGGCGAGAGTCGGAGTGGGAGGGGAGAGTCAGAACGGGAGGGGAGAGTCAGAGCGGGAGGGGAGAGTGAGAGCGGGAGGGGAGAGTCAGAGCGGGAGGGGAGAGTCAGTGTGGGAGCGGAGAGTCAGAGCAGGAGGGGAGAGTCAGAGCGGGAGGGGAGAGTCAGAGCGGGAGCGGAGAGTCAGAGCGTGAGGGGAGAGTCAGAGCGGGAGCTGAGAGTCAGAGCGGGAGGGGAGACTCTTGGCGGGAGGGGAGAGTCGGAGCGGGAGGGGAGAGTCAGAACGGGAGGGGAGAGTCAGAGCGGGAGCTGAGAGTCAGAGGGGGAGGGGAGAGTCAGCGGGAGCTGAGTGTCAGAGCGGGAGCTGAGTGCCAGAGCGGGAGGGGAGAGTCAGAGCGGGAGGGGAGAGTCAGAGCGGGAGCGGAGAGTCAGAGCGGGAGGGGAGAGTCAGAGCGGGAGGGGAGAGTCAGAGCGGGAGGGGAGAGTCAAGGCGGGAGCTGAGAGTCAGAGCGGGAGCGGAGAGTCAGAGCGGGAGCGGAGAGCCAGAGTGGGAGCGGAGAGTCAGAGCGGGAGGGGAGAGTCAGAGCGGGAGGGGAGAGTCAGAGCGGGAGGGGAGAGTCGGAGCGGGAGGGGAGAGGCAGAGTGGGAGGGGAGAGTCAGAGCGGGAGCAGAGAGTCAGAGGGGGAGGGGAGAGTCAGAGCGGGAGGGGAGAGTCAGAGCGAGAGCGGAGAGTCAGAGCGGGAGGGGAGAGTCAGAGTGGGAGGGGAGAGTCAGAGCGGGAGGGGAGAGTCGGAGCGGGAGGGGAGAGGCAGAGTGGGAGGGGAGAGTCGGAGCGGGTGGGGAGAGGCAGAGTGAGAGGGGAGAATCAGAGCGGGAGCGGAGAGTCAGAGTGGGAGGGGAGAGTCGGAGCGGGAGGGGAGAGGCAGAGTGGGAGGGGAGAGTCAGAGCGGGAGCAGAGAGTCAGAGGGGGAGGGGAGAGTCAGAGCGGGAGGGGAGAGTCAGAGCGAGAGCGGAGAGTCAGAGCGGGAGGGGAGAGTCAGAGGGGGAGGGGAGAGTCAGAGCGGGAGGGGAGAGTCAGAGCGGGAGGGGAGAGTCAGAGGGGGAGGGGAGAGTCAGAGGGGGAGGGGAGAGTCAGAGCGGGAGGGGAGAGTCAGAGCGGGAGGGGAGAGTCAGAGCGGGAGCGGAGAGTCAGAGCGGGAGGGGAGAGTCAGCGGGAGGGGAGCGTCAGAGCGGGAGCGGAGAGTCAGAGCGGGAGCGGAGAGTCAGAGCGGGAGGGGACAGTCAGAGCGGGAGGGGAGAGTCAGAGCGGGAGGGGAGCGTCAGAGCGGGAAGGGAGAGTCAGTGCGGGAGGGGAGTGTCAGAGCGGGAGGGGAGAGACAGCTGGAGCGGAGAGTCAGAGCGGGAGCGGAGAGTCAGAGCGGGAGGGGAGAGTCAGAGCGGGAGCGGAGAGTCAGAGCGGGAGCGGAGAGTCAGAGCAGGAGGGGAGAGTGTGAGCAGGAGGGGAGAGTCAGAGCGGGAGCGGAGAGTCAGAGCGGGAGGGGAGAGTCGGGGCGGGAGGGGAGAGACGGGGAGGGAGGGGAGAGTCAGCGGGAGGGGGGAGTCAGAGCGGGAGGAGAGAGTCAGAGCGGGAGGGGAGAGTCAGAGCGGGAGCGGAGAGTCAGAGCGGGAGCGGGGAGTCAGAGGGGGAGGGGAGAGTCAGCGGGAGGGGAGAGTCAGAGCGGGAGCGGAGAGTCAGAGCGGGAGCGGAGAGTCAGAGTGGGAGGGGACAGTCAGAGCGGGAGGGAGAGTCAGAGCTGGAGGGGAGAGTCAGAGCGGGAGCGGAGAGTCAGAGCGGGAGGGGAGAGTCAGAGCGGGAGCGGAGAGTCAGAGCGGGAGGGGAGAGTCGGGGTGGGAGGGGAGAGTCAGAGCGGGAGGGGAGAGTCAGAGCGGGAGGGAGAGTCAGAGCTGGAGGGGAGAGTCGGGGCGGGAGGGGAGAGTCGGGGCGGGAGGGGAGAGACGGGGAGGGAGGGGAGAGTCAGAACGGGAGGGGAGAGTCAAGAGCGGGAGGAGAGAGTAAGAGCGGGAAGGGAGAGTCAGAGCGGGAGCTGAGAGTCAGAGCGGGAGGGGAGAGTGAGAGCGGGAGGCGAGAGTCGGAGTGGGAGGGGAGAGTCAGAACGGGAGGGGAGAGTCAGAGCGGGAGGGGAGAGTCAGAGCGGGAGGGAGAGTCAGAGCTGGAGGGGAGAGTCGGGGCGGGAGGGGAGAGTCGGGGCGGGAGGGGAGAGACGGGGAGGGAGGGGAGAGTCAGAGCGGGAGGGGAGAGTCAGAGCGGGAGGAGAGAGTAAGAGCGGGAAGGGAGAGTCAGAGCGGGAGCTGAGAGTCAGAGCGGGAGGGGAGAGTGAGAGCGGGAGGCGAGAGTCGGAGTGGGAGGGGAGAGTCAGTACGGGAGGGGAGAGTCAGAGCGGGAGAGGAGAGTGAGAGCGGGAGGGGAGAGTCGGAGCGGGAGCTGAGAATGAGAGCGGGAGGGGAGAATCGGAGCAGGAGGGGAGAGTCAGAGCGGGAGGGGAAAGTCGGAGCGGGAGGGGAGAGTCAGAACGGGAGGGGAGAGTCAGAGCGGGAGCTGAGAGAGCGGGAGCGGAGAGTCAGAGAGGGAGGGGAGAGTCAGCGGGAGGGGAGAGTCAGAGCGGGAGCGGAGAGTCAGAGCGGGAGGGGAGAGTCAGAGCGGGAGCTGAGAGTCAGAGCGGGAGCTGAGAGTCAGAGCGGGAGCGGAGAGTCAGAGCGGGAGCGGAGAGTCAGAGCGGGAGTGGAGAGTCAGAGCGGGAGGGGAGAGTCAGAGCGGGAGCGGAGAGTCAGAGCGGGAGGGGAGAGTCAGAGCGGGAGGGGAGAGTCAGAGCGGGAGGGGAGAGTCAGAGCAGGAGGGGAGGGTCAGAGCGGGAGCGGAGAGTGAGAGCGGGAGCGGAGAGCCAGAGCGGGAGGGGAGAGTCAGAGCGAGAGCGGAGAGTCAGAGCGGGAGGGGAGAGTCAGAGCGGGAGGGGAGAGTCAGAGCGGGAGGGGAGAGGCAGAGTGGGAGGGGAGAGTCAGAGCGGGAGCAGAGAGTCAGAGGGGGAGGGGAGAGTCAGAGCGGGAGGGGAGAGTCAGAGCGGGAGGGGAGAGTCAGTGCGGGAGCGGAGAGTCAGAGCGGGAGGGGAGAGTCAGAGCGGCAGCGGAGAGTCAGAGCGGGAGGGGAGAGTCAGAGCGGGAGGGGAGAGTCAGAGCGGGAGCGGGGAGTCAGAGGGGGAGGGGAGAGTCAGCGGGAGGGGAGAGTCAGAGCGGGAGCGGAGAGTCAGAGCGGGAGCGGAGAGTCAGAGTGGGAGGGGACAGTCAGAGCGGGAGGGAGAGTCAGAGCTGGAGGGGAGAGTCAGAGCGGGAGCGGAGAGTCAGAGCGGGAGGGGAGAGTCAGAGCGGGAGCGGAGAGTCAGAGCGGGAGGGGAGAGTCGGGGTGGGAGGGGAGAGTCAGAGCGGGAGGGGAGAGTCAGAGCGGGAGGGAGAGTCAGAGCTGGAGGGGAGAGTCGGGGCGGGAGGGGAGAGTCGGGGCGGGAGGGGAGAGACGGGGAGGGAGGGGAGAGTCAGAACGGGAGGGGAGAGTCAAGAGCGGGAGGAGAGAGTAAGAGCGGGAAGGGAGAGTCAGAGCGGGAGCTGAGAGTCAGAGCGGGAGGGGAGAGTGAGAGCGGGAGGCGAGAGTCGGAGTGGGAGGGGAGAGTCAGAACGGGAGGGGAGAGTCAGAGCGGGAGGGGAGAGTGAGAGCGGGAGGGGAGAGTCAGAGCGGGAGGGGAGAGTCAGTGTGGGAGCGGAGAGTCAGAGCAGGAGGGGAGAGTCAGAGCGGGAGGGGAGAGTCAGAGCGGGAGCGGAGAGTCAGAGCGTGAGGGGAGAGTCAGAGCGGGAGCTGAGAGTCAGAGCGGGAGGGGAGACTCTTGGCGGGAGGGGAGAGTCGGAGCGGGAGGGGAGAGTCAGAACGGGAGGGGAGAGTCAGAGCGGGAGCTGAGAGTCAGAGGGGGAGGGGAGAGTCAGCGGGAGCTGAGTGTCAGAGCGGGAGCTGAGTGCCAGAGCGGGAGGGGAGAGTCAGAGCGGGAGGGGAGAGTCAGAGCGGGAGCGGAGAGTCAGAGCGGGAGGGGAGAGTCAGAGCGGGAGGGGAGAGTCAGAGCGGGAGGGGAGAGTCAAGGCGGGAGCTGAGAGTCAGAGCGGGAGCGGAGAGTCAGAGCGGGAGCGGAGAGCCAGAGTGGGAGCGGAGAGTCAGAGCGGGAGGGGAGAGTCAGAGCGGGAGGGGAGAGTCAGAGCGGGAGGGGAGAGTCGGAGCGGGAGGGGAGAGGCAGAGTGGGAGGGGAGAGTCAGAGCGGGAGCAGAGAGTCAGAGGGGGAGGGGAGAGTCAGAGCGGGAGGGGAGAGTCAGAGCGAGAGCGGAGAGTCAGAGCGGGAGGGGAGAGTCAGAGTGGGAGGGGAGAGTCAGAGCGGGAGGGGAGAGTCGGAGCGGGAGGGGAGAGGCAGAGTGGGAGGGGAGAGTCGGAGCGGGTGGGGAGAGGCAGAGTGAGAGGGGAGAATCAGAGCGGGAGCGGAGAGTCAGAGTGGGAGGGGAGAGTCGGAGCGGGAGGGGAGAGGCAGAGTGGGAGGGGAGAGTCAGAGCGGGAGCAGAGAGTCAGAGGGGGAGGGGAGAGTCAGAGCGGGAGGGGAGAGTCAGAGCGAGAGCGGAGAGTCAGAGCGGGAGGGGAGAGTCAGAGGGGGAGGGGAGAGTCAGAGCGGGAGGGGAGAGTCAGAGCGGGAGGGGAGAGTCAGAGGGGGAGGGGAGAGTCAGAGGGGGAGGGGAGAGTCAGAGCGGGAGGGGAGAGTCAGAGCGGGAGGGGAGAGTCAGAGCGGGAGCGGAGAGTCAGAGCGGGAGGGGAGAGTCAGCGGGAGGGGAGCGTCAGAGCGGGAGCGGAGAGTCAGAGCGGGAGCGGAGAGTCAGAGCGGGAGGGGACAGTCAGAGCGGGAGGGGAGAGTCAGAGCGGGAGGGGAGCGTCAGAGCGGGAAGGGAGAGTCAGTGCGGGAGGGGAGTGTCAGAGCGGGAGGGGAGAGACAGCTGGAGCGGAGAGTCAGAGCGGGAGCGGAGAGTCAGAGCGGGAGGGGAGAGTCAGAGCGGGAGCGGAGAGTCAGAGCGGGAGCGGAGAGTCAGAGCAGGAGGGGAGAGTGTGAGCAGGAGGGGAGAGTCAGAGCGGGAGCGGAGAGTCAGAGCGGGAGGGGAGAGTCGGGGCGGGAGGGGAGAGACGGGGAGGGAGGGGAGAGTCAGCGGGAGGGGGGAGTCAGAGCGGGAGGAGAGAGTCAGAGCGGGAGGGGAGAGTCAGAGCGGGAGCGGAGAGTCAGAGCGGGAGCGGGGAGTCAGAGGGGGAGGGGAGAGTCAGCGGGAGGGGAGAGTCAGAGCGGGAGCGGAGAGTCAGAGCGGGAGCGGAGAGTCAGAGTGGGAGGGGACAGTCAGAGCGGGAGGGAGAGTCAGAGCTGGAGGGGAGAGTCAGAGCGGGAGCGGAGAGTCAGAGCGGGAGGGGAGAGTCAGAGCGGGAGCGGAGAGTCAGAGCGGGAGGGGAGAGTCGGGGTGGGAGGGGAGAGTCAGAGCGGGAGGGGAGAGTCAGAGCGGGAGGGAGAGTCAGAGCTGGAGGGGAGAGTCGGGGCGGGAGGGGAGAGTCGGGGCGGGAGGGGAGAGACGGGGAGGGAGGGGAGAGTCAGAACGGGAGGGGAGAGTCAAGAGCGGGAGGAGAGAGTAAGAGCGGGAAGGGAGAGTCAGAGCGGGAGCTGAGAGTCAGAGCGGGAGGGGAGAGTGAGAGCGGGAGGCGAGAGTCGGAGTGGGAGGGGAGAGTCAGAACGGGAGGGGAGAGTCAGAGCGGGAGGGGAGAGTGAGAGCGGGAGGGGAGAGTCAGAGCGGGAGGGGAGAGTCAGTGTGGGAGCGGAGAGTCAGAGCAGGAGGGGAGAGTCAGAGCGGGAGGGGAGAGTCAGAGCGGGAGCGGAGAGTCAGAGCGTGAGGGGAGAGTCAGAGCGGGAGCTGAGAGTCAGAGCGGGAGGGGAGAATCTTGGCGGGAGGGGAGAGTCGGAGCGGGAGGGGAGAGTCAGAACGGGAGGGGAGAGTCAGAGCGGGAGCTGAGAGTCAGAGGGGGAGGGGAGAGTCAGCGGGAGCTGAGTGTCAGAGCGGGAGCTGAGTGCCAGAGCGGGAGGGGAGAGTCAGAGCGGGAGGGGAGAGTCAGAGCGGGAGCGGAGAGTCAGAGCGGGAGGGGAGAGTCAGAGCGGGAGGGGAGAGTCAGAGCGGGAGGGGAGAGTCAGAGCGGGAGGGGAGAGTCAAGGCGGGAGCTGAGAGTCAGAGCGGGAGCGGAGAGTCAGAGCGGGAGCGGAGAGCCAGAGTGGGAGCGGAGAGTCAGAGCGGGAGGGGAGAGTCAGAGCGGGAGGGGAGAGTCAGAGCGGGAGGGGAGAGTCGGAGCGGGAGGGGAGAGGCAGAGTGGGAGGGGAGAGTCAGAGCGGGAGCAGAGAGTCAGAGGGGGAGGGGAGAGTCAGAGCGGGAGGGGAGAGTCAGAGCGAGAGCGGAGAGTCAGAGCGGGAGGGGAGAGTCAGAGTGGGAGGGGAGAGTCAGAGCGGGAGGGGAGAGTCGGAGCGGGAGGGGAGAGTCAGAGGGGGAGGGGAGAGTCAGAGCGGGAGGGGAGAGTCAGAGCGGGAGGGGAGAGTCAGAGGGGGAGGGGAGAGTCAGAGGGGGAGGGGAGAGTCAGAGCGGGAGGGGAGAGTCAGAGCGGGAGGGGAGAGTCAGAGCGGGAGCGGAGAGTCAGAGCGGGAGGGGAGAGTCAGCGGGAGGGGAGCGTCAGAGCGGGAGCGGAGAGTCAGAGCGGGAGCGGAGAGTCAGAGCGGGAGGGGACAGTCAGAGCGGGAGGGGAGAGTCAGAGCGGGAGGGGAGCGTCAGAGCGGGAAGGGAGAGTCAGGGCGGGAGGGGAGTGTCAGAGCGGGAGGGGAGAGACAGCTGGAGGGGAGAGTCAGAGCGGGAGCGGAGAGTCAGAGCGGGAGGGGAGAGTCAGAGCGGGAGCGGAGAGTCAGAGCGGGAGCGGAGAGTCAGAGCAGGAGGGGAGAGTGTGAGCAGGAGGGGAGAGTCAGAGCGGGAGCGGAGAGTCAGAGCGGGAGGGGAGAGTCGGGGCGGGAGGGGAGAGACGGGGAGGGAGGGGAGAGTCAGAGCGGGAGGGGGGAGTCAGAGCGGGAGGAGAGAGTCAGAGCGGGAGGGGAGAGTCAGAGCGGGAGCGGAGAGTCAGAGCGGGAGGGGAGAGTCGGGGCGGGAGGGGAGAGTCTGGTCGGGAGGGGAGAGACGGGGAGGGAGGGGAGAGTCAGAGCGGGATGAGAGAGTCAGAGCGGGAGCGGAGAGTCAGAGCGGGAGGGGAGAGTCAGCGGGAGGGGAGCGTCAGAGCGGGAGCAGAGAGTCAGAGCGGGAGCGAAGAGTCAGAGCGGGAGGGGACAGTCAGAGCGGGAGGGGAGAGTCAGAGCGGGAGGGGAGCGTCAGAGCGGGAAGGGAGAGTCAGGGCGGGAGGGGAGTGTCAGAGCGGGAGGGGAGAGACAGCTGGAGGGGAGAGTCAGAGTGGGAGCGGAGAGTCAGAGCGGGAGGGGAGAGTCAGAGCGGGAGCGGAGAGTCAGAGCGGGAGCGGAGAGTCAGAGCAGGAGGGGAGAGTGTGAGCAGGAGGGGAGAGTCCGAGCGGGAGCGGAGAGTCAGAGCGGGAGGGGAGAGTCGGGGCGGGAGGGGAGAGACGGGGAGGGAGGGGAGAGTCAGAGCGGGAGGGGGGAGTCAGAGCGGGAGGAGAGAGTCAGAGCGGGAGGGGAGAGTCAGAGCGGGAGCGGAGAGTCAGAGCGGGAGGGGAGAGTCGGGGCGGGAGGGGAGAGTCGGGTCGGGAGGGGAGAGACGGGGAGGGAGGGGAGAGTCAGAGCGGGAGGGGAGAGTCAGAGCGGGATGAGAGAGTCAGAGGGGGAGGGGAGAGTCAGCGGGAGGGGAGCGTCAGAGCGGGAGCGGAGAGTCAGAGCGGGAGCGGAGAGTCAGAGCGGGAGGGGACAGTCAGAGCGGGAGGGGAGAGTCAGAGTGGGAGGGGAGAGTCAGAGCGGGAGCAGAGAGTCAGAGGGGGAGGGGAGAGTCAGAGCGGGAGGGGAGAGTCAGAGCGGGAGCGGAGAGTCAGAGCGGGAGGGGAGAGTCAGAGCGGGAGGGGAGAGTCAGAGCGGGAGGGGAGAGTCAGAGCGGGAGGGGAGAGTCAGAGCGGGAGCGGAGAGTCAGGGCGGGAGGGGAGAGTCAGAGCGGGAGGGGAGAGTCAGAGCGGAAGGAGAGAGTCAGAGCGGGAGGGGAGAGTCAGCGGGAGGGGAGAGTCAGAGCAGGAGGGGAGAGTCAGAGCGGGAGGGGAGAGTCAGAGCGGGAGGGGAGAGTCAGAGCGGGAGCGGAGAGTCAGAGCTGGAGGGGAGAGTCAGAGCAGGAGCAGAGAGTCAGAGCGGGAGGGGAGAGTCAGAGCGGGAGCGGAGAGTCAGAGCGGGAGGAGAGAGTCGGGGCGGGAGGGGAGAGTCAGGGCGGGAGGGGAGAGACGGGGAGGGAGGGGAGATTCAGAGCGGGAGGGGAGAGTCAGAGCGGGAGCGGAGAGTCAGAGCGGGAGGAGAGAGTCGGGGCGGGAGGGGAGAGTCAGAGCGGGAGCGGAGAGTCAGAGCGGGAGGAGAGAGTCGGGGCGGGAGGGGAGAGTCAGGGCGGGAGGGGAGAGACGGGGAGGGAGGGGAGATTCAGAGCGGGAGGGGAGAGTCAGAGCGGGAGGAGAGAGTCAGAGCTGGAGGGGAGAGTCAGAGCGGGAGCTGAGAGTCAGAGCGAGAGGGGAGAGTCAGAGCGGGAGGGGAGAGTCAGAGCGGGAGGGGAGAGTCAGAGCGGGAGGAGAGAATCAGAGCGGGAGGGGAGAGTCAGAGCGGGAGTGGAGAGTCAGAGCGGGAGGGGAGAGTCAGAGCGGGAGGGGAGAGTCAGAGCGGGAGGGGAGAGTCAGAGCGGGAGGGAGAGTCAGAGCGGGAGGGAGAGTCAGAGCGGGAGGGGAGAGTCAGAGCGGGAGGGGAGAGTCAGAGCGGGAGGGGAGAGTCAGAGCGGGAACTGAGAGTCAGAGCGGGAGGGGAGAGTCAGAGCGGGAGGGGAGAGTCAGAGCGGGAACTGAGAGTGAGAGCGGGAGGGGAGAGTGTGAGCGGGAGGGGAGAGTCAGAGCGGGAGGGGAGAGTCAGAGCGGGAGCGGAGAGTCAGAGCGGGAGGAGAGAGTCAGAGCGGGAGGGGAGAGTCAGAGCGGGAGGGGAGAGTCAGAGCGGGAGGGGAGAGTCAGAGCGGGAGGGGAGACTCAGAGCGGGAGGGGAGAGTCAGAGCGGGAGCGGAGAGTCAGAGCGGGAGGGGAGAGTCGGGGCGGGAGGGGAGAGTCGGGGCGGGAGGGGAGAGACGGGGAGGGAGGGGAGATTCAGAGCGGGAGGGGAGAGTCAGAGCGGGAGGAGAGAGTCAGAGCTGGAGGGGAGAGTCAGAGCGGGAGATGAGAGTCAGAGCGGGAGGGGAGAGTCAGAGCGGGAGGGGAGAGTCAGAGCGGGAGATGAGAGTCAGAGCGGGAGGAGAAAATCAGAGCGGGAGGGGAGAGTCAGAGCGGGAGTGGAGAGTCAGAGCGGGAGGGGAGAGTCAGAGCGGGAGGGGAGAGTCAGAGCGGGAGGGGAGAGTCAAGGCGGGAGCTGAGAGTCAGAGCGGGAGCGGAGAGTCAGAGCGGGAGCGGAGAGTCAGAGTGGGAGCGGAGAGTCAGAGCGGGAGGGGAGAGTCAGAGCGGGAGGGGAGAGTCAGAGCGGGAGGGGAGAGTCGGAGCGGGAGGGGAGAGGCAGAGTGGGAGGGGAGAGTCAGAGCGGGAGCAGAGTGTCAGAGGGGGAGGGGAGAGTCAGAGCGGGAGGGGAGAGTCAGAGCGAGAGTGGAGAGTCAGCGGGAGGGGAGAGTCAGAGCGGGAGGGGAGAGTCAGAGCGGGAGGGGAGAGTCGGAGCGGGAGGGGAGAGGCAGAGTGGGAGGGGAGAGTCGGAGCGGGTGGGGAGAGGCAGAGTGGGAGGGGAGAATCAGAGCGGGAGCGGAGAGTCAGAGCGGGAGGGGAGAGTCGGAGCGGGAGGGGAGAGGCAGAGTGGGAGGGGAGAGTCAGAGCGGGAGCAGAGAGTCAGAGGGGGAGGGGAGAGTCAGAGCGGGAGGGGAGAGTCAGAGCGAGAGCGGAGAGTCAGAGCGGGAGGGGAGAGTCAGAGGGGGAGGGGAGAGTCAGAGCGGGAGGGGAGAGTCAGAGCGGGAGGGGAGAGTCAGAGGGGGAGGGGAGAGTCAGAGGGGGAGGGGAGAGTCAGAGCGGGAGGGGAGAGTCAGAGCGGGAGGGGAGAGTCAGAGCGGGAGGGGAGAGTCAGAGCGGGAGCGGAGAGTCAGAGCGGGAGGAGAGAGTCAGAGCGGGAGGGGAGAGTCAGAGCGGGAGCGGAGAGTCAGAGGGGGAGGGGAGAGTCAGCGGGAGGGGAGGGTCAGAGCGGGAGCGGAGAGTCAGAGCGGGAGCGGAGAGTCAGAGCGGGAGGGGACAGTCAGAGCGGGAGGGGAGAGTCAGAGCGGGAGGGGAGCTTCAGAGCGGGAAGGGAGAGTCAGGGCGGGAGGGGAGTGTCAGAGCGGGAGGGGAGAGACAGCTGGAGGGGAGAGTCAGAGCGGGAGCGGAGAGTCAGAGCGGGAGGGGAGAGTCAGAGCGGGAGCGGAGAGTCAGAGCGGGAGCGGAGAGTCAGAGCAGGAGGGGAGAGTGTGAGCAGGAGGGGAGAGTCAGAGCGGGAGCGGAGAGTCAGAGCGGGAGGGGAGAGTCGGGGCGGGAGGGGAGAGACGGGGAGGGAGGGGAGAGTCAGAGCGGGAGGGGAGAGTCAGAGCGGGAGGGGAGAGTCAGAGCGGGAGGGGAGAGTCAGAGCGGGAGCGGAGAGTCAGAGCGGGAGGGGAGAGTCAGAGCGGGAGGGGAGAGTCAGAGCGGGAGGGGAGAGTCAGAGCGGGTGGGGAGAGTCAGAGCGGGAGCGGAGAGTCAGGGCGGGAGGGGAGAGACAGAGCGGGAGGGGAGAGTCAGAGCGGAAGGAGAGAGTCAGAGCGGGAGGGGAGAGTCAGAGCGGGAGCAGAGAGTCAGAGCGGGAGGGGAGAGTCAGAGCTGGAGGGGAGAGTCAGAGCGGGAGGGGAGAGTCAGCGGGAGGGGAGAGTCAGAGCGGGAGCGGAGAGTCAGAGCGGGAGGGGAGAGTCCGAGCAGGAGGGGAGAGTCAGAGCGGGAGCGGAGAGTCAGAGCGGAAGGGGAGAGTCGGGGCGGGAGGGGAGAGTCGGGGCGGGAGGGGAGAGACGGGGAGGGAGGGGAGATTCAGAGCGGGAGGGGAGAGTCACAGTGGGAGGAGAGAGTCAGAGCTGGAGGGGAGAGTCAGAGCGGGAGCTGAGAGTCAGAGCGGGAGGGGAGAGTCAGAGCGGGAGGGGAGAGTCAGAGCGGGAGGAGAGAATCAGAGCGGGAGGGGAGAGTCAGAGCGGGAGTGGAGCGTCAGAGCGGGAGGGGAGAGTCAGAGCGGGAGGGGAGAGTCAGAGCGGGAGGGGAGAGTCAGAGCGGGAGGGAGAGTCAGAGCGGGAGGGGAGAGTCAGAGCGGGAGGGGAGAGTCAGAGCGGGAGGGGAGAGTCAGAGCGGGAACTGAGAGTCAGAGCGGGAGGGGAGAGTCAGAGCGGGAGGGGAGAGTCAGAGCGGGAACTGAGAGTGAGAGCGGGAGGGGAGAGTGTGAGCGGGAGGGGAGAGTCAGAGCGGGAGGGGAGAGTCAGAGCGGGAGCGGAGAGTCAGAGCGGGAGGAGAGAGTCAGAGCGGGAGGGTAGTGTCAGAGCAGGAGGGGAGAGTCAGAGCGGGAGGGGAGAGTCAGAGCGGGAGGGGAGAGTCAGAGCGGGAGGGGAGAGTCAGAGCGGGAACTGAGAGTCAGAGCGGGAGGGGAGAGTCAGAGCGGGAGGGGAGAGTCAGAGCGGGAGGGGAGAGTCAGAGCGGGAGCGGAGAGTCAGAGCGGGAGCGGAGAGTCAGAGCGGGAGGAGAGAGTCAGAGCGGGAGGGGAGAGTCAGAGCGGGAGGGGAGAGTCAGAGCGGGAGGGGAGAGTCAGAGCGGGAGGGGAGAGTCAGAGCGGGAACTGAGAGTCAGAGCGGGAGGGGAGAGTCAGAGCGGGAGGGGAGAGTCAGAGCGGGAACCGAGAGTGAGAGCGGGAGGGGAGAGTCAGAGCGGGAGGGGAGAGTCAGAGCGGGAGGGGAGAGTCGGAGCGGGAGGGGAGAGTCGGAGCGGGAGGGGAGAGGCAGAGTGGGAGGGGAGAGTCAGAGCGGGAGCAGAGAGTCAGAGGGGGAGGGGAGAGTCAGAGCGGGAGGGGAGAGTCAGAGCGAGAGCGGAGAGTCAGCGGGAGGGGAGAGTCAGAGCGGGAGGGGAGAGTCAGAGCGGGAGGGGAGAGTCGGAGCGGGAGGGGAGAGGCAGAGTGGGAGGGGAGAGTCGGAGCGGGTGGTGAGAGGCAGAGTGGGAGGGGAGAATCAGAGCGGGAGCGGAGAGTCAGAGCGGGAGGGGAGAGTCGGAGCGGGAGGGGAGAGGCAGAGTGGGAGGGGAGAGTCAGAGCGGGAGCAGAGAGTCAGAGGGGGAGGGGAGAGTCAGAGCGGGAGGGGAGAGTCAGAGCGAGAGCGGAGAGTCAGAGCGGGAGGGGAGAGTCAGAGGGGGAGGGGAGAGTCAGAGCGGGAGGGGAGAGTCAGAGCGGGAGGGGAGAGTCAGAGGGGGAGGGGAGAGTCAGAGGGGGAGGGGAGAGTCAGAGCGGGAGGAGAGAGTCAGAGCGGGAGGGGAGAGTCAGAGCGGGAGCGGAGAGTCAGAGCGGGAGGGGAGAGTCAGAGCGGGAGGGGAGAGTCAGAGCGGGAGCGGAGAGTCAGAGGGGGAGGGGAGAGTCAGCGGGAGGGGAGCGTCAGAGCGGGAGCGGAGAGTCAGAGCGGGAGCGGAGAGTCAGAGCGGGAGGAGACAGTCAGAGCGGGAGGGGAGAGTCAGAGCGGGAGGGGAGCGTCAGAGCGGGAAGGGAGAGTCAGGGCGGGAGGGGAGTGTCAGAGCGGGAGGGGAGAGACAGCTGGAGTGGAGAGTCAGAGCGGGAGCGGAGAGTCAGAGCGGGAGGGGAGAGTCAGAGCGGGAGCGGAGAGTCAGAGCGGGAGCGGAGAGTCAGAGCAGGAGGGGAGAGTGTGAGCAGGAGGGGAGAGTCAGAGCGGGAGTGTGAGCAGGAGGGGAGAGTCAGAGCGGGAGCGGAGAGTCAGAGCGGGAGGGGAGAGTCGGGGCGGGAGGGGAGAGACGGGGAGGGAGGGGAGAGTCAGAGCGGGAGGGGGGAGTCAGAGCGGGTGGAGAGAGTCAGAGCGGGAGGGGAGAGTCAGAGCGGGAGCGGAGAGTCAGAGCGGGAGGGGAGAGTCGGGGCGGGAGGGGAGAGTCGGGTCGGGAGGGGAGAGACGGGGAGGGAGGGGAGAGTCAGAGCGGGAGGGGAGAGTCAGAGCGGGATGAGAGAGTCAGAGCGGGAGGGGAGAGTCAGAGCGGGATGAGAGAGTCAGAGCGGGAGGGGAGAGTCAGAGCGGGAGGGGAGAGTCAGAGCGGGAGGGGAGAGTCAGAGCGGGAGGGGAGAGTCAGAGCGGGAGGGGAGAGTCAGAGCGGGAGGGGAGAGTCAGAGCGGGAGCGGAGAGTCAGAGCGGGAGGGGAGAGTCAGAGCGGGAGGAGAGAATCAGAGCGGGAGGGGAGAGTCAGAGCGGGAGTGGAGAGTCAGAGCGGGAGGGTAGAGTCAGAGCGGGAGGGGAGAGTCAGAGCGGGAGGGGAGAGTCAGAGCGGGAGCGGAGAGTCAGGGCGGGAGGGGAGAGTCAGAGCGGGAGGGGAGAGTCAGAGCGGAAGGAGAGAGTCAGAGCGGGAGGGGAGAGTCAGCGGGAGGGGAGAGTCAGAGCAGGAGGGGAGAGTCAGAGCGGGAGGGGAGAGTCAGAGCGGGAGGGGAGAGTCAGAGCGGGAGCGGAGAGTCAGAGCGGGAGGGGAGAGTCAGAGCAGGAGCAGAGAGTCAGAGCGGGAGGGGAGAGTCAGAGCGGGAGCGGAGAGTCAGAGCGGGAGGAGAGAGTCGGGGCGGGAGGGGAGAGTCAGGGCGGGAGGGGAGAGACGGGGAGGGAGGGGATATTCAGAGCGGGAGGGGAGAGTCAGAGCGGGAGGAGAGAGTCAGAGCTGGAGGGGAGAGTCAGAGCGGGAGCTGAGAGTCAGAGCGGGAGGGGAGAGTCAGAGCGGGAGGGGAGAGTCAGAGCGGGAGGGGAGAGTCAGAGCGGGAGGAGAGAATCAGAGCGGGAGGGGAGAGTCAGAGCGGGAGTGGAGAGTCAGAGCGGGAGGGGAGAGTCAGAGCGGGAGGGGAGAGTCAGAGCGGGAGGGGAGAGTCAGAGCGGGAGGGAGAGTCAGAGCGGGAGGGAGAGTCAGAGCGGGAGGGGAGAGTCAGAGCGGGAGGGGAGAGTCAGAGCGGGAGGGGAGAGTCAGAGCGGGAACTGAGAGTCAGAGCGGGAGGGGAGAGTCAGAGCGGGAGGGGAGAGTCAGAGCGGGAACTGAGAGTGAGAGCGGGAGGGGAGAGTGTGAGCGGGAGGGGAGAGTCAGAGCGGGAGGGGAGAGTCAGAGCGGGAGCGGAGAGTCAGAGCGGGAGGAGAGAGTCAGAGCGGGAGGGGAGAGTCAGAGCGGGAGGGGAGAGTCAGAGCGGGAGGGGAGAGTCAGAGCGGGAGGGGAGAGTCAGAGCGGGAGCGGAGAGTCAGAGCGGGAGGGGAGAGTCGGGGCGGGAGGGGAGAGTCGGGGCGGGAGGGGAGAGACGGGGAGGGAGGGGAGATTCAGAGCGGGAGGGGAGAGTCAGAGCGGGAGGAGAGAGTCAGAGCTGGAGGGGAGAGTCAGAGCGGGAGATGAGAGTCAGAGCGGGAGGGGAGAGTCAGAGCGGGAGGGGAGAGTCAGAGCGGGAGATGAGAGTCAGAGCGGGAGGAGAAAATCAGAGCGGGAGGGGAGAGTCAGAGCGGGAGTGGAGAGTCAGAGCGGGAGGGGAGAGTCAGAGCGGGAGGGGAGAGTCAGAGCGGGAGGGGAGAGTCAAGGCGGGAGCTGAGAGTCAGAGCGGGAGCGGAGAGTCAGAGCGGGAGCGGAGAGTCAGAGCGGGAGCGGAGAGTCAGAGCGGGAGGGGAGAGTCAGAGCGGGAGGGGAGAGTCAGAGCGGGAGGGGAGAGTCGGAGCGGGAGGGGAGAGGCAGAGTGGGAGGGGGAGAGTCAGAGCGGGAGCAGAGTGTCAGAGGGGGAGGGGAGAGTCAGAGCGGGAGGGGAGAGTCAGAGCGAGAGTGGAGAGTCAGCGGGAGGGGGAGAGTCAGAGCGGTGAGGGGAGAGTCAGAGCGGGAGGGGAGAGTCGGAGCGGGAGGGGAGAGGCAGAGTGGGAGGGGAGAGTCGGAGCGGGTGGGGAGAGGCAGAGTGGGAGGGGGAGAATCAGAGCGGGAGCGGAGAGTCAGAGCGGGAGGGGAGAGTCGGAGCGGGAGGGGAGAGGCAGAGTGGGAGGGGAGAGTCAGAGCGGGAGCAGAGAGTCAGAGGGGGAGGGGAGAGTCAGAGCGGGAGGGGAGAGTCAGAGCGAGAGCGGAGAGTCAGAGCGGGAGGGGAGAGTCAGAGGGGGAGGGGAGAGTCAGAGCGGGAGGGGAGAGTCAGAGCGGGAGGGGAGAGTCAGAGGGGGAGGGGAGAGTCAGAGGGGGAGGGGAGAGTCAGAGCGGGAGGGGAGAGTCAGAGCGGGAGGGGAGAGTCAGAGCGGGAGCGGAGAGTCAGAGCGGGAGGGGAGAGTCAGAGCGGGAGGGGAGAGTCAGAGCGGGAGCGGAGAGTCAGAGGGGGAGGGGAGAGTCAGCGGGAGGGGAGGGTCAGAGCGGGAGCGGAGAGTCAGAGCGGGAGCGGAGAGTCAGAGCGGGAGGGGACAGTCAGAGCGGGAGGGGAGAGTCAGAGCGGGAGGGGAGCTTCAGAGCGGGAAGGGAGAGTCAGGGCGGGAGGGGAGTGTCAGAGCGGGAGGGGAGAGACAGCTGGAGGGGAGAGTCAGAGCGGGAGCGGAGAGTCAGAGCGGGAGGGGAGAGTCAGAGCGGGAGCGGAGAGTCAGAGCGGGAGCGGAGAGTCAGAGCAGGAGGGGAGAGTGTGAGCAGGAGGGGAGAGTCAGAGCGGGAGCGGAGAGTCAGAGCGGGAGGGGAGAGTCGGGGCGGGAGGGGAGAGACGGGGAGGGAGGGGAGAGTCAGAGCGGGAGGGGAGAGTCAGAGCGGGAGGGGAGAGTCAGAGCGGGAGGGGAGAGTCAGAGCGGGAGCGGAGAGTCAGAGCGGGAGGGGAGAGTCAGAGCGGGAGGGGAGAGTCAGAGCGGGAGGGGAGAGTCAGAGCGGGTGGGGAGAGTCAGAGCGGGAGCGGAGAGTCAGGGCGGGAGGGGAGAGACAGAGCGGGAGGGGAGAGTCAGAGCGGAAGGAGAGAGTCAGAGCGGGAGGGGAGAGTCAGAGCGGGAGCAGAGAGTCAGAGCGGGAGGGGAGAGTCAGAGCTGGAGGGGAGAGTCAAAGCGGGAGGGGAGAGTCAGCGGGAGGGGAGAGTCAGAGCGGGAGCGGAGAGTCAGAGCGGGAGGGGAGAGTCCGAGCAGGAGGGGAGAGTCAGAGCGGGAGCGGAGAGTCAGAGCGGTAGGGGAGAGTCGGGGCGGGAGGGGAGAGTCGGGGCGGGAGGGGAGAGACGGGGAGGGAGGGGAGATTCAGAGCGGGAGGGGAGAGTCACAGTGGGAGGAGAGAGTCAGAGCTGGAGAGGAGAGTCAGAGCGGGAGCTGAGAGTCAGAGCGGGAGGGGAGAGTCAGAGCGGGAGGGGAGAGTCAGAGCGGGAGGAGAGAATCAGAGCGGGAGGGGAGAGTCAGAGCGGGAGTGGAGCGTCAGAGCGGGAGGGGAGAGTCAGAGCGGGAGGGGAGAGTCAGAGCGGGAGGGGAGAGTCAGAGCGGGAGGGAGAGTCAGAGCGGGAGGGGAGAGTCAGAGCGGGAGGGGAGAGTCAGAGCGGGAGGGGAGAGTCAGAGCGGGAACTGAGAGTCAGAGCGGGAGGGGAGAGTCAGAGCGGGAGGGGAGAGTCAGAGCGGGAACTGAGAGTGAGAGCGGGAGGGGAGAGTGTGAGCGGGAGGGGAGAGTCAGAGCGGGAGGGGAGAGTCAGAGCGGGAGCGGAGAGTCAGAGCGGGAGGAGAGAGTCAGAGCGGGAGGGTAGTGTCAGAGCAGGAGGGGAGAGTCAGAGCGGGAGGGGAGAGTCAGAGCGGGAGGGGAGAGTCAGAGCGGGAGGGGAGAGTCAGAGCGGGAACTGAGAGTCAGAGCGGGAGGGGAGAGTCAGAGCGGGAGGGGAGAGTCAGAGCGGGAGGGGAGAGTCAGAGCGGGAGCGGAGAGTCAGAGCGGGAGCGGAGAGTCAGAGCGGGAGGAGAGAGTCAGAGCGGGAGGGGAGAGTCAGAGCGGGAGGGGAGAGTCAGAGCGGGAGGGGAGAGTCAGAGCGGGAGGGGAGAGTCAGAGCGGGAACTGAGAGTCAGAGCGGGAGGGGAGAGTCAGAGCGGGAGGGGAGAGTCAGAGCGGGAACCGAGAGTGAGAGCGGGAGGGGAGAGTCAGAGCGGGAGGGGAGAGTCAGAGCGGGAGGGGAGAGTCGGAGCGGGAGGGGAGAGGCAGAGTGGGAGGGGAGAGTCAGAGCGGGAGCAGAGAGTCAGAGGGGGAGGAGAGAGTCAGAGCGGGAGGGGAGAGTCAGAGCGAGAGCGGAGAGTCAGCGGGAGGGGAGAGTCAGAGCGGGAGGGGAGAGTCAGAGCGGGAGGGGAGAGTCGGAGCGGGAGGGGAGAGGCAGAGTGGGAGGGGAGAGTCGGAGCGGGTGGTGAGAGGCAGAGTGGGAGGGGAGAATCAGAGCGGGAGCGGAGAGTCAGAGCGGGAGGGGAGAGTCGGAGCGGGAGGGGAGAGGCAGAGTGGGAGGGGAGAGTCAGAGCGGGAGCAGAGAGTCAGAGGGGGAGGGGAGAGTCAGAGCGGGAGGGGAGAGTCAGAGCGAGAGCGGAGAGTCAGAGCGGGAGGGGAGAGTCAGAGGGGGAGGGGAGAGTCAGAGCGGGAGGGGAGAGTCAGAGCGGGAGGGGAGAGTCAGAGCGGGAGGGGAGAGTCAGAGGGGGAGGGGAGAGTCAGAGGGGGAGGGGAGAGTCAGAGCGGGAGGAGAGAGTCAGAGCGGGAGGGGAGAGTCAGAGCGGGAGCGGAGAGTCAGAGCGGGAGGGGAGAGTCAGAGCGGGAGGGGAGAGTCAGAGCGGGAGCGGAGAGTCAGAGGGGGAGGGGAGAGTCAGCGGGAGGGGAGCGTCAGAGCGGGAGCGGAGAGTCAGAGCGGGAGCGGAGAGTCAGAGCGGGAGGAGACAGTCAGAGCGGGAGGGGAGAGTCAGAGCGGGAGGGGAGCGTCAGAGCGGGAAGGGAGAGTCAGGGCGGGAGGGGAGTGTCAGAGCGGGAGGGGAGAGACAGCTGGAGTGGAGAGTCAGAGCGGGAGCGGAGAGTCAGAGCGGGAGGGGAGAGTCAGAGCGGGAGCGGAGAGTCAGAGCGGGAGCGGAGAGTCAGAGCAGGAGGGGAGAGTGTGAGCAGGAGGGGAGAGTCAGAGCGGGAGTGTGAGCAGGAGGGGAGAGTCAGAGCGGGAGCGGAGAGTCAGAGCGGGAGGGGAGAGTCGGGGCGGGAGGGGAGAGACGGGGAGGGAGGGGAGAGTCAGAGCGGGAGGGGGGAGTCAGAGCGGGTGGAGAGAGTCAGAGCGGGAGGGGAGAGTCAGAGCGGGAGCGGAGAGTCAGAGCGGGAGGGGAGAGTCGGGGCGGGAGGGGAGAGTCGGGTCGGGAGGGGAGAGACGGGGAGGGAGGGGAGAGTCAGAGCGGGAGGGGAGAGTCAGAGCGGGATGAGAGAGTCAGAGCGGGAGGGGAGAGTCAGAGCGGGATGAGAGAGTCAGAGCGGGAGGGGAGAGTCAGAGCGGGAGGGGAGAGTCAGAGCGGGAGGGGAGAGTCAGAGCGGGAGGGGAGAGTCAGAGCGGGAGGGGAGAGTCAGAGCGGGAGGGGAGAGTCAGAGCGGGAGCGGAGAGTCAGAGCGGGAGGGGAGAGTCAGAGCGGGAGGAGAGAATCAGAGCGGGAGGGGAGAGTCAGAGCGGGAGTGGAGAGTCAGAGCGGGAGGGTAGAGTCAGAGCGGGAGGGGAGAGTCAGAGCGGGAGGGGAGAGTCAGAGCGGGAGGGAGATTCAGAGCGGGAGGGGAGAGTCAGAGCGGGAGGGGAGAGTCAGAGCGGGAGGGGAGAGTCAGAGCGGGAACTGAGAGTCAGAGCGGGAGGGGAGAGTCAGAGCGGGAGGGGAGAGTCAGAGCGGGAACTGAGAGTGAGAGCGGGAGGGGAGAGTGTGAGCGGGAGGGGAGAGTCAGAGCGGGAGGGGAGAATCAGAGCGGGAGCGGAGAGTCAGAGCGGGAGGAGAGAGTCAGAGCGGGAGGGGAGAGTCAGAGCGGGAGGGGAGAGTCAGAGCGGGAGGGGAGAGTCAGAGCGGGAGGGGAGAGTCAGAGCGGGAGGGGAGAGTCAGAGCGGGAGGGGAGAGTTTGAGCGGGAGCTGAGAGTCAGAGCGGGAGGGGAGAGTCAGAGCGGGAGGGGAGAGTCAGAGCGGGAACTGAGAGTGAGCGGGAGGGGAGAGTCTGAGCGGGAGGGGAGAGTCAGAGCGGGAGGGGAGAGTCAGAGCGGGAGCGGAGAGTCAGAGCGGGAGCGGAGAGTCAGAGCGGGAGGAGAGAGTCAGAGCGGGAGGGGAGAGTCAGAGCGGGAGGGGAGTGTCAGAGCGGGAGGGGAGAGTCAGAGCGGGAGGGGAGAGTCAGAGCGGGAACTGAGAGTCAGAGCGGGAGGGGAGAGTCAGAGCGGGAGGGGAGAGTCAGAGCGGGAACTGAGAGCGGGAGGGGAGAGTCTGAGCGGGAGGGGAGAGTCAGAGCGGGAGCGGAGAGTCAGAGCGGGAGCGGAGAGTCAGAGCGGGACGGGAGAGTCAGAGCGGGAGCGGAGAGTCAGAGCGGGAGGGGAGAGTCAGAGCGGGAGCTGAGTGTCAGAGCGGGAGGAGAGACAGAGCGGGAGCGGAGAGTCAGAGCGGGAGGGGAGAGTCAGAGCGGGAGCGGAGTGTCAGAGCGGGAGGGAGAGTCAGAGCGGGAGCGGAGAGTCAGAGCGGGAGCGGAGAGTCAGAGCGGGAGCGGAGAGTCAGAGCGTGAGGGGAGAATCAGAGCGGGAGGGGAGAGTCAGAGCGGGAGGGGAGAGTCAGAGCGGGAGGGGAGAGTCAGAGCGGGAGGGGAGAGTCAGAGCGGGAGGGGAGAGTCAGAGCAGGAGGGGAGAGTCAGAGCGGGAGCTGAGAGTCAGAGCGGGAGGGGAGAGTCAGAGCGGGAGCGGAGAGTCAGAGCGGGAGGGGAGAGTCAGAGCGGGAGGGGAGAGTCAGAGCGGGAGGGGAGAATCAGAGCGGGAGGGGAGAGTCAGAGCGGGAGCTGAGAGTCAGAGAAGGAGCGGAAAGTCAGAGCGGGAGCGGAGAGTCAGAGCGGGAGCGGAGAGTCAGAGCGGGAGCGGAGAGTCAAAGCGGGAGGGGAGAGTCAGAGCGGGAGGGGAGAGTCAGAGCGGGAGGGGAGAGTCAGAGCGGGAGCTGAGAGAGCGTGAGGGGAGAGTCAGAGCGGGAGGGGAGAGTCAGAGCGGGAGCGGATAGTCAGAGCGGGAGCTGAGAGTCAGAGCGGGAGCGGAGAGTCAGAGCGGGAGGGGAGAGTGAGAGCGGGAGGGGAGAGTCAGAGCGGGAGGGGAGAGTCAGAGCGGGAGGGGAGAGTCAGAGTGGGAGGGGAGAGTCAGCGGGAGGGGAGAGTCAGAGCGGGAGGGGAGAGTCAGAGCGGGAGGGGAGAGACAGAGCGGGAGGGGAGAGTCAGAGTGGGAGGGGAGAGTCAGCGGGAGGGGAGAGTCAGAGCGGGAGGGGAGAGTCAGAGCGGGAGGGGAGAGTCAGAGCGGGAGCTGAGAGAGCGGGAGCCGAGAGTCAGAGCGGGAGGGGAGAGTCAGAGCGGGAGGGGAGAGTCAGCGGGAGGGGAGAGTCAGAGCGGGAGGGGAGAATCGGAGCAGTAGGGGAGAGTCGGAGCGGGAGGCGAGAGTCGGAGCGGGAGTGGAGAGTCGGAGCGGGAGGGGAGAGTCAGAACGGGAGGGGAGAGTCAGAGCGGGAGGGGAGAGTTTGAGCGGGAGCTGAGAGTCAGAGCAGGAGGGGAGAATCGGAGCAGGAGGGGAGAGTCGGAGCGGGAGGGGAGAGTCGGAGCGGGAGGGGAGAGTCAGAACGGGAGGGGAGAGTCAGAGCGGGAGCTGAGTGTCGGAGCGGGAGGGGAGAGTCGGAGCGGGAGGGGAGAGTCAGAACGGGAGGGGAGAGTCAGAGCGGGAGCTGAGTGTCAGAGCGGGAGGGGAGAGTCAGAGCGGGAGCGGAGAGTCAGAGCGGGAGCTGAGAGTCAGAGGGGGAGGGGAGAGTCAGAGCGGGAGCGAAGAGTCAGGGCTGGAGGGGAGAGTCAGAGCGGGAGCGAAGAGTCAGGGCTGGAGGGGAGAGTCAGAGCGGGAACTGAGAGTGAGAGCGGGAGGGGAGAGTCTGAGCGGGGGGGGGAGAGTCAGAGCGCGAGCGGAGAGTCAGAGCGGGAGGAGAGAGTCAGAGCGGGAGGGGAGAGTCAGAGCGGGAGGGGAGAGTCAGAGCAGGAGGGGAGAGTCAGAGCGGGAGGGGAGAATCAGAGCGGGAGGGGAGAGTCAGAGCGGGAGGGGAGAGTCAGAGCTGGAACTGAGAGTCAGAGCGGGAGTACTGAGGGAGCGCTGCACTGTCAGAGGGTCAGTGCTGAGGGAGTGCTGCACTGTCAGAGGGTCAGTGTTGAGGGAGAGCCGCACTGTCGGAGGGTCAGTGCTGAGGGAGTGCTGCACTGTCGGAGGGTCAGTGCTGAGGGAGTGCTGCACTGTCAGAGGCTCAGTACTGAGGGAACTCTGCACTGTCGGAGGGTCAGTACTGAGGGAATGCTGCACTGTCAGACGGTCAGTACTGAGGGGGTGCTGAACTCTCAGAGGGTCAGTACTGAGGGAGTGCCGCACTGACTGAGGGTCAGTACTGAGGGAGTGCCGCTCTGACAGAGGGTCAGTACTGAGGGAGTGCCGCACTGTCAGAGGGTCAGTGCTGAGGGAGTGCCGCACTGTCAGAGGGTCAGTACTGAGGGAGTGCTGCACTGTCAGAGGGTCAGTACTAAGGGAGTGCCGCACTGTCAGAGGGTCGGTGCTGAGGGAGTGCTGCACTGTCAGAGGATCAGTGCTGAGGGAGTGCCGCACTGTCGGAGGGTCAGTACTGAGGGAGTGCTGCACTGTCAGAGGGTCAGTACTGAGGGAACTCTGCACTGTCGGAGGGCCAGTACTGAGGGAATGCTGCACTGTCAGACGGTCAGTACTGAGGGAGTGCCGCACTGTCAGAGGGTCAGGAGTGAGGGAGTGCTGAACTCTCAGAGGGTCAGTACTGAGGGAGTGCCGCACTGTCAGAGGGTCAGTACTGAGGGAGTGCCGCTCTGACAGAGGGTCAGTACTGAGGGAGTGCCGCACTGTCAGAGGGTCCGTACTGAGGGAGTGCTGCACTGTCAGAGGGTCAGTGCTGAGGGAGTGCCGCACTGTCAGAGGGTCAGTGCTGAGGGAGTACCGCACTGTCAGAGGGTCTGTACTGAGGGAGTGCCGCACTGTCAGAGGGTCAGTACTGAGGGAATGCCGCACTGTCAGAGGGTCAGTACTGAGGGAGTGCTGCACTGTCAGAGGTCCAGTACTGAGGGAGTGCCGCACTGTCAGAGGGTCTTTACTGAGGGAGTGCCGCACTGTCAGAGGGTCAGTACTGAGGCAGTGCTGCACTGTCAGAGGGTCAGTACTGAGGGAGTGCTGCAATGTCAGAGGTCAGTACTGAGGGAGCACTGCACTGTCAGAGGGTCAGTACTGAGGGAGTGCCGCACTGTCAGGGGATCAGTACTGAGCGATTGCTGCACTGTCAGAGCGTCAGTACTGAGGGAGTGCTGCACTGTCAGACTGTCAGTACAGAGGGAGGGCCACACTGTCAGAGGGTCAGTACTGAGGGAGTGCTGCAATGTCAGAGGGCCGGTACTGAGGGAGTGCCGCACTGTCAGAGGGTCAGTGCTGAGGGTGTGCCGTACTGTCAGAGGGTCTGTACTGAGGGAGTGCCGCACTGTCGGAGGGTCAGTACTGAGGGAGTGTCGCACTGTCAGAGGGTCAGTGCTGAGGGAGAGCCGCACTGTCAGAGGGTCAGTGCTGAGGGAGTGCTGCACTGTCAGGGGGTCAGTACTGAGGGGGTGCTGCACTGTCAGAGGGTCAGCACTGAGGGAGTGCTGCACTGTCAGAGGGCCAGTACTGAGGGTGTGCCGTTCTTTCAGAGGGTCAGGACTGAGTTCCTGCTGCACTGTCAGAGGGTCAGTACTGAGTGAGTGCAGCACTGTCAGAGGGTCAGTACTGAGGTAGTGCCGCACTGCCAGAGTGTCAGTTCTGAGGGAGTGCTGCACTGTCAGGGGGTCAGTATTGAGGGGGTGCTGCACTGTCAGAGGGTCAGTGCTGAGGGAGTGCCGCACTGTTAGAGGGTCAGTGCTGAGGGAGTGGCGCACTGTCAGAGGGTCAGTACTGAGGGAGTGCTGCACTGTCAGGGGGTCAGTACTGAGGGGGTGCTTCACTGTCAGAGGGCCAGCACTGAGGGAGTGCTGCACTGTCAGAGGGCCAGTACTGAGGGTGTACCGTTCTTTCAGAGGGTCAGTACTGAGCTCCTGTTGCACTGTCAGAGGGTCAGTACTGAGGGAGTGCAGCACTGTCAGAGGGTCAGTACTGAGGGAGTGCCGCACTGTCAGAGCGGCAGTACTGAGGGAGCGCTGCACTGTCAGAAGGTCAGTGCTGAGGGAGTGCTGCACTGTCAGAGGGTCAGTACTGAGGGAACTCTGCCCTGTCGGAGGGTCAGTACTGAGGGAGTGCTGCACTGTCAGACGGTCATTACTGAGGGGGTGCTGAACTCTCAGAGGGTCAGTGCTGAGGGAGTGCCGCACTGTCTGAGGGTCAGTACTGAGGGAGTGCCTCACTGTCAGAGGGTCAGTACTGTGGGAGTGCTGCACTGTCAGACGGTCATTACTGAGGGGGTGCTGAACTCTCAGAGGGTCAGTACTGAGGGAGTGCCGCACTGTCTGAGGGTCAGTACTGAGGGAGTGCCGCTCTGATAGAGGGTCAGTACTGAGGGAGTGCTGCACTGTTAGAGGGTCAGTACTGAGGGAGTGCTGCACTGTCAGAGGTCAGTACTGAGGGAGCACTGCACTGTCAGAGGGTCAGTACTGAGGGAGTGCCGCACTGTCAGGGGATCAGTACTGAGGGAGTGCTGCACTGTCAGAGGGTCTGTACTGAGGGAGTGCTGCACTGTCAGAGGTCAGTACTGAGGGAGCACTGTACTGTCAGAGGGTCAGTACTGAGGGAGTGCCGCACTGTCAGAGGGTCAGTACTGAGGGAGTGCCGCACTGTCAGGGGATCAGTACTGAGCAAGTGCTGCACTGTCAGAGGGTCAGTACTGAGGGAGTGCCGCACCGTAAGTGGGTCAGTACTGAGGGAGCGCCGCACTGTCGGAGGGTCAATACCGAGGGAGCGCTGCACTGTCAGAGGGTCAGTACTGAGGGAGTGCCGCTATGTCAGAGGGTCAGTACTGATGGAATGCCGCTCTGTCGGAGGGTCAGTACTGAGGGAACTCTGCACTGTCGGAGGGTCAGTACTGAGGGAGTGCCGCACTGTCAGAAGGTCAGTAGTGAGGGAGTGCTGAACTCTCAGAGGGTCAGTACTGAGGGAGTGCCGCACTGTCAGAGGGTCAGTACTGAGGGAGTGCCGCTCTGACAGAGGGTCAGTACTGAGGGAGTGCCTCACTGTCAGAGGGTCCGTACTGAGGGAGTGCTGCACTGTCAGAGGGTCAGTACTGAGGGAGTGCCGCTCTCTCATAGGGTCAGTACTCAGGGAGTGCCGCTCTGTCAGAGGGTCAGTACTGAGGGAGCGCTCCACTGCCAGAGGGTCAGTACTGAGGGACTGCCGCAGTGTCAGAGCGGCAGTACTGAGGGAGCGCTGCACTGTCAGAGGGTCATTGCTGAGGGAGTGG
Source organism: Scyliorhinus torazame (assembly GCF_047496885.1). Lineage (NCBI taxonomy): Eukaryota > Metazoa > Chordata > Chondrichthyes > Carcharhiniformes > Scyliorhinidae > Scyliorhinus > Scyliorhinus torazame. Next base: position 272,213,935 of record NC_092715.1, read on the forward strand.
CGCACTGTCAGAGGGTCAGTGTTGAAGGAGTGCCGCACTGTCGGAGGGTCAGTACTCCGGGAGTGCTGCACTGTCAGAGGGTCAGTACTGAGGGAACTCTGCACTGTCGGAGGGTCAGTACTGAGGGAATGCTGCACTGTCAGACGGTCAGTACTGAGGGAGTGCCGCACTGTCAGAGGGTCAGTACTGAGGGAGTGCCGCTCTGACAGAGGGTCAGTACTGAGGGCGTGCCGCACTGTCAGAGGGTCAGTGCTGAGGGAGTGCCGCACTGTCAGAGGGTCAGTGCTGAGGGAGTGCCGCACTGTCAGAGGGTCAGTACTGAGGGAGCACTGCACTGTCAGAGGGTCAGTACTGAGGGAGTGCAGCACTGTCAGGGGATCAGTACTGAGGGAGTGCTGCACTGTCAGAGGGTCAGTACTGAGGGAGTGCTGCACTGTCAGAGGTCAGTACTGAGGGAGCACTGTACTGTCAGAGGGTCAGTACTGAGGGAGTGCCGCAGTCAGAGGGTCAGTACTGAGGGAGTGCCGCACTGTCAGAGGGTCAGTACTGAGGGAGTGCCGCACTGTCAGAGGGTCAGTACTGAGGGAGTGCCGCACTGTCAGGGGATTAGTACTGAGGGAGTGCTGCACTGTCAGAGGGTCAGTACTGAGGGAGTGCCGCACCGTCAGTGGGTCCGTACTGAGGGAGTGCCGCACCGGAAGTGGGTCAGTACTGAGGGAGTGCTGCACTGTCGGAGGGTCAGTACTGAGGGAGTGCCGCACTGTCAGAGGGTCAGTACTCAGGGAGTGCCGCTCTGTCAGAGGGTCAGTACTCAGGGAGTGCCGCTCTGTCAGAGGGTCAGTACTGAGGGAGCGCTGCACTGCCAGAGGGTCAGTACTGAGGGAATGCTGCACTGTCAGACGGTCAGTACTGAGGGAGTGCTGCACTGTCAGACGGTCAGTACTGAGGGAGTGCCGCACTGTCAGAGGGTCAGTAGTGAGGGAGTGCTGAACTCTCAGAGGGTCAGTACTGAGGGAGTGCCGCACTGTCAGAGGGTCAATACTGAGGGAGTGCCGCTCTGACAGAGGGTCAGTATTGAGGGAGTGCCGCACTGTCAGAGGGTCCGTACTGAGGGAGTGCTGCACTGTCAGAGGGTCAGTGCTGAGGGAGTGCCGCACTGTCAGAGGGTCAGTGCTGAGGCAGTGCCGCACTGTCAGAGGGTCAGTACTGAGGGAGCACTGCACTGTAAGAGGGTCAGTACTGAGGGAGTGCCGCACTGTCAGTGGATCAGTACTGAGGGAGTGCTGCAGTGTCAGAGGGTCAGTACTGAGGGAGTGCAGCATTGTCAGAGGGTCAGTGCTGAGGGAGTGCTGCACTGTCAGAGGTCAGTACTGAGGGAGTGCTGCACTGTCAGAGGGTCAGTACTGAGGGAGTGCTGCACTGTCGGAGGGTCAGTACTGATGGAGTGCTGCACTGTCAGAGGGTCAGTACTGAGGGAGCACTGTACTGTCAGAGGGTCAGTACTGAGGGAGTGCCGCACTGTCAGAGGGTCAGTACTGATGGAGTGCTGCACTGTCAGAGGGTCAGTACTGAGGGAATGCTGCAATGTCAGAGGGTCAGTACTGAGGGAGTGCCGCACTGTCAGAATATCAGTACTGAGAGAGTGCTGCACTGTCAGAGGGTCAGTACTGAGGGAGTGCCGCACCGTCAGTGGGTCAGTACTGAGGGAGTGCCGCACCGTAAGTGGGTCAGTACTGAGGGAGCGCCGCACTGTCGGAGGGTCAGTAATGAGGGAGCGCTGCACTGTCTGAGGGTCAGTACTGAGGGAGTGCCGCTCTGACAGAGGGTTAGTACTGAGGGAGTGCTGCACTGTCAGAGGGTCTGTGCTGAGGGAGTACCGCACTGTCTGAGGGTCTGTACTGAGGGTGTGCCGCACTGTCAGAGGGTCAGTACTGAGGGAGTGCTGCACTGTCAGAGGGTCAGTACTGAGGGAGTGCTGCACTGTCACAGGCTCAGTGCTGAGGGAGTGCTGCACTGTCAGAGGGTCAGTACTGAGGGAGCGCTGCACTGTCAGAGGGTCATTACTGAGGGAGTTCTGCACTGTCAGAGGTCAGTACTGAGGGAGCACTGCACTGTCAGAGGGTCAGTACTGAGGGAGTGCCGCACTGTCAGAGGATCAGTGCTGAGGGAGTGCTGCACTGTCAGAGGGTCAGTACTGAGGGAATGCTGCAATATCAGAGGGTCAGTACTGAGGGAGTGCCGCACTGTCAGAGGATCAGTGCTGAGGGAATACCGCACTGCCTGAGGATCTGTACTGAGGGAGTGCCGCACTGTCAGAGGGTCTTTACTGAGGGAGTGCCGCACTGTCAGAGGGTCAGTGCTGAGGGAGTGCTGCACTGTCAGAGGGTCAGTCCTGAGGGAGTGCCGCACTGTCAGAGGGTCTTTACTGAGGGAGTGCCGCACTGTCAGAGGGTCAGTACTGAGGGAATGCTGCACTGTCAGAGGGTCAGTACTGAGGGAGTGCCGCAATGTCAGATGGTCAGTGCCGAGGGAGTACCGCACTGTCAGAGGGTCTGTACTGAGGGAGTGCCGCACTGTCAGAGGGTCTTTACTGAGGGAGTGCCGCACTGTCAGAGGGTCAGTACTGAGGGAGTGCTGCACTGTCAGAGGGTCAGTACTGAGGGAGTGACGCACTGTCAGGGGATCAGTACTGAGGGAGTGCTGCACTGTCAGAGGTCAGTACTGAGGGAGCACTGTACTGTCAGAGGGTCAGTACTGAGGGAGTGCCGCACTGTCAGAGGGTCAGTACTGAGGGAGTGCCGCACTGTCAGAGGGTCAGTACTGAGGGAGTGCCGCTCTGACAGAGGGTCAGTACTGAGGGCGTGCCGCACTGTCATAGGGTCCGTACTGAGGGAGTGCTGCACTGTCAGAGGGTCAGTGCTGAGGGAGTGCCGCACTGTCAGAGGGTCAGTGCTGAGGGAGTGCCGCACTGTCACAGGGTCAGTACTGAGGGAGCACTGCACTGTCAGAGGGTCAGTACTGAGGGAGTGCAGCACTGTCAGGGGATCAGTACTGAGGGAGTGCTGCACTGTCAGAGGGTCAGTACTGAGGGAGTGCTGCACTGTCAGAGGTCAGTACTGAGGGAGCACTGTACTGTCAGAGGGTCAGTACTGAGGGAGTGCCGCAGTCAGAGGGTCAGTACTGAGGGAGTGCCGCACTGTCAGAGGGTCAGTACTGAGGGAGTGCCGCACTGTCAGAGGGTCAGTACTGAGGGAGTGCCGCACTGTCAGGGGATTAGTACTGAGGGAGTGCTGCACTGTCAGAGGGTCAGTACTGAGGGAGTGCCGCACCGTCAGTGGGTCCGTACTGAGGGAGTGCCGCACCGGAAGTGGGTCAGTACTGAGGGAGTGCTGCACTGTCGGAGGGTCAGTACTGAGGGAGTGCCGCACTGTCAGAGGGTCAGTACTCAGGGAGTGCCGCTCTGTCAGAGGGTCAGTACTCAGGGAGTGCCGCTCTGTCAGAGGGTCAGTACTGAGGGAGCGCTGCACTGCCAGAGGGTCAGTACTGAGGGAATGCTGCACTGTCAGACGGTCAGTACTGAGGGAGTGCTGCACTGTCAGACGGTCAGTACTGAGGGAGTGCCGCACTGTCAGAGGGTCAGTAGTGAGGGAGTGCTGAACTCTCAGAGGGTCAGTACTGAGGGAGTGCCGCACTGTCAGAGGGTCAATACTGAGGGAGTGCCGCTCTGACAGAGGGTCAGTATTGAGGGAGTGCCGCACTGTCAGAGGGTCCGTACTGAGGGAGTGCTGCACTGTCAGAGGGTCAGTGCTGAGGGAGTGCCGCACTGTCAGAGGGTCAGTGCTGAGGCAGTGCCGCACTGTCAGAGGGTCAGTACTGAGGGAGCACTGCACTGTAAGAGGGTCAGTACTGAGGGAGTGCCGCACTGTCAGTGGATCAGTACTGAGGGAGTGCTGCAGTGTCAGAGGGTCAGTACTGAGGGAGTGCAGCATTGTCAGAGGGTCAGTGCTGAGGGAGTGCTGCACTGTCAGAGGTCAGTACTGAGGGAGTGCTGCACTGTCAGAGGGTCAGTACTGAGGGAGTGCTGCACTGTCGGAGGGTCAGTACTGATGGAGTGCTGCACTGTCAGAGGGTCAGTACTGAGGGAGCACTGTACTGTCAGAGGGTTAGTACTGAGGGAGTGCCGCACTGTCAGAGGGTCAGTACTGATGGAGTGCTGCACTGTCAGAGGGTCAGTACTGAGGGAATGCTGCAATGTCAGAGGGTCAGTACTGAGGGAGTGCCGCACTGTCAGAATATCAGTACTGAGAGAGTGCTGCACTGTCAGAGGGTCAGTACTGAGGGAGTGCCGCACCGTCAGTGGGTCAGTACTGAGGGAGTGCCGCACCGTAAGTGGGTCAGTACTGAGGGAGCGCCGCACTGTCGGAGGGTCAGTAATGAGGGAGCGCTGCACTGTCTGAGGGTCAGTACTGAGGGAGTGCCGCTCTGACAGAGGGTTAGTACTGAGGGAGTGCTGCACTGTCAGAGGGTCTGTGCTGAGGGAGTACCGCACTGTCTGAGGGTCTGTACTGAGGGAGTGCCGCACTGTCAGAGGGTCTTTACTGAGGGTGTGCCGCACTGTCACAGGCTCAGTGCTGAGGGAGTGCTGCACTGTCAGAGGGTCAGTACTGAGGGAGCGCTGCACTGTCAGAGGGTCATTACTGAGGGAGTTCTGCACTGTCAGAGGTCAGTACTGAGGGAGCACTGCACTGTCAGAGGGTCAGTACTGAGGGAGTGCCGCACTGTCAGAGGATCAGTGCTGAGGGAGTGCTGCACTGTCAGAGGGTCAGTACTGAGGGAATGCTGCAATATCAGAGGGTCAGTACTGAGGGAGTGCCGCACTGTCAGAGGGTCAGTGCTGAGGGAATACCGCACTGCCTGAGGATCTGTACTGAGGGAATGCCGCACTGTCAGAGGGTCTTTACTGAGGGAGTGCCGCACTGTCAGAGGGTCAGTGCTGAGGGAGTGCTGCACTGTCAGAGGGTCAGTCCTGAGGGAGTGCCGCACTGACAGAGGGTCATTACTGAGGGAGTGCCGCACTGTCAGAGGGTCAGTACTGAGGGAATGCTGCACTGTCAGAGGGTCAGTACTGAGGGAGTGCCGCACTGTCAGATGGTCAGTGCCGAGGGAGTACCGCACTGTCAGAGGGTCTGTACTGAGGGAGTGCCGCACTGTCAGAGGGTCTTTACTGAGGGAGTGCCGCACTGTCAGAGGGTCAGTACTGAGGGAGTGCTGCACTGTCAGAGGGTCAGTACTGAGGGAGTGACGCACTGTCAGGGGATCAGTACTGAGGGAGTGCTGCACTGTCAGAGGTCAGTACTGAGGGAGCACTGTACTGTCAGAGGGTCAGTACTGAGGGAGTGCCGCACTGTCAGAGGGTCAGTACTGAGGGAGTGCCGCACTGTCAGGGGATCAGTACTGAGGGAGTGCTGCACTGTCAGAGGGTCAGTACTGAGGGAGTGCCGCACAGTCAGTGGGTCAGTACTGAGGGAGTGCCGCTCTGTCGGAGGGTCAGTACTGAGGGAGTGCCGCTCTGTCGGAGGGTCAGTACTGAGGGAGCGCTGCACTGCCAGAGGGTCAGTACTGAGGGAGCGCTGCACTGTCAGAGGGTCAGTACTGAGGGAGCGCCGCACTGTCAGAGGATCAGTACTGAGGGAGTGCCGCACTGCCAGAGGGTCAGTACTGAGGGAGTGCCGCACTGTCTGAGGGTCAGTACTGAGGGAGCGCTGCACTGCCAGAGGGTCAGTACTGAGGGAGTGCCGCAGTGTCAGAGCGGCAGTACTGAGGGAGCGCTGCACTGTCAGAGGGTCAGTGCTGAGGGAGTGGCGCACTGTCAGAGGGTCTGTGTTGAGGGAGTGCCGCACTGTCGGAGGGTCAGTACTGAGGGAGTGCTGCACTGTCAGAGGGTCAGTACTGAGGGAACTGTGCACTGTCGGAGGGTCAGTACTGAGGGAATGCTGCACTGTCAGATGGTCAGTACGGAGGGAGCACTGCACTGTCAGAGGGTCAGTACTGAGGGAGTGCTGCACTGTCAGATGATCAGTACTGAGGGAGTGCTGCACTGTCAGAGGGCAGTACTGAGGGAGCGCCGCACTGTCAGTGGGTCAGTACTGAGGGAGTGCCGCACCGTAAGTGGGTCAGTACTGAGGGAGTGCCGCTCTGTCGGAGGGTCAGTACTGAGGGAGCGCTGCACTGCCAGAGGTTCAGTACTGAGGGAGTGCCGCAGTGTCAGAGGGTCAGTGCTCAGGGAGTGGCGCACTGTCAGAGGGTCAGTGTTGAGGGAGGGCCGCACTGTCGGAGGGTCAGTACTGAGGGAGTGCTGCACTGTCAGAGGTTCAGTACTGAGGGAACTCTGCACTGTCGGAGGGTCAGTACTGTGGGAATGCTGCACTGTCAGACGGTCAGTACTGAGGGAGTGCCACACTGTCAGAGCGTCAGTAGTGAGGGAGTGCTGAACTCTCAGAGGGTCAGTACTGAGGGAGTGCCGCACTGTCAGAGGGTCAGTACTGAGGGAGTGCCGCTCTGACAGAGGGTCAGTACTGAGGGAGTGCCGCACTGTCAGAGGGTCCGTACTGAGGGAGTGCTGCACTGTCAGAGAGTCAGTGCTGAGGGAGTGCCGCACTGTCAGAGGGTCAGTGCTGAGGGAGTGCCGCACTGTCAGAGGGTCAGTACTGAGGGAGTGCTGCACTGTCAGAGGGTCAGTACTGAGGGAGTGCCGCACTGTCAGGGGATCAGTACTGAGGGAGTGCTGCACTGTCAGAGGGTCTGTACTGAGGGAGCACTGTACTGTCAGAGGGTCAGTACTGAGGGAGTGCCGCACTGTCAGAGGGTCAGTACTGAGTGAGTGCGGCACTGTCAGGGGATCAGTACTGAGCGAGTGCTGCACTGTCAGAGGGTCAGTACTGAGGGAGTGCCGCACCGTCAGTGGGTCAGTACTGAGCGAGTGCCGCACCGTAAGTGGGTCAGTACTGAGGGAGCGCCGCACTGTCGGAGGGTCAGTACTGAGGGAGCGCTGCACTGTCAGAGGGTCAGTACTGAGGGAGTGCCGCTCTGTCAGATGGTCAGTACTGAGGGAGTGCCGCTCTGTTGGAGGGTCAGTACTGAGGGAGCGCTGCACTGCCAGAGGGTCAGTACTGAGGGAGTGCCGCTCTGTCAGATGGTCAGTACTGATTGAGTGCCGCTCTGTCGGAGGGTCAGTACTGAGGGAGCGCTGCACTGTCAGAGGGTCAGTACTGAGGGAGTGCCGCTCTGTCAGATGGTCAGTACTGAGGGAGTGCCGCTCTGTTGGAGGGTCAGTACTGAGGGAGTGCCGCACTGTCAGAGGATCAGTGCTGAGGGAGTGCTGCACTGTCAGAGGGTCAGTACTGAGGGAATGCTGCAATATCAGAGGGTCAGTACTGAGGGAGTGCCGCACTGTCAGAGGATCAGTGCTGAGGGAATACCGCACTGCCTGAGGATCTGTACTGAGGGAGTGCCGCACTGTCAGAGGGTCTTTACTGAGGGAGTGCCGCACTGTCAGAGGGTCAGTGCTGAGGGAGTGCTGCACTGTCAGAGGGTCAGTCCTGAGGGAGTGCCGCACTGTCAGAGGGTCTTTACTGAGGGAGTGCCGCACTGTCAGAGGGTCAGTACTGAGGGAATGCTGCACTGTCAGAGGGTCAGTACTGAGGGAGTGCCGCACTGTCAGATGGTCAGTGCCGAGGGAGTACCGCACTGTCAGAGGATCTGTACTGAGGGAGTGCCGCACTGTCAGAGGGTCTTTACTGAGGGAGTGCCGCACTGTCAGAGGGTCAGTACTGAGGGAGTGCTGCACTGTCAGAGGGTCAGTACTGAGGGAGTGACGCACTGTCAGGGGATCAGTACTGAGGGAGTGCTGCACTGTCAGAGGTCAGTACTGAGGGAGCACTGTACTGTCAGAGGGTCAGTACTGTGGGAGTGCCGCACTGTCAGAGGGTCAGTACTGAGGGAGTGCCGCACTGTCAGGGGATCAGTACTGAGGGAGTGCTGCACTGTCAGAGGGTCAGTACTGAGGGAGTGCCGCACAGTCAGTGGGTCAGTACTGAGGGAGTGCCGCTCTGTCAGAGGGTCAGTACTGAGGGAGTGCCGCTCTGTCGGAGGGTCAGTACTGAGGGAGCGCTGCACTGCCAGAGGGTCAGTACTGAGGGAGCGCTGCACTGTCAGAGGGTCAGTACTGAGGGAGCGCCGCACTGTCAGAGGATCAGTACTGAGGGAGTGCCGCACTGCCAGAGGGTCAGTACTGAGGGAGTGCCGCAGTGTCAGAGCGGCAGTACTGAGGGAGCGCTGCACTGTCAGAGGGTCAGTGCTGAGGGAGTGGCGCACTGTCAGAGTGTCTGTGTTGAGGGAGTGCCGCACTGTCGGAGGGTCAGTACTGAGGGAGTGCTGCACTGTCAGAGGGTCAGTACTGAGGGAACTGTGCACTGTCGGAGGGTCAGTACTGAGGGAATGCTGCACTGTCAGACGGTCAGTACGGAGGGAGCACTGCACTGTCAGAGGGTCAGTACTGAGGGAGTGCCGCACTGTCAGATGATCAGTACTGAGGGAGTGCTGCACTGTCAGAGGGCAGTACTGAGGGAGCGCCGCACTGTCAGTGGGTCAGTACTGAGGGAGTGCCGCACCGTAAGAGGGTCAGTACTGAGGGAGTGCCGCTCTGTCGGAGGGTCAGTACTGAGGGAGCGCTGCACTGCCAGAGGTTCAGTACTGAGGGAGTGCCGCAGTGTCAGAGGGTCAGTGCTCAGGGAGTGGCGCACTGTCAGAGGGTCAGTGTTGAGGGAGGGCCGCACTGTCGGAGGGTCAGTACTGAGGGAGTGCTGCACTGTCAGAGGTTCAGTACTGAGGGAACTCTGCACTGTCGGAGGGTCAGTACTGTGGGAATGCTGCACTGTCAGACGGTCAGTACTGAGGGAGTGCCACACTGTCAGAGAGTCAGTAGTGAGGGAGTGCTGAACTCTCAGAGGGTCAGTACTGAGGGAGTGCCGCACTGTCAGAGGGTCAGTACTGAGGGAGTGCCGCTCTGACAGAGGGTCAGTACTGAGGGAGTGCCGCACTGTCAGAGGGTCCGTACTGAGGGAGTGCTGCACTGTCAGAGAGTCAGTGCTGAGGGAGTGCCGCACTGTCAGAGGGTCAGTGCTGAGGGAGTGCCGCACTGTCAGAGGGTCAGTACTGAGGGAGTGCTGCACTGTCAGAGGGTCAGTACTGAGGGAGTGCCGCACTGTCAGGGGATCAGTACTGAGGGAGTGCTGCACTGTCAGAGGGTCTGTACTGAGGGAGTGCTGCACTGTCAGAGGTCAGTACTGAGGGAGCACTGTACTGTCAGAGGGTCAGTACTGAGGGAGTGCCGCACTGTCAGAGGGTCAGTACTGAGTGAGTGCGGCACTGTCAGGGGATCAGTACTGAGCGAGTGCTGCACTGTCAGAGGGTCAGTACTGAGGGAGTGCCGCACCGTCAGTGGGTCAGTACTGAGCGAGTGCCGCACCGTAAGTGGGTCAGTACTGAGGGAGTGACGCTCTGTCGGAGGGTCAGTACTGAGGGAGCGCTGCACTGCCAGAGGGTCAGTACTGAGGGAGTGCCGCAATGTCAGTGGGGCAGTACTGAGGGAATGCTGCACTGTCAGACGGTCAGTACGGAGGGAGTGCCACACTGTCAGAGGGTCAGTAGTGAGGGAGTGCTGAACTCTCAGAGGGTCAGTACTGTGGGAATGCTGCACTGTCAGACGGTCAGTACTGAGGGAGTGCCACACTGTCAGAGAGTCAGTAGTGAGGGAGTGCTGAACTCTCAGAGGGTCAGTACTGAGCGAGTGCTGCACTGTCAGAGGGTCAGTACTGAGGGAGCGCCGCACTGTCGGAGGGTCAGTACTGAGGGAGCGCTGCACTGTCAGAGGGTCAGTACTGAGGGAGTGCCGCTCTGTCAGATGGTCAGTACTGAGGGAGTGCCGCTCTGTTGGAGGGTCAGTACTGAGGGAGCGCTGCACTGCCAGAGGGTCAGTACTGAGGGAGCGCTGCACTGTCAGAGGGTCAGTACTGAGGGAGTGCCGCACTGTCAGAGGGTCAGTACTGAGGGAGCGCTGCACTGTCAGATGGTCAGTACTGATTGAGTGCCGCTCTGTCGGAGGGTCAGTACTGAGGGAGCGCTGCACTGCCAGAGGGTCAGTACTGAGGGAGTGCCGCAGTGTCAGAGCGGCAGTACTGAGGGAGCGCTGCACTGTCAGAGGGTCAGTGCTGAGGGAGTGGCGCACTGTCAGAGGGTCAGTGTTGAGGGAGTGCCGCACTGTCGGAGGGTCAGTACTGAGGGAGTGCTGCACTGTCAGAGGGTCAGTACTGAGGGAACTGTGCACTGTCGGAGGGTCAGTACTGAGGGAATGCTGCACTGTCAGACGGTCAGTACGGAGGGAGTGCCACACTGTCAGAGGGTCAGTAGTGAGGGAGTGCTGAACTCTCAGAGGGTCAGTACTGAGGGAGTGCCGCACTGTCAGAGGGTCAGTACTGAGGGAGTGCCGCTCTGACAGAGGGTCAGTACTGAGGGAGTGCCGCACTGTCAGAGGGTCCGTACTGAGGGAGTGCTGCACTGTCAGAGGGTCAGTGCTGAGGGAGTGCCGCACTGTCAGAGGGTCAGTGCTGAGGGAGTGCCGCACTGTCAGAGGGTCAGTAATGAGGGAGCACTGCACTGTCAGAGGGTCAGTACTGAGGGAGTGCCGCACTGTCAGGGGATCAGTACTGAGGGAGTGCTGCACTGTCAGACGGTCAGTACGGAGGGAGTGCCACACTGTCAGAGGCTCAGTACTGAGGGAGTGCCGCACTGTCAGCGGGTCAGTACTGAGGGAGTGCCGCACCGTCAGTGGGTCAGTACTGAGGGAGTGCCGCACCGTAAGTGGGTCAGTACTGAGGGAGTGACGCTCTGTCGGAGGGTCAGTACTGAGGGAGCGCTGCACTGCCAGAGGGTCAGTACTGAGGGAGTGCCGCAATGTCAGTGGGGCAGTACTGAGGGAGCACTGCACTGTCAGAGGGTCAGTGCTCAGGGAGTGGCGCACTGTCAGAGGGTCAGTGTTGAGGGAGGGCCGCACTGTCGGAGGGTCAGTACTGAGGGAGTGCTGCACTGTCAGACGGTCAGTACTGAGGGAGTGCCACACTGTCAGAGCGTCAGTAGTGAGGGAGTGCTGAACTCTCAGAGGGTCAGTACTGAGGGAGTCCCGCACCGTCAGAGGGTCAGTACTGAGGGAGTGCCGCTCTGTCAGAGGGTCAGTACTGAGGGAGTGCCGCTCTGTCGGAGGGTCAGGACTGAGGGAGCGCTGCACTGCCAGATGGTCAGTACTGAGGGAGTGCCGCAGTGTCAGAGGGTCAGTGTTGAGGGAGTGCTGCACTGTCGGAGGGTCAGTACTGAGGGAGTGCTGCACTGTCAGAGGGTCAGTACTGAGGGAACTCTGCACTGTCGGAGGGTCAGTACTGAGGGAATGCTGCACTGTCAGACGGTCAGTACTGAGGGACTGCCACACTGTCAGAGGGTCAGTAGTGAGGGAGTGCTGAACTCGCAGAGGGTCAGTACTGAGGGAGTGCCGCACTGTCAGAGGGTCAGTACTGAGGGAGAGCCGCTCTGACAGAGGGTCAGTACTGAGGGAGTGCCGCAATGTCAGAGGGTCCGTACTGAGGGAGTGCTGCACTGTCAGAGGGTCAGTGCGGAGGGAGTGCCGCACTGTCAGAGGGTCAGTGCTGAGGGAGTGCCGCACTGTCAGAGGGTCGGTACTGAGGGAGCACTGCACTGTCAGAGGGTCAGTACTGAGGAAGCACTGTACAGTCAGAGGGTCAGTACTGAGGGAGTGCCGCACTGTCAGAGGGTCAGTACTGAGGGAGTGCCGCACTGTCAGAGGGTCAGTACTGAGGGAGTGCCACACTGTCAGGGGATCAGTACTGAGGGAGTGCTGCACTGTCAGAAGGTCAGTACTGAGGGAGTGCCGCACAGTCAGTGGGTCAGTACTGAGGGAGTGCCGCACCGTAAGTGGGTCAGTACTGAGGGAGCGCCGCACTGTCGGAGGGTCAGTACTGAGGGAGCGCTGCACTGTCAGAGCGGCAGTACTGAGGGAGCGCTGCACTGTCAGAGGGTCAGTACTGAGGGAGTGCCGCACCGTCAGTGGGTCAGTACTGAGGGAGCGCCGCACTGTCGGAGGGTCAGTACTGAGGGAGCGCTGCACTGTCAGAGGGTCAGTACTGAGGGAGTGCCGCTCTGTCAGAGGGTCAGTACAGAGGGAGTGCCGCTCTGTCGGAGGGTCAGTACTGAGGGAGCGCTGCACTGCCAGAGGGTCAGTACTGAGGGAGTGCCGCAGTGTCAGAGCGGCAGTACTGAGGGAGCGCTGCACTGTCAGAGGGTCAGTGCTGAGGGAGTGGCGCACTGTCAGAGGGTCAGTGTTGAGGGAGTGCCGCACTGTCGGAGGGTCAGTACTGAGGGAGCGCCGCAGTGTCAGAGCGGCAGTACTGAGGGAGCGCTGCACTGTCAGAGGGTCAGTACTGAGGGAGTGCCGCACCGTCAGTGGGTCAGTACTGAGGGAGTGCCGCACCGTAAGTGGGTCAGTACTGAGGGAGCGCCGCACTGTCGGAGGGTCAGTACTGAGGGAGCGCTGCACTGTCAGAGGGTCAGTACAGAGGGAGTGCCGCTCTGTCGGAGGGTCAGTACTGAGGGAGCGCTGCACTGCCAGAGGGTCAGTACTGAGGGAGTGCCGCAGTGTCAGAGCGGCAGTACTGAGGGAGCGCTGCACTGTCAGAGGGTCAGTGCTGAGGGAGTGGCGCACTGTCAGAGGGTCAGTGTTGAGGGAGTGCCGCACTGTCGGAGGGTCAGTACTGAGGGAGTGCTGCACTGTCAGAGGGTCAGTACTGAGGGAACTGTGCACTGTCGGAGTGTCAGTACTGAGGGAATGCTGCACTGTCAACGGTCAGTACGGAGGGAGTGCCGCACTGTCAGAGGGTCAGTAGTGAGGGAGTGCTGAACTCTCAGAGGGTCAGTACTGAGGGAGTGCCGCACTGTCAGAGGGTCAGTACTGAGGGTGTGCCGCTCTGACAGAGGGTCAGTGCTGAGGGAGTGCCGCACTGTCAGAGGGTCGGTACTGAGGGAGCACTGCACTGTCAGAGGGTCAGTACTGAGGGAGTGCCGCACAGTCAGTGGGTCAGTACTGAGGGAGTGCCGCTCTGTCAGAGGGTCAGTACTGAGGGAGTGCCGCTCTGTCGGAGGGTCAGTACTGAGGGAGCGCTGCACTGCCAGAGGGTCAGTACTGAGGGAGCGCTGCACTGTCAGAGGGTCAGTACTGAGGGAGCGCCGCACTGTCAGAGGATCAGTACTGAGGGAGTGCCGCACTGCCAGAGGGTCAGTACTGAGGGAGTGCCGCAGTGTCAGAGCGGCAGTACTGAGGGAGCGCTGCACTGTCAGAGGGTCAGTGCTGAGGGAGTGGCGCACTGTCAGAGTGTCTGTGTTGAGGGAGTGCCGCACTGTCAGAGGGTCAGTACTGAGGGAGTGCTGCACTGTCAGAGGGTCAGTACTGAGGGAACTGTGCACTGTCGGAGGGTCAGTACTGAGGGAATGCTGCACTGTCAGACGGTCAGTACGGAGGGAGCACTGCACTGTCAGAGGGTCAGTACTGAGGGAGTGCTGCACTGTCAGAGGGCAGTACTGAGGGAGCGCCGCACTGTCAGTGGGTCAGTACTGAGGGAGTGCCGCACAGTAAGTGGGTCAGTACTGAGGGAGTGCCGCTCTGTCGGAGGGTCAGTACTGAGGGAGCGCTGCACTGCCAGAGGTTCAGTACTGAGGGAGTGCCGCAGTGTCAGAGGGTCAGTGCTCAGGGAGTGGCGTACTGTCAGAGGGTCAGTGTTGAGGGAGGGCCGCACTGTCGGAGGGTCAGTACTGAGGGAGTGCTGCACTGTCAGAGGTTCAGTACTGAGGGAACTCTGCACTGTCGGAGGGTCAGTACTGTGGGAATGCTGCACTGTCAGACGGTCAGTACTGAGGGAGTGCCACACTGTCAGAGCGTCAGTAGTGAGGGAGTGCTGAACTCTCAGAGGGTCAGTACTGAGGGAGTGCCGCACTGTCAGAGGGTCAGTACTGAGGGAGTGCCGCTCTGACAGAGGGTCAGTACTGAGGGAGTGCCGCACTGTCAGAGGGTCCATACTGAGGGAGTGCTGCACTGTCAGAGAGTCAGTGCTGAGGGAGTGCCGCACTGTCAGAGGGTCAGTGCTGAGGGAGTGCCGCACTGTCAGAGGGTCAGTACTGAGGGAGTGCTGCACTGTCAGAGGGTCAGTACTGAGGGAGTGCCGCACTGTCAGGGGATCAGTACTGAGGGAGTGCTGCACTGTCAGAGGGTCTGTACTGAGGGAGTGCTGCACTGTCAGAGGTCAGTACTGAGGGAGCACTGTACTGTCAGAGGGTCAGTACTGAGGGAGTGCCGCACTGTCAGAGGGTCAGTACTGAGTGAGTGCGGCACTGTCAGGGGATCAGTACTGAGCGAGTGCTGCACTGTCAGAGGGTCAGTACTGAGGGAGTGCCGCACCGTCAGTGGGTCAGTACTGAGCGAGTGCCGCACCGTAAGTGGGTCAGTACTGAGGGAGCGCCGCACTGTCGGAGGGTCAGTACTGAGGGAGCGCTGCACTGTCAGAGGGTCAGTACTGAGGGAGTGCCGCTCTGTCAGATGGTCAGTACTGAGGGAGTGCCGCTCTGTTGGAGGGTCAGTACTGAGGGAGCGCTGCACTGCCAGAGGGTCAGTACTGAGGGAGCGCTGCACTGTCAGAGGGTCAGTACTGAGGGAGTGCCGCTCTGTCAGAGGGTCAGTACTGATTGAGTGCCGCTCTGTCGGAGGGTCAGTACTGAGGGAGCGCTGCACTGCCAGAGGGTCAGTACTGAGGGAGTGCCGCAGTGTCAGAGCGGCAGTACTGAGAGAGCGCTGCACTGTCAGAGGGTCAGTGCTGAGGGAGTGGCGCACTGTCAGAGGGTCAGTGTTGAGGGAGTGCCGCACTGTCGGAGGGTCAGTACTGAGGGAGTGCTGCACTGTCAGAGGGTCAGTACTGAGGGAACTGTGCACTGTCGGAGGGTCAGTACTGAGGGAATGCTGCACTGTCAGACGGTCAGTACGGAGGGAGTGCCACACTGTCAGAGGGTCAGTAGTGAGGGAGTGCTGAACTCTCAGAGGGTCAGTACTGAGGGAGTGCCGCACTGTCAGAGGGTCAGTACTGAGGGAGTGCCGCTCTGACAGAGGGTCAGTACTGAGGGAGTGCCGCACTGTCAGAGGGTCCGTACTGAGGGAGTGCTGCACTGTCAGAGGGTCAGTGCTGAGGGAGTGCCGCACTGTCAGAGGGTCAGTGCTGAGGGAGTGCCGCACTGTCAGAGGGTCAGTAATGAGGGAGCACTGCACTGTCAGAGGGTCAGTACTGAGGGAGTGCCGCACTGTCAGGGGATCAGTACTGAGGGAGTGCTGCACTGTCAGACGGTCAGTACGGAGGGAGTGCCACACTGTCAGAGGCTCAGTACTGAGGGAGTGCCGCACTGTCAGCGGGTCAGTACTGAGGGAGTGCCGCACCGTCAGTGGGTCAGTACTGAGGGAGTGCCGCACCGTAAGTGGGTCAGTACTGAGGGAGTGACGCTCTGTCGGAGGGTCAGTACTGAGGGAGCGCTGCACTGCCAGAGGGTCAGTACTGAGGGAGTGCCGCAATGTCAGTGGGGCAGTACTGAGGGAGCACTGCACTGTCAGAGGGTCAGTGCTCAGGGAGTGGCGCACTGTCAGAGGGTCAGTGTTGAGGGAGGGCCGCACTGTCGGAGGGTCAGTACTGAGGGAGTGCTGCACTGTCAGACGGTCAGTACTGAGGGAGTGCCACACTGTCAGAGCGTCAGTAGTGAGGGAGTGCTGAACTCTCAGAGGGTCAGTACTGAGGGAGTCCCGCACCGTCAGAGAGTCAGTACTGAGGGAGTGCCGCTCTGTCAGAGGGTCAGTACTGAGGGAGTGCCGCTCTGTCGGAGGGTCAGGACTGAGGGAGCGCTGTACTGCCAGATGGTCAGTACTGAGCGAGTGCCGCAGTGTAAGAGGGTCAGTGTTGAGGGAGTGCTGCACTGTCGGAGGGTCAGTACTGAGGGAGTGCTGCACTGTCAGAGGGTCAGTACTGAGGGAACTCTGCACTGTCGGAGGGTCAGTACTGAGGGAATGCTGCACTGTCAGACGGTCAGTACTGAGGGACTGCCACACAGTCAGAGGGTCAGTAGTGAGGGAGTGCTGAACTCGCAGAGGGTCAGTACTGAGGGAGTGCCGCACTGTCAGAGGGTCAGTACTGAGGGAGGGCCGCTCTGACAGAGGGTCAGTACTGAGGGAGTGCCGCAATGTCAGAGGGTCCGTACTGAGGGAGTGCTGCACTGTCAGAGGGTCAGTGCGGAGGGAGTGCCGCACTGTCAGAGGGTCAGTGCTGAGGGAGTGCCGCACTGTCAGAGGGTCGGTACTGAGGGAGCACTGCACTGTCAGAGGGTCAGTACTGAGGAAGCACTGTACTGTCAGAGGGTCAGTACTGAGGGAGTGCCGCACTGTCAGAGGGTCAGTACTGAGGGAGTGCCGCACTGTCAGAGGGTCAGTACTGAGGGAGTGCCACACTGTCAGGGGATCAGTACTGAGGGAGTGCTGCACTGTCAGAAGGTCAGTACTGAGGGAGTGCCGCACAGTCAGTGGGTCAGTACTGAGGGAGTGCCGCACCGTAAGTGGGTCAGTACTGAGGGAGCGCCGCACTGTCGGAGGGTCAGTACTGAGGGAGCGCTGCACTGTCAGAGCGGCAGTACTGAGGGAGCGCTGCACTGTCAGAGGGTCAGTACTGAGGGAGTGCCGCACCGTCAGTGGGTCAGTACTGAGGGAGTGCCGCACCGTAAGTGGGTCAGTACTGAGGGAGCGCCGCACTGTCGGAGGGTCAGTACTGAGGGAGCGCTGCACTGTCAGAGGGTCAGTACTGAGGGAGTGCCGCTCTGTCAGAGGGTCAGTACAGAGGGAGTGCCGCTCTGTCGGAGGGTCAGTACTGAGGGAGCGCTGCACTGCCAGAGGGTCAGTACTGAGGGAGTGCCGCAGTGTCAGAGCGGCAGTACTGAGGGAGCGCTGCACTGTCAGAGGGTCAGTACTGAGGGAGTGCCGCACCGTCAGTGGGTCAGTACTGAGGGAGTGCCGCACCGTAAGTGGGTCAGTACTGAGGGAGCGCCGCACTGTCGGAGGGTCAGTACTGAGGGAGCGCTGCACTGTCAGAGGGTCAGTACTGAGGGAGTGCCGCTCTGTCAGAGGGTCAGTACAGAGGGATTGCCGCTCTGTCGGAGGGTCAGTACTGAGGGAGCGCTGCACTGCCAGAGGGTCAGTACTGAGGGAGTGCCGCAGTGTCAGAGCGGCAGTACTGAGGGAGCGCTGCACTGTCAGAGGGTCAGTGCTGAGGGAGTGGCGCACTGTCAGAGGGTCAGTGTTGAGGGAGTGCCGCACTGTCGGAGGGTCAGTACTGAGGGAGTGCTGCACTGTCAGAGGGTCAGTACTGAGGGAACTGTGCACTGTCGGAGTGTCAGTACTGAGGGAATGCTGCACTGTCAACGGTCAGTACGGAGGGAGTGCCGCACTGTCAGAGGGTCAGTAGTGAGGGAGTGCTGAACTCTCAGAGGGTCAGTACTGAGGGAGTGCCGCACTGTCAGAGGGTCAGTACTGAGGGTGTGCCGCTCTGACAGAGGGTCAGTGCTGAGGGAGTGCCGCACTGTCAGAGGGTCGGTACTGAGGGAGCACTGCACTGTCAGAGGGTCAGTACGGAGGAAGCACTGTACTGTCAGAGGGTCAGTACTGAGGGAGTGCCGCACTGTCAGAGGGTCAGTACTGAGGGAGTGCCGCACTGTCAGAGGGTCAGTACTGAGGGAGTGCCACACTGTCAGGGGATCAGTACTGAGGGAGTGCTGCACTGTCAGAGGGTCAGTACTGAGGGAGTGCCGCACAGTCAGTGGGTCAGTACTGAGGGAGTGCCGCACCGTAAGTGGGTCAGTACTGAGGGAGCGCCGCACTGTCGGAGGGTCAGTACTGAGGGAGCGCTGCACTGTCAGAGCGGCAGTACTGAGGGAGCGCTGCACTGTCAGAGGGTCAGTACTGAGGGAGTGCCGCACCGTCAGTGGGTCAGTACTGAGGGAGTGCCGCACCGTAAGTGGGTCAGTACTGAGGGAGCGCCGCACTGTCGGAGGGTCAGTACTGAGGGAGCGCTGCACTGTCAGAGGGTCAGTACTGAGGGAGTGCCGCTCTGTCAGAGGGTCAGTACAGAGGGAGTGCCGCTCTGTCGGAGGGTCAGTACTGAGGGAGCGCTGCACTGCCAGAGGGTCAGTACTGAGGGAGTGCCGCAGTGTCAGAGCGGCAGTACTGAGGGAGCGCTGCACTGTCAGAGGGTCAGTACTGAGGGAGTGCCGCACCGTCAGTGGGTCAGTACTGAGGGAGTGCCGCACCGTAAGTGGGTCAGTACTGAGGGAGCGCCGCACTGTCAGATGGTCAGTGTTGAGGGAGTGCCGCACTGTCAGAGGGTCAGTGTTGAGGGAGTGCCGCACTGTCGGAGGGTCAGTACTGAGGGAGTGCTGCACTGTCAGAGGGTCAGTACTGAGGGAACTGTGCACTGTCGAAGTGTCAGTACTGAGGGAATGCTGCACTGTCAGACGGTCAGTACGGAGGGAGTGCCGCACTGTCAGAGGGTCAGTAGTGAGGGAGTGCTGAACTCTCAGAGGGTCAGTACTGAGGGAGTGCCGCACTGTCAGAGGGTCAGTACTGAGGGTGTGCCACTCTGACAGAGGGTCCGTACTGAGGGAGTGCTGCACTGTCAGAGGGTCAGTGCGGAGGGAGTGCCGCACTGTCAGAGGGTCAGTGCTGAGGGAGTGCCGCACTGTCAGAGGGTCAGTACTGAGGGAGCACTGCACTGTCAGAGGGTCAGTACTGAGGGAGTGAAGCACTGTCAGGGGATCAGTACTGAGGGAGTGCTGCACTGTCAGAGGGTCAGTACTGAGGGAGTGCTGCACTGTCAGAGGTCAGTACTGAGGGAGCACTGTACTGTCAGAGGGTCAGTACTGAGGGAGTGCCGCACTGTCAGAGGGTCAGTACTGAGGGAGTGCCGCACTGTCAGGGGATCAGTACTGAGGGAGTGCTGCACTGTCAGAGGGTCAGTACTGAGGGAGTGCCACACAGTCAGTGGGTCAGTACTGAGGGAGTGCTGAACTCTCAGAGGGTCAGTACTGAGGGAGTCCCGCACCGTCAGAGGGTCAGTACTGAGGGAGTGCCGCTCTGTCAGAGGGTCAGTACTGAGGGAGTGCCGCTCTGTCGGAGGGTCAGGACTGAGGGAGCGCTGCACTGTCAGAGGCTCAGTACTGTGGGAGTGCCGCAGTGTCAGAGCGGCAGTACTGAGGGAGCGCTGCACTGTCAGAGGGTCAGTGCTGAGGGAGTGGCGCACTGTCAGAGGGTCAGTGTTGAGGGAGTGCTGCACTGTCGGAGGGTCAGTACTGAGGGAGTGCTGCACTGTCAGAGGGTCAGTACTGAGGGAACTCTGCACTGTCGGAGGGTCAGTACTGAGGGAATGCTGCACTGTCAGACGGACAGTACTGAGGGACTGCCACACTGTCAGAGGGTCAGTAGTGAGGGAGTGCTGAACTCTCAGAGGGTCAGTACTGAGGGAGTGCCGCACTGTCAGAGGGTCAGCACTGAGGGAGAGCCGCTCTGACAGAGGGTCAGTACTGAGGGAGTGCCGCAATGTCAGAGGGTCCGTACTGAGGGAGTGCTGCACTGTCAGAGGGTCAGTGCGGAGGGAGTGCCGCACTGTCAGAGGGTCAGTGCTGAGGGAGTGCCGCACTGTCAGAGGGTCGGTACTGAGGGAGCACTGCACTGTCAGAGGGTCAGTACTGAGGAAGCACTGTACTGTCAGAGGGTCAGTACTGAGGGAGTGCCGCACTGTCAGAGGGTCAGTACTGAGGGAGTGCCGCACTGTCAGAGGGTCAGTACTGAGGGAGTGCCACACTGTCAGGGGATCAGTACTGAGGGAGTGCCGCACTGTCAGAGTGTCAGTACTGAGGGAGTGCTGCACTGTCAGTGGGTCAGTACTGAGGGAGTGCCGCACCGTAAGTGGGTCAGTACTGAGGGAGCGCCGCACTGTCGGAGGGTCAGTACTGAGGGAGCGCTGCACTGTCAGAGCGGCAGTACTGAGGGAGCGCTGCACTGTCAGAGGGTCAGTACTGAGGGAGTGCCGCACCGTCAGTGGGTCAGTACTGAGGGAGTGCCGCACCGTAAGTGGGTCAGTACTGAGGGAGCGCCGCACTGTCGGAGGGTCAGTACTGAGGGAGCGCTGCACTGTCAGAGGGTCAGTACTGAGGGAGTGCCGCTCTGTCAGAGGGTCAGTACAGAGGGAGTGCCGCTCTGTCGGAGGGTCAGTACTGAGGGAGCGCTGCACTGCCAGAGGGTCAGTACTGAGGGAGTGCCGCAGTGTCAGAGCGGCAGTACTGAGGGAGCGCTGCACTGTCAGAGGGTCAGTACTGAGGGAGTGCCGCACCGTCAGTGGGTCAGTACTGAGGGAGTGCCGCACCGTAAGTGGGTCAGTACTGAGGGAGCGCCGCACTGTCGGAGGGTCAGTACTGAGGGAGCGCTGCACTGTCAGAGGGTCAGTACTGAGGGAGTGCCGCTCTGTCAGAGGGTCAGTACAGAGGGAGTGCCGCTCTGTCGGAGGGTCAGTACTGAGGGAGCGCTGCACTGCCAGAGGGTCAGTACTGAGGGAGTGCCGCAGTGTCAGAGCGGCAGTACTGAGGGAGCGCTGCACTGTCAGAGGGTCAGTACTGAGGGAGTGCTTCACTGTCAGAGGGTCAGTACTGAGGGAGTGCTGCACTGTCAGAGGGTCAGTGCTGAGGGAGTGGCGCACTGTCAGAGGGTCAGTGTTGAGGGAGTGCCGCACTGTCGGAGGGTCAGTACTGAGGGAGTGCTGCACTGTCAGAGGGTCAGTACTGAGGGAACTGTGCACTGTCGGAGTGTCAGTACTGAGGGAATGCTGCACTGTCAGACGGTCAGTACGGAGGGAGTGCCGCACTGTCAGAGGGTCAGTAGTGAGGGAGTGCTGAACTCTCAGAGGGTCAGTACTGAGGGAGTGCTGCACTGTCAGAGGGTCAGTACTGAGGGAGTGCTGCACTGTCAGAGGTCAGTACTGAGGGAGCACTGTACTGTCAGAGGGTCAGTACTGAGGGAGTGCCGCACTGTCAGAGGTTCAGTACTGAGGGAGTGCCGCACTGTCAGACGATCAGTACTGAGGGAGTGCTGCACTGTCAGAGGGTCAGTACTGAGGGAGTGCCGCACAGTCAGTGGGTCAGTACTGAGGGAGTGCCGCACCGTAAGTGGGTCAGTACTGAGGGAGTGCCGCACTGTCGGAGGGTCAGTACTGAGGGAGCGCTGCACTGTCAGAGGGACAGTACTGAGGGAGTGCCGCTCTGTCAGAGGGTCAGTACTGAGGGAGTGCCGCTCTGTCGGAGGGTCAGTACTGAGGGAGCGCTGCACTGCCAGAGGGTCAGTACTGAGGGAGTGCTGCACTGTCACAGGGTCAGTACTGAGGGAGTGCCGCACTGTCAGAGGGTCAGTACTGAGGGAGTGCCGTAGTGTCAGAGCGGCAGTACTGAGGGAGCGCTGCACTGTCAGAGGGTCAGTGCTCAGGGAGTGCCGCGCCGTAAGTGGATCAGTACTGAGGGAGCGCCGCACTGTCGGAGGGTCAGGACTGAGGGAGCGCTGCACTGCCAGAGGGTCAGTACTGAGGGAGTTCCGCAGTGTCAGAGCGGCAGTACTGAGGGAGCGCTGCACTGTCAGAGGGTCAGTGCTGAGGGAGTGGCGCACTGTCAGAGGTTCAGTGTTGAGGGAGTGCCGCACTGTCGGAGGGTCAGTACTGAGGGAGTGCTGCACTGTCAGAGGGTCAGTACTGAGGGAACTCTGCACTGTCGGAGGGTCAGTACTGAGGGAATGCTGCACTGTCAGACGGTCAGTACTGAGGGAGTGCCACACTGTCAGAGGGTCAGTAGTGAGGGAGTGCTGAACTCTCAGAGGGTCAGTACTGAGGGAGTGCCGCACTGTCAGAGGGTCAGTACTGAGGGAGTGCCGCACTGTCAGAGGGTCCGTACTGAGGGAGTGCTGCACTGTCAGAGAGTCAGTGCTGAGGGAGTGCCGCACTGTCAGAGGGTCAGTGCTGAGGGAGTGCCGCACTGTCAGAGGGTCAGTACTGAGGGAGTGCTGCACTGTCAGAGGGTCAGTACTGAGGGAGTGCCGCACTGTCAGGGGATCAGTACTGACGGAGTGCTGAACTGTCAGAGGGTCTGTACTGAGGGAGTGCTGCACTGTCAGAGGTCAGTACTGAGGGAGCACTGTACTGTCAGACGGTCAGTACTGAGGGAGCGCCGCTCTGTCAGAGGGTCAATACTGGGGGAGTGCCGCACTGTCAGAGGGTCAGCACTGAGTGAGTGCGGCACTGTCAGGGGATCAGTACTGAGTGAGTGCTGCACTGTCAGAGGGTCAGTACTGAGGGAGTGCCACACCGTCAGTGGGTCAGTACTGAGGGAGTGCCGCACCGTAGGTGGGTCAGTACTGAGGGAGCGCCGCACTGTCGGAGGGTCAGTACTGAGGGAGCGCTGCACTGTCAGAGGGTCAGTACTGAGGGAGTGCCGCTCTGTCAGAGGGTCAGTACAGAGGGACTGCCGCTCTGTCGGAGGGTCAGTACTGAGGGAGCGCTGCACTGCCAGAGGGTCAGTACTGAGGGAGTGCCGCAGTGTCAGAGCGGCAGTACTGAGGGAGCGCTGCGCTGTCAGAGGGTCAGTGCTGAGGGAGTGGCGCACTGTCAGAGGGTCAGTGTTGAGGGAGTGCCGCACTGTCGGAGGGTCAGTACTGAGGGAGTGCTGCACTGTCAGAGGGTCAGTACTGAGGGAACTGTGCACTGTCGGAGGGTCAGTACTGAGGGAATGCTGCACTGTCAGACGGTCAGTACGGAGGGAGTGCCACACTGTCAGAGGGTCAGTAGTGAGGGAGTGCTGAACTCTCAGAGGGTCAGTACTGAGGGAGTGCCGCACTGTCAGAGGGTCAGTACTGAGAGAGTGCCGCTCTGACAGAGGGTCAGTACTGAAGGAGTGCCGCACTGTCAGAGGGTCCGTACTGAGGGAGTGCTGCACTGTCAGAGGGTCAGTGCTGAGGGAGTGCTGCACTGTCAGAGGGTCAGTACTGAGGGAGTGCTGCACTGTCAGAGGCCAGTACTGAGGGAGCACTGTACTGTCAGTGGGTCAGTACTGAGGGAGTGCCGCACCGTAAGTGGGTCAGTACTGAGGGAGTGCCGCTCTGTCGGAGGGTCAGTACTGAGGGAGTGCCGCAGTGTCAGAGGGGCAGTACTGAGGGAGCGCTGCACTCTCAGAGGGTCAGTGCTCAGGGAGTGGCGCACTGTCAGAGGGTCAGTGTTGAGGGAGGGCCGCACTGTCGGAGGGTCAGTACTGAGGGAGTGCTGCACTGTCAGAGGGTCAGTACTGAGGGAACTCTGCACTGTCGGAGGGTCAGTACTGTGGGAATGCTGCACTGTCAGACGGTCAGTACTGAGGGAGTGCCACACTGTCAGAGCGTCAGTAGTGAGGGAGTGCTGAACTCTCAGAGGGTCAGTACTGAGGGAGTGCCGCACTGTCAGAGGGTCAGTACTGAGGGAGTGCCGCTCTGACAGAGGGTCAGTACTGAGGGAGTGCCGCACTGTCAGAGGGTACGTACTGAGGGAGTGCTGCACTGTCAGAGAGTCAGTGCTGAGGGAGTGCTGCACTGTCAGAGGTTTAGTGCTGAGGGAGTGCCGCACTGTCAGAGGGTCAGTACTGAGGGAGTGCTGCACTGTCAGAGGGTCAGTACTAAGGGAGTGCCGCACTGTCAGAGGTTCAGTGCTGAGGGAGTGCCGCACTGTCAGAGGGTCAGTACAGAGGGAGTGCTGCACTGTCAGAGGGTCTGTACTGAGGGAGTGCCGCACTGTCAGAGGGTCTTTACTGAGGGAGTGCCGCACTGTCAGAGGGTCTTTACTGAGGGAGTGCCGCACTGTCAGAGGGTCAGTACTGAGGGAATGCTGCACTGTCAGAGGGTCAGTACTGAGGGAGTGCCGCACTGTCAGAGGGTCAGTGCCGAGGGCGTACCGCACTGTCAGAGGGTCTGTACTGAGGGAGTGCCGCACTGTCAGAGGGTCAGTACTGAGGGAGTGCTGCACTGTCAGAGTGTCAGTACTGAGGGTGTGCTGCACTGTCAGAGGGTCAGTGCCGAGGGAGTACCGCACTGTCAGAGGTCAGTACTGAGGGAGCACTGCACTGTCAGAGGGTCAGTACAGAGGGAGTGCCGCACTGTCAGGGGATCAGTTCTGAGGGAGTGCTGCACTGTCAGAGCGTCAGTACTGAGGGAGTGCCGCACTGTCAGAGGGTCAGTACTGAGGGAGTGCCGCACTGTCAGAGGGTCAGTACTGAGGGAGTGCCGCACTGTCAGAGGGTCAGTACTGAGGGAGTGCTGCACTGTCAGAGGGTCAGTACTGAGGGAGTCCTGCACTGTCAGAGGTCAGTACTGAGGGAGCACTGTACTGTCAGTGGGTCAGTACTGAGGGAGTGCTGCACTGTCAGAGCGTCTGTACTGAGGGAGTGCCGCACTGTCAGGGGATCAGTACTGAGGGAGTGCTGCACTGTCAGAGCGTCAGTACTGAGGGAGTGCCGCACTGTCAGGGGGTCAGTACTGAGAGAGTGCTGCACTGTCAGAGGGTCAGTACTGAGGGAGTGCCGCACCGTCAGTGGGTCAGTACTGAGGGAACTCTGCACTGTCGGAGGGTCAGTACTGAGGGAATGCTGCACTGTCAGACGGTCAGTACTGAGGGAGTGCCACACTGTCAGAGGGTCAGTAGTGAGGGAGTGCTGAACTCTCAGAGGGTCAGTACTGAGGGAGTGCCGCACTGTCAGAGGGTCAGTACTGAGGGAGTGCCGCACTGTCAGAGGGTCCGTACTGAGGGAGTGCTGCACTGTCAGAGAGTCAGTGCTGAGGGAGTGCCGCACTGTCAGAGGGTCAGTGCTGAGGGAGTGCCGCACTGTCAGAGGGTCAGTACTGAGGGAGTGCTGCACTGTCAGAGGGTCAGTACTGAGGGAGTGCCGCACTGTCAGGGGATCAGTACTGACGGAGTGCTGAACTGTCAGAGGGTCTGCACTGAGGGAGTGCTGCACTGTCAGAGGTCAGTACTGAGGGAGCACTGTACTGTCAGACGGTCAGTACTGAGGGAGCGCCGCTCTGTCAGAGGGTCAGTACTGGGGGAGTGCCGCACTGTCAGAGGGTCAGCACTGAGTGAGTGCGGCACTGTCAGGGGATCAGTACTGAGTGAGTGCTGCACTGTCAGAGGGTCAGTACTGAGGGAGTGCCGCACCGTCAGTGGGTCAGTACTGAGGGAGTGCCGCACCGCAGGTGGGTCAGTACTGAGGGAGCGCCGCACTGTCGGAGGGTCAGTACTGAGGGAGCGCTGCACTGTCAGAGGGTCAGTACTGAGGGAGTGCCGCTCTGTCAGAGGGTCAGTACAGAGGGAGTGCCGCTCTGTCGGAGGGTCAGTACTGAGGGAGCGCTGCACTGCCAGAGGGTCAGTACTGAGGGAGTGCCGCAGTATCAGAGCGGCAGTACTGAGGGAGCGCTGCGCTGTCAGAGGGTCAGTGCTGAGGGAGTGGCGCACTGTCAGAGGGTCAGTGTTGAGGGAGTGCCGCACTGTCGGAGGGTCAGTACTGAGGGAGTGCTGCACTGTCAGAGGGTCAGTATTGAGGGAACTATGCACTGTCGGAGGGTCAGTACTGAGGGAATGCTGCACTGTCAGACGGTCAGTACGGAGGGAGTGCCACACTGTCAGAGGGTCAGTAGTGAGGGAGTGCTGAACTCTCAGAGGGTCAGTACTGAGGGAGTGCCGCACTGTCAGAGGGTCAGTACTGAGAGAGTGCCGCTCTGACAGAGGGTCAGTACTGAAGGAGTGCCGCACTGTCAGAGGGTCCGTACTGAGGGAGTGCTGCACTGTCAGAGGGTCAGTGCTGAGGGAGTGCTGCACTGTCAGAGGGTCAGTACTGAGGGAGTGCTGCACTGTCAGAGGCCAGTACTGAGGGAGCACTGTACTGTCAGTGGGTCAGTACTGAGGGAGTGCCGCACCGTAAGTGGGTCAGTACTGAGGGAGTGCCGCTCTGTCGGAGGGTCAGTACTGAGGGAGTGCCGCAGTGTCAGAGGGGCAGTACTGAGGGAGCGCTGCACTCTCAGAGGGTCAGTGCTCAGGGAGTGGCGCACTGTCAGAGGGTCAGTGTTGAGGGAGGGCCGCACTGTCGGAGGGTCAGTACTGAGGGAGTGCTGCACTGTCAGAGGGTCAGTACTGAGGGAACTCTGCACTGTCGGAGGGTCAGTACTGTGGGAATGTTGCACTGTCAGACGGTCAGTACTGAGGGAGTGCCACACTGTCGGAGCGTCAGTAGTGAGGGAGTGCTGAACTCTCAGAGGGTCAGTACTGAGGGAGTGCCGCACTGTCAGAGGGTCAGTACTGAGGGAGTGCCGCTCTGACAGAGTGTCAGTACTGAGGGAGTGCCGCACTGTCAGAGGGTCCGTACTGAGGGAGTGCTGCACTGTCAGAGAGTCAGTGCTGAGGGAGTGCTGCACTGTCAGAGGTTTAGTGCTGAGGGAGTGCCGCACTGTCAGAGGGTCAGTACTGAGGGAGTGCTGCACTGTCAGAGGGTCAGTACTAAGGGAGTGCCGCACTGTCAGAGGTTCAGTGCTGAGGGAGTGCCGCACTGTCAGAGGGTCAGTACAGAGGGAGTGCTGCACTGTCAGAGGGTCAGTACTGAGGGAGTGCCGCACTGTCAGAGGTTCAGTGCTGAGGGAGTGCCGCACTGTCAGAGGGTCAGTACTGAGGGAGTGCCGCACTGTCAGAGGGTCAGTACTGAGGGAGCGCTGCACTGTCAGGGGGTTAGTACTGAGCGAGTGCCGTACTGTCAGAGGGTCAGTGCTGAGGGAGTACGCACTGTCCGAGGGTCTGTACTGAGGGAGTGCCGCAGTGTCAGAGGGTCTTTACTGAGGGAGTGCCGCACTGACAGAGGTTCTTTACTGAGGGAGTGCCGCACTGTCAGAGGGTCAGTACTGAGGGAATGCTGCACTGTCAGAGGGTCAGTACTGAGGGAGTGCCGCACTGTCAGAGGGTCAGTGCCGAGGGCGTACCGCACTGTCAGAGGGTCTGTACTGAGGGAGTGCCGCACTGTCAGAGGGTCAGTACTGAGGGAGTGCTGCACTGTCAGAGTGTCAGTACTGAGGGAGTGCTGCACTGTCAGAGGGTCAGTGCCGAGGGAGTACCGCACTGTCAGAGGTCAGTACTGAGGGAGTGCCGCAGTGTCAGAGGGTCTTTACTGAGGGAGTGCCGCACTGACAGAGGTTCTTTACTGAGGGAGTGCCGCACTGTCAGAGGGTCAGTACTGAGGGAATGCTGCACTGTCAGAGGGTCAGTACTGAGGGAGTGCCGCACTGTCAGAGGGTCAGTGCCGAGGGCGTACCGCACTGTCAGAGGGTCTGTACTGAGGGAGTGCCGCACTGTCAGAGGGTCAGTACTGAGGGAGTGCTGCACTGTCAGAGTGTCAGTACTGAGGGAGTGCTGCACTGTCAGAGGGTCAGTGCCGAGGGAGTACCGCACTGTCAGAGGTCAGTACTGAGGGAGCACTGCACTGTCAGAGGGTCAGTACAGAGGGAGTGCCGCACTGTCAGGGAATCAGTTCTGAGGGAGTGCTGCACTGTCAGAGCGTCAGTACTGAGGGAGTGCCGCACTGTCAGAGGGTCAGTACTGAGGGAGTGCCGCACTGTCAGAGGGTCAGTACTGATGGAGTGCCGCACTGTCAGAGGGTCAGTACTGAGGGAGTGCTGCACTGTCAGAGGGTCAGTACTGAGGGAGTCCTGCACTGTCAGAGGTCAGCACTGAGGGAGCACTGTACTGTCAGAGGGTCAGTACTGAGGGAGTGCTGCACTGTCAGAGCGTCTGTACTGAGGGAGTGCCGCACTGTCAGGGGATCAGTACTGAGGGAGTGCTGCACTGTCAGAGCGTCAGTACTGAGGGAGTGCCGCACTGTCAGGGGGTCAGTACTGAGAGAGTGCTGCACTGTCAGAGGGTCAGTACTGAGGGAGTGCCGCACCGTCAGTGGGTCAGTACTGAGGGAGTGCGGCACTGTCAGAGGGTCAGTACTGAGGGAGTGCTGCACTGTCAGAGGGTCTGTACTGAGGGAGTGCCGCACCATAAGTGGGTCAGTACTGAGGGAGTGCCGCACTGTCAGAGGGTCAGTACTGAGGGAGCGTTGCACTGTCAGAGGGTCAGTACTGAGGGAGTGCCGCACTGTCGGAGGGTCAGTACTGAGGGAGCGCGGCACTGTCAGAGGGTCAGTACTCAGGGAGTGCTGCACTGTTAAAGGGTCAGTCCTGAGGGAGTGCCGGACTGTCAGAGGGTCAGTACTGAGGGAGTGCTGCACTGTCAGAGGGTCAGTACTGAGGGAGTGCTGCACTGTCAGATGGTCAGTACTAAGGGAGTGCCGCACTGTCAGAGGGTCAGTACTGAGGGAGTGCTGCACTGTCAGAGGGTCAGTGCTGAGGGAGCGCTGCACTGTCAGAGGGTCAGTACAGAGGGAGTGCCGCACTGTCAGGGGATCAGTTCTGAGGGAGTGCTGCACTGTCAGAGCGTCAGTACTGAGGGAGCACTGTACTGTCAGAGGGTCAGTGCTGAGGGAGTGCCGCACCGTCAGAGGGTCAGTACTGAGGGAGTGCCCCTCTGTCAGAGGGTCAGTACTGAGGGAGTGCCGCTCTGTCGGAGGGTCAGTACTGAGGGAGCGCTGCACTGCCAGAGGGTCAGTACTGAGGGAGTGCCGCAGTGTCAGAGCGGCAGTACTGAGGGAGCGCTGCACTGTCAGAGGGTCAGTGCTGAGGGAGTGGCGCACTGTCAGAGGGTCAGTGTTGAGGGAGTGCCGCACTGTCGGAGGGTCAGTACTGAGGGAGTGCTGCACTGTCAGAGGGTCAGTACTGAGGGAACTCTGCACTGTCGGAGGGTCAGTACTGAGGGAATGCTGCACTGTCAGACGGTCAGTACTGAGGGAGTGCCACACTGTCAGAGGGTCAGTAGTGAAGGAGTGCTGAACTCTCAGAGGGTCAGTACTGAGGGAGTGCCGCACTGTCAGAGGGTCAGTACTGAGGGAGAGCCGCTCTGACAGAGGGTCAGTACTGAGGGAGTGCCGCACTGTCAGAGGGTCCGTACTGAGGGAGTGTTGCACTGTCAGAGGGTCAGTGCAGAGGGAGTGCCGCACTGTCAGAGGGTCAGTGCTGAGGGAGTGCCGCACTGTCAAAGGGTCAGTACTGAGGTAGCACTGCACTGTCAGAGGGTCAGTACTGAGGGAGTGACACACTGTCAGGGGATCAGTACTGAGGGAGTGCCGCACTGTCAGAGGGTCAGTACTGAGGGAGTGCCGCACTGTCAGAGGGTCAGTACTGAGGGAGTGCCGCACTGTCAGAGGGTCAGTACTGAGGGAGCACTGTACTGTCAGAGGGCCAGTACTGAGGGAGTGCCGCACTGTCAGAGGGTCAGTACTGAGGGATTGCCGCACAGTCAGTGGGTCAGTACTGAGGGAGTGCCGCACCGTAAGTGGGTCAGTACTGAGGGAGCGCCGCACTGTCGGAGGGTCAGTACTGAGGGAGCGCTGCACTGTCAGAGGGTCAGTACTGAGGGAGTGCCGCAGTGTCAGAGCGGCAGTACTGAGGGAGCGCTGCACTGTCAGAGGGTCAGTGCTCAGGGAGTGCCGCACCGTAAGTGGGTCAGTACTGAGGGAGCGCCGCACTGTCGGAGGGTCAGTACTGAGGGAGCGCTGCACTGTCAGAGGGTCAGTACTGAGGGAGTGCCGCACTGTCAGAGGGTCAGTGCTGAGGGAGTGCCGCACTGCCAGAGGGTCAGTACTGAGGGAGCACTGCACTGTCAGAGGGTCAGTACTGAGGGAGTGACGCACTGTCAGGGGATCAGTAGTGAGGGAGTGCTGAACTCTCAGAGGGTCAGTACTGAGGGAGTGCCGCACCGTAAGTGGGTCAGTACTGAGGGAGTGCCGCTCTGTCGGAGGGTCAGTACTGAGGGAGCGCTGCACTGCCAGAGGGTCAGTACTGAGGGAGTGCCGCAGTGTCAGAGGGGCAGTACTGAGGGAGCGCTGCACTGTCAGAGGGTCAGTGCTCAGGGAGTGGCGCACTGTCAGAGGGTCAGTGTTGAGAGAGGGCCGCACTGTCGGAGGGTCAGTACTGAGGGAGTGCTGCACTGTCAGAGGGTCAGTACTGAGGGAACTCTGCACTGTCGGAGGGTCAGTACTGTGGGAATGCTGCACTGTCAGACGGTCAGTACTGAGGGAGTGCCACACTGTCAGAGCGTCAGTAGTGAGGGAGTGCTGCACTGTCAGAGGGTCAGTACTGAGGGAGAGCCGCTCTGACAGAGGGTCAGTACTGAGGGAGTGCCGCACTGTCAGAGGGTCCGTACTGAGGGAGTGCTGCACTGTCAGAGGGTCAGTGCTGAGGGAGTGCCGCACTGTCAGAGGGTCAGTGCTGAGGGAGTGCTGCACTGTCAGAGGGTCAGTACTGAGGGAGTGCTGCACTGTCAGAGGGTCAGTACTGAGGGAGTGAAGCACTGTCAGAGGATCAGTACTGAGGGAGTGCTGCACTGTCAGAGGGTCAGTACTGAGGGAGTGCCGCACAGTCAGTGGGTCAGTACTGAGGGAGTGCCGCACCGTAAGTGGGTCAGTACTGAGGGAGTGCCGCACTGTCGGAGCGTCAGTACTGAGGGAGCGCTGCACTGTCAGAGGGACAGTACTGAGGGAGTGCCGCTCTGTCAGAGGGTCAGTACTGAGGGAGTGCCGAGCTGTCGGAGGGTCAGTACTGAGGGAGCGCTGCACTGCCAGAGGGTCAGTACTGATTGAGTGCCGCAGTGTCAGAGCGGCAGTACTGAGGGAGCGCTGCACTGTCAGAGGGGCAGTGCTCAGGGAGTGCCGCACCGTAAGTGGGTCAGTACTGAGGGAGCGCCGCACTGTCGGAGGGTCAGTACTGAGGGAGCGCTGCACTGCCAAAGGGTCAGTACTGAGGGAGTGCCGCAGTGTCAGAGCGGCAGTACTGAGGGAGCGCTGCACTGTCAGAGGGTCAGTGCTGAGGGAGTGGCGCACTGTCAGAGGGTCAGTGTTGAGGGAGTGCCGCACTGTCGGAGGGTCAGTACTGAGGGAGTGCTGCACTGTCAGAGGGTCAGTACTGAGGGAACTCTGCACTGTCGGAGGGTCAGTACTGAGGGAATGCTGCACTGTCAGACGGTCAGTACTGAGGGAGTGCCACACTGTCAGAGGGTCAGTAGTGAGGGAGTGCTGAACTCTCAGAGGGTCAGTACTGAGGGAGTGCCGCACTGTCAGAGGGTCAGTACTGAGGGAGTGCCGCACTGTCAGAGGGTCCGTACTGAGGGAGTGCTGCACTGTCAGAGAGTCAGTGCTGAGGGAGTGCCGCACTGTCAGAGGGTCAGTGCTGAGGGAGTGCCGCACTGTCAGAGGGTCAGTACTGAGGGAGTGCTGCACTGTCAGAGGGTCAGTACTGAGGGAGTGCCGCACTGTCAGGGGATCAGTACTGAGGGAGTGCTGAACTGTCAGAGGGTCTGTACTGAGGGAGTGCTGCACTGTCAGAGGTCAGTACTGAGGGAGCACTGTACTGTCAGACGGTCAGTACTGAGGGAGCGCCGCTCTGTCAGAGGGTCAGTACTGGGGGAGTGCCGCACTGTCAGAGGGTCAGCACTGAGTGAGTGCGGCACTGTCAGGGGATCAGTACTGAGTGAGTGCTGCACTGTCAGAGGGTCAGTACTGAGGGAGTGCCGCACCGTCAGTGGGTCAGTACTGAGGGAGTGCCGCACCGTAGGTGGGTCAGTACTGAGGGTGCGCCGCACTGTCGGAGGGTCAGTACTGAGGGAGCGCTGCACTGTCAGAGGGTCAGTACTGAGGGAGTGCCGCTCTGTCGGAGGGTCAGTACTGAGGGAGCGCTGCACTGCCAGAGGGTCAGTACTGAGGGAGTGCCGCAGTGTCAGAGCGGCAGTACTGAGGGAGCGCTGCGCTGTCAGAGGGTCAGTGCTGAGGGAGTGGCGCAATGTCAGAGGGTCAGTGTTGAGGGAGTGCCGCACTGTCGGAGGGTCAGTACTGAGGGAGTGCTGCATCTGTCAGAGGGTCAGTACTGCGGGAACTGTGCACTGTCGGAGGGTCAGTACTGAGGGAATGCTGCACAGTCAGACGGTCAGTACGGAGGGAGTGCCACACTGTCAGAGGGTCAGTAGTGAGGGAGTGCTGAACTCTCAGAGGGTCAGTACTGAGGGAGTGCCGCACTGTCAGAGGGTCAGTACTGAGAGAGTGCCGCTCTGACAGAGGGTCAGTACTGAAGGAGTGCCGCACTGTCAGAGGGTCCGTACTGAGGGAGTGCTGCACTGTCAAAGGGTCAGTGCTGAGGGAGTGCTGCACTGTCAGAGGGTCAGTACTGAGGGAGTGCTGCACTGTCAGAGGCCAGTACTGAGGGAGCACTGTACTGTCAGTGGGTCAGTACTGAGGGAGTGCCGCACCGTAAGTGGGTCAGTACTGAGGGAGTGCCGCTCTGTCGGAGGGTCAGTACTGAGGGAGTGCCGCAGTGTCAGAGGGGCAGTACTGAGGGAGCGCTGCACTCTCAGAGGGTCAGTGCTCAGGGAGTGGCGCACTGTCAGAGGGTCAGTGTTGAGGGAGGGCCGCACCGTCGGAGGGTCAGTACTGAGGGAGTGCAGCACTGTCAGAGGGTCAGTACTGAGGGAACTCTGCACTGTCGGAGGGTCAGTACTGTGGGAATGCTGCACTGTCAGACGGTCAGTACTGAGGGAGTGCCACACTGTCAGAGCGTCAGTAGTGAGGGAGTGCTGAACTCTCAGAGGGTCAGTACTGAGGGATTGCCGCACTGTCAGAGGGTCAGTACTGAGGGAGTGCCGCTCTGACAGAGGGTCAGTACTGAGGGAGTGCCGCACTGTCAGAGGGTCCGTACTGAGGGAGTGCTGCACTGTCAGAGAGTCAGTGCTGAGGGAGTGCAGCACTGTCAGAGGTTTAGTGCTGAGGGAGTGCCGCACTGTCAGAGGGTCAGTACTGAGGGAGTGCTGCACTGTCAGAGGTTCAGTGCTGAGGGAGTGCCGCACTGTCAGAGGGTCTGTACTGAGGGAGTGCCGCACTGTCAGAGGTTCAGTGCTGAGGGAGTGCCGCACTGTCAGAGGGTCTGTACTGAGGGAGTGCCGCACTGTCAGAGGGTCAGTACAGAGGGAGTGCCGCACTGTCAGAGGTTCAGTGCTGAGGGAGTGCCGCACTGTCAGAGGGTCTGTACTGAGGGAGTGCCGCACTGTCAGAGGGTCAGTACAGAGGGAGTGCTGCACTGTCAGAGGGTCTGTACTGAGGGAGTGCCGCACTGTCAGAGGGTCAGGAATGAGGGAATGCTGCACTGTCAGAGGGTCAGTGCTGAGGGAGTACGCACTGTCCGAGGGTCTGTACTGAGGGAGTGCCGCAGTGTCAGAGGGTCTTTACTGAGGGAGTGCCGCACTGTCAGAGGGTCTTTACTGAGGGAATGCTGCACTGTCAGAGGGTCAGTACTGAGGGAGTGCTGCACTGTCAGAGGGTCAGTACTGAGGGAGTGCCGCACTGTCAGAGGGTCAGTGCCGAGGGCGTACCGCACTGTCAGAGGGTCTGTACTGAGGGAGTGCCGCACTGTCAGAGGGTCAGTACTGAGGGAGTGCTGCACTGTCAGAGCGTCAATACTGAGGGAGTGCTGCACTGTCAGAGGGTCAGTGCCGAGGGAGTACCGCACTGTCAGAGGTCAGTACTGAGGGAGCACTGCACTGTCAGAGGGTCAGTACAGAGGGAGTGCCGCACTGTCAGGGGATCAGTTCTGAGGGAGTGCTGCACTGTCAGAGCGTCAGTACTGAGGGAGTGCCGCACTGTCAGAGGGTCAGTACTGAGGGAGTGCCGCACTGTCAGAGGGTCAGTACTGAGGGAGTGCCGCACTGTCAGAGGGTCAGTACTGAGGGAGTGCTGCACTGTCAGAGGGTCAGTACTGAGGGAGTCCTGCACTGTCAGAGGTCAGTACTGAGGGAGCACTGTACTGTCAGAGGGTCAGTACTGAGGGAGTGCTGCACTGTCAGAGCGTCTGTACTGAGGGAGTGCCGCACTGTCAGGGGATCAGTACTGAGGGAGTGCTGCACTGTCAGAGCGTCAGTACTGAGGGAGTGCCGCACTGTCAGGGGGTCAGTACTGAGAGAGTGCTGCACTGTCAGAGGGTCAGTACTGAGGGAGTGCCGCACAGTCAGTGGGTCAGTACTGAGGGAGTGCGGCACTGTCAGAGGGTCAGTACTGAGGGAGTGCTGCACTGTCAGAGGGTCTGTACTGAGGGAGTGTCGCACCATAAGTGGGTCAGTACTGAGGGAGTGCCGCACTGTCAGAGGGTCAGTACTGAGGGAGCGTTGCACTGTCAGAGGGTCAGTACTGAGGGAGTGCCGCACTGTCGGAGGGTCAGTACTGAGGGAGCGCGGCACTGTCAGAGGGTCAGTACTCAGGGAGTGCTGCACTGTTAAAGGGTCAGTCCTGAGGGAGTGCCGGACTGTCAGAGGGTCAGTACTGAGGGAGTGCTGCACTGTCAGATGGTCAGTACTAAGGGAGTGCCGCACTGTCAGAGGGTCAGTACTGAGGGAGTGCTGCACTGTCAGATGGTCAGTACTAAGGGAGTGCCGCACTGTCAGAGGGTCAGTACTGAGGGAGTGCTGCACTGTTAGAGGGTCAGTGCTGAGGGAGCGCTGCACTGTCAGAGGGTCAGTACAGAGGGAGTGCCGCACTGTCAGGGGATCAGTTCTGAGGGAGTGCTGCACTGTCAGAGCGTCAGTACTGAGGGAGCACTGTACTGTCAGAGGGTCAGTACTGAGGGAGTGCCGCACCGTCAGAGGGTCAGTACTGAGGGAGTGCCGCTCTGTCAGAGGGTCAGTACTGAGGGAGTGCCGCTCTGTCGGAGGGTCAGTACTGAGGGAGCGCTGCACTGCCAGAGGGTCAGTACTGAGGGAGTGCCGCAGTGTCAGAGCGGCAGTACTGAGGGAGTGCCGCACTGTCAGAGGGTCAGTACTGAGGGAGTGCTGCACTGTCAGAGGTTCAGTGCTGAGGGAGTGCCGCACTGTCAGAGGGTCTGTACTGAGGGAGTGCCGCACTGTCAGAGGTTCAGTGCTGAGGGAGTGCCGCACTGTCAGAGGGTCTGTACTGAGGGAGTGCCGCACTGTCAGAGGGTCAGTACAGAGGGAGTGCCGCACTGTCAGAGGTTCAGTGCTGAGGGAGTGCCGCACTGTCAGAGGGTCTGTACTGAGGGAGTGCCGCACTGTCAGAGGGTCAGTACAGAGGGAGTGCTGCACTGTCAGAGGGTCTGTACTGAGGGAGTGCCGCACTGTCAGAGGGTCAGTACTGAGGGAATGCTGCACTGTCAGAGGGTCAGTGCTGAGGGAGTACGCACTGTCCGAGGGTCTGTACTGAGGGAGTGCCGCAGTGTCAGAGGGTCTTTACTGAGGGAGTGCCGCACTGTCAGAGGGTCTTTACTGAGGGAATGCTGCACTGTCAGAGGGTCAGTACTGAGGGAGTGCTGCACTGTCAGAGGGTCAGTACTGAGGGAGTGCCGCACTGTCAGAGGGTCAGTGCCGAGGGCGTACCGCACTGTCAGAGGGTCTGTACTGAGGGAGTGCCGCACTGTCAGAGGGTCAGTACTGAGGGAGTGCTGCACTGTCAGAGCGTCAATACTGAGGGAGTGCTGCACTGTCAGAGGGTCAGTGCCGAGGGAGTACCGCACTGTCAGAGGTCAGTACTGAGGGAGCACTGCACTGTCAGAGGGTCAGTACAGAGGGAGTGCCGCACTGTCAGGGGATCAGTTCTGAGGGAGTGCTGCACTGTCAGAGCGTCAGTACTGAGGGAGTGCCGCACTGTCAGAGGGTCAGTACTGAGGGAGTGCCGCACTGTCAGAGGGTCAGTACTGAGGGAGTGCCGCACTGTCAGAGGGTCAGTACTGAGGGAGTGCTGCACTGTCAGAGGGTCAGTACTGAGGGAGTCCTGCACTGTCAGAGGTCAGTACTGAGGGAGCACTGTACTGTCAGAGGGTCAGTACTGAGGGAGTGCTGCACTGTCAGAGCGTCTGTACTGAGGGAGTGCCGCACTGTCAGGGGATCAGTACTGAGGGAGTGCTGCACTGTCAGAGCGTCAGTACTGAGGGAGTGCCGCACTGTCAGGGGGTCAGTACTGAGAGAGTGCTGCACTGTCAGAGGGTCAGTACTGAGGGAGTGCCGCACAGTCAGTGGGTCAGTACTGAGGGAGTGCGGCACTGTCAGAGGGTCAGTACTGAGGGAGTGCTGCACTGTCAGAGGGTCTGTACTGAGGGAGTGTCGCACCATAAGTGGGTCAGTACTGAGGGAGTGCCGCACTGTCAGAGGGTCAGTACTGAGGGAGCGTTGCACTGTCAGAGGGTCAGTACTGAGGGAGTGCCGCACTGTCGGAGGGTCAGTACTGAGGGAGCGCGGCACTGTCAGAGGGTCAGTACTCAGGGAGTGCTGCACTGTTAAAGGGTCAGTCCTGAGGGAGTGCCGGACTGTCAGAGGGTCAGTACTGAGGGAGTGCTGCACTGTCAGATGGTCAGTACTAAGGGAGTGCCGCACTGTCAGAGGGTCAGTACTGAGGGAGTGCTGCACTGTCAGATGGTCAGTACTAAGGGAGTGCCGCACTGTCAGAGGGTCAGTACTGAGGGAGTGCTGCACTGTTAGAGGGTCAGTGCTGAGGGAGCGCTGCACTGTCAGAGGGTCAGTACAGAGGGAGTGCCGCACTGTCAGGGGATCAGTTCTGAGGGAGTGCTGCACTGTCAGAGCGTCAGTACTGAGGGAGCACTGTACTGTCAGAGGGTCAGTACTGAGGGAGTGCCGCACCGTCAGAGGGTCAGTACTGAGGGAGTGCCGCTCTGTCAGAGGGTCAGTACTGAGGGAGTGCCGCTCTGTCGGAGGGTCAGTACTGAGGGAGCGCTGCACTGCCAGAGGGTCAGTACTGAGGGAGTGCCGCAGTGTCAGAGCGGCAGTACTGAGGGAGCGCTGCACTGTCAGAGGGTCAGTGCTGAGGGAGTGGCGCACTGTCAGAGGGTCAGTGTTGAGGGAGTGCTGCACTGTCAGAGGGTCAGTACTGAGGGAACTCTGCACTGTCGGAGGGTCAGTAGTGAGGGAGTGCTGAACTCTCAGAGGGTCAGTACTGAGGGAGTGCCGCACTGTCAGAGGGTCAGTACTGAGGGAGAGCCGCTCTGACAGAGGGTCAGTACTGAGGGAGTGCCGCACTGTCAGAGGGTCCGTACTGAGGGAGTGTTGCACTGTCAGAGGGTCAGTGCAGAGGGAGTGCCGCACTGTCAGAGGGTCAGTGCTGAGGGAGTGCTGCACTGTCAAAGGGTCAGTACTGAGGTAGCACTGCACTGTCAGAGGGTCAGTACTGAGGGAGTGACGCACTGTCAGGGGATCAGTACTGAGGGAGTGCCGCACTGTCAGAGGGTCAGTACTGAGGGAGTGCCGCACTGTCAGAGGGTCAGTACAGAGGGAGTGCTGCACTGTCAGAGGTCAGTACTGAGGGAGCACTGTACTGTCAGAGGGCCAGTACTGAGGGAGTGCCGCACTGTCAGAGGGTCAGTACTGAGGGAGTGCCGCACTGTCAGGGGATCAGTACTGAGGGAGTGCTGCACTGTCAGAGGGTCAGTACTGAGGGATTGCCGCACAGTCAGTGGGTCAGTACTGAGGGAGTGCCGCACCGTAAGTGGGTCAGTACTGAGGGAGCGCTGCACTGTCAGAGGGTCAGTACTGAGGGAGCGCTGCACTGTCAGAGGGTCAGTACTGAGGGAGTGACGCACTGTCGTAGGGTCAGTACTGAGGGAGCGCTGCACTGTCAGAGGGTCAGTACTGAGGGAGTGCCGCACTTTCAGAGGGTCAGTGCTGAGGGAGTGCCGCACTGCCAGAGGGTCAGTACTGAGGGAGCACTGCACTGTCAGAGGGTCAGTACTGAGGGAGTGACGCACTGTCAGGGGATCAGTACTGAGGGAGTGCTGCACTGTCAGAGGGTCAGTACTGAGGGAGTGCTGCACTGTCAGAGGTCAGTACTGAGGGAGCACTGTACTGTCAGAGGGTCAGTACTGAGGGAGTGCCGCACTGTCAGAGGGTCAGTACTGAGGGAGTGCCGCACTGTCAGGGGATCAGTACTGAGGGAGTGCTGCACTGTCAGAGGGCCAGTACTGAGGGAGTGCCACACAGTCAGTGGGTCAGTACTGAGGGAGTGCCGCACCGTAAGTGGGTCAGTACTGAGGGAGTGCTGCACTGTCAGAGGGTCAGGACTGAGGAAGCGCCGCACTGTCGGAGGGTCAGTACTGAGGGAGCGCTGCACTGTCAGAGGGTCAGTGCTGAGGGAGTGGCGCACTGTCAGTGGGTCAGTGTTGAGGGAGTGCCGCACTGTCGGAGGGTCAGTACTGAGGGAGTGCTGCACTGTCAGAGGGTCAGTACTGAGGGAACTCTGCACTGTCGGAGGGTCAGTACTGAGGGAATGCTGCACTGTCAGACGGTCAGTACTGAGGGAGTGCCACACTGTCAGAGGGTCAGTAGTGAGGGAGTGCTGAACTCTCAGAGGGTCAGTACTGAGGGAGTGCCGCACTGTCAGAGGGTCAGTACTGAGGGAGTGCTGCACTGTCAGAGGGTCAGTACTGAGGGAGTGCCGCACTGTCAGGGGATCAGTACTGAGGGAGTGCTGCACTGTCAGAGGGTCAGTACTGAGCGAGTGCTGCACTGTCAGAGGGTCAGTACTGAGGGAGTGCCGCACTGTCAGAGGGTCAGTACTGAGGGAGTGCTGCACTGTCAGAGGGTCAGTACTGAGTGAGTGCTGCACTGTCAGAGGGTCAGTACTGAGGGAGTGCCGCACTGTCAGAGGGTCTGTACTGAGGGAGTGCTGCACTGTCAGAGGGTCAGTACTGAGGGAGTGCCGCACTGTCAGGGGATCAGTACTGAGGGAGTGCTGCACTGTCAGAGGGTCAGTACTGAGGGAGTGCTGCACTGTCAGAGGGTCAGTACTGAGGGAGTGCTGCACTGTCAGAGGGTCAGTACTGAGGCAGTGCCGCACTTTCAGAGGGTCAGTACTGAGGGAGTGCCGCACTGTCAGAGGGTCAGTACTGAGGGAGTGCTGCACTGTCAGAGGGTCTGTACTGAGGGAGTGCTGCACTGTCAGAGGTCAGTACTGAGGGAGCACTGTACTGTCAGAGGGTCAGTACTGAGGGAGTGCCGCACTGTCAGAGGGTCAGTACTGAGTGAGTGCGGCACTGTCAGGGGATCAGTACTGAGCGAGTGCTGCACTGTCAGAGGGTCAGTACTGAGGGAGTGCCGCACCGTCAGTGGGTCAGTACTGAGGGAGTGCCGCACCGTAAGTGGGTCAGTACTGAGGGAGCGCCGCACTGTCGGAGGGTCAGTACTGAGGGAGCGCTGCACTGTCAGAGGGTCAGTACTGAGGGAGTGCCGCTCTGTCAGAGTGTCAGTACAGAGGGAGTGCCGCTCTGTCGGAGGGTCAGCACTGAGGGAGCGCTGCACTGCCAGAGGGTCAGTACTGAGGGAGTGCCGCAGTGTCAGAGCGGCAGTACTGAGGGAGCGCTGCACTGTCAGAGGGTCAGTGCTGAGGGAGTGCTTCACTGTCAGAGGGTCAGTACTGAGGGAGTGCTGCACTGTCAGAGGGTCAGTGCCGAGGGAGTACCGCACTGTCAGAGGTCAGTACTGAGGGAGTGCCGCAGTGTCAGAGGGTCTTTACTGAGGGAGTGCCGCACTGACAGAGGTTCTTTACTGAGGGAGTGCCGCACTGTCAGAGGGTCAGTACTGAGGGAATGCTGCACTGTCAGAGGGTCAGTACTGAGGGAGTGCCGCACTGTCAGAGGGTCAGTGCCGAGGGCGTACCGCACTGTCAGAGGGTCTGTACTGAGGGAGTGCCGCACTGTCAGAGGGTCAGTACTGAGGGAGTGCTGCACTGTCAGAGTGTCAGTACTGAGGGAGTGCTGCACTGTCAGAGGGTCAGTGCCGAGGGAGTACCGCACTGTCAGAGGTCAGTACTGAGGGAGCACTGCACTGTCAGAGGGTCAGTACAGAGGGAGTGCCGCACTGTCAGGGAATCAGTTCTGAGGGAGTGCTGCACTGTCAGAGCGTCAGTACTGAGGGAGTGCCGCACTGTCAGAGGGTCAGTACTGAGGGAGTGCCGCACTGTCAGAGGGTCAGTACTGATGGAGTGCCGCACTGTCAGAGGGTCAGTACTGAGGGAGTGCTGCACTGTCAGAGGGTCAGTACTGAGGGAGTCCTGCACTGTCAGAGGTCAGCACTGAGGGAGCACTGTACTGTCAGAGGGTCAGTACTGAGGGAGTGCTGCACTGTCAGAGCGTCTGTACTGAGGGAGTGCCGCACTGTCAGGGGATCAGTACTGAGGGAGTGCTGCACTGTCAGAGCGTCAGTACTGAGGGAGTGCCGCACTGTCAGGGGGTCAGTACTGAGAGAGTGCTGCACTGTCAGAGGGTCAGTACTGAGGGAGTGCCGCACCGTCAGTGGGTCAGTACTGAGGGAGTGCGGCACTGTCAGAGGGTCAGTACTGAGGGAGTGCTGCACTGTCAGAGGGTCTGTACTGAGGGAGTGCCGCACCATAAGTGGGTCAGTACTGAGGGAGTGCCGCACTGTCAGAGGGTCAGTACTGAGGGAGCGTTGCACTGTCAGAGGGTCAGTACTGAGGGAGTGCCGCACTGTCGGAGGGTCAGTACTGAGGGAGCGCGGCACTGTCAGAGGGTCAGTACTCAGGGAGTGCTGCACTGTTAAAGGGTCAGTCCTGAGGGAGTGCCGGACTGTCAGAGGGTCAGTACTGAGGGAGTGCTGCACTGTCAGAGGGTCAGTACTGAGGGAGTGCTGCACTGTCAGATGGTCAGTACTAAGGGAGTGCCGCACTGTCAGAGGGTCAGTACTGAGGGAGTGCTGCACTGTCAGAGGGTCAGTGCTGAGGGAGCGCTGCACTGTCAGAGGGTCAGTACAGAGGGAGTGCCGCACTGTCAGGGGATCAGTTCTGAGGGAGTGCTGCACTGTCAGAGCGTCAGTACTGAGGGAGCACTGTACTGTCAGAGGGTCAGTGCTGAGGGAGTGCCGCACCGTCAGAGGGTCAGTACTGAGGGAGTGCCGCTCTGTCAGAGGGTCAGTACTGAGGGAGTGCCGCTCTGTCGGAGGGTCAGTACTGAGGGAGCGCTGCACTGCCAGAGGGTCAGTACTGAGGGAGTGCCGCAGTGTCAGAGCGGCAGTACTGAGGGAGCGCTGCACTGTCAGAGGGTCAGTGCTGAGGGAGTGGCGCACTGTCAGAGGGTCAGTGTTGAGGGAGTGCCGCACTGTCGGAGGGTCAGTACTGAGGGAGTGCTGCACTGTCAGAGGGTCAGTACTGAGGGAACTCTGCACTGTCGGAGGGTCAGTACTGAGGGAATGCTGCACTGTCAGACGGTCAGTACTGAGGGAGTGCCACACTGTCAGAGGGTCAGTAGTGAAGGAGTGCTGAACTCTCAGAGGGTCAGTACTGAGGGAGTGCCGCACTGTCAGAGGGTCAGTACTGAGGGAGAGCCGCTCTGACAGAGGGTCAGTACTGAGGGAGTGCCGCACTGTCAGAGGGTCCGTACTGAGGGAGTGTTGCACTGTCAGAGGGTCAGTGCAGAGGGAGTGCCGCACTGTCAGAGGGTCAGTGCTGAGGGAGTGCCGCACTGTCAAAGGGTCAGTACTGAGGTAGCACTGCACTGTCAGAGGGTCAGTACTGAGGGAGTGACACACTGTCAGGGGATCAGTACTGAGGGAGTGCCGCACTGTCAGAGGGTCAGTACTGAGGGAGTGCCGCACTGTCAGAGGGTCAGTACTGAGGGAGTGCCGCACTGTCAGAGGGTCAGTACTGAGGGAGCACTGTACTGTCAGAGGGCCAGTACTGAGGGAGTGCCGCACTGTCAGAGGGTCAGTACTGAGGGATTGCCGCACAGTCAGTGGGTCAGTACTGAGGGAGTGCCGCACCGTAAGTGGGTCAGTACTGAGGGAGCGCCGCACTGTCGGAGGGTCAGTACTGAGGGAGCGCTGCACTGTCAGAGGGTCAGTACTGAGGGAGTGCCGCAGTGTCAGAGCGGCAGTACTGAGGGAGCGCTGCACTGTCAGAGGGTCAGTGCTCAGGGAGTGCCGCACCGTAAGTGGGTCAGTACTGAGGGAGCGCCGCACTGTCGGAGGGTCAGTACTGAGGGAGCGCTGCACTGTCAGAGGGTCAGTACTGAGGGAGTGCCGCACTGTCAGAGGGTCAGTGCTGAGGGAGTGCCGCACTGCCAGAGGGTCAGTACTGAGGGAGCACTGCACTGTCAGAGGGTCAGTACTGAGGGAGTGACGCACTGTCAGGGGATCAGTAGTGAGGGAGTGCTGAACTCTCAGAGGGTCAGTACTGAGGGAGTGCCGCACCGTAAGTGGGTCAGTACTGAGGGAGTGCCGCTCTGTCGGAGGGTCAGTACTGAGGGAGCGCTGCACTGCCAGAGGGTCAGTACTGAGGGAGTGCCGCAGTGTCAGAGGGGCAGTACTGAGGGAGCGCTGCACTGTCAGAGGGTCAGTGCTCAGGGAGTGGCGCACTGTCAGAGGGTCAGTGTTGAGAGAGGGCCGCACTGTCGGAGGGTCAGTACTGAGGGAGTGCTGCACTGTCAGAGGGTCAGTACTGAGGGAACTCTGCACTGTCGGAGGGTCAGTACTGTGGGAATGCTGCACTGTCAGACGGTCAGTACTGAGGGAGTGCCACACTGTCAGAGCGTCAGTAGTGAGGGAGTGCTGCACTGTCAGAGGGTCAGTACTGAGGGAGAGCCGCTCTGACAGAGGGTCAGTACTGAGGGAGTGCCGCACTGTCAGAGGGTCCGTACTGAGGGAGTGCTGCACTGTCAGAGGGTCAGTGCTGAGGGAGTGCCGCACTGTCAGAGGGTCAGTGCTGAGGGAGTGCTGCACTGTCAGAGGGTCAGTACTGAGGGAGTGCTGCACTGTCAGAGGGTCAGTACTGAGGGAGTGAAGCACTGTCAGAGGATCAGTACTGAGGGAGTGCTGCACTGTCAGAGGGTCAGTACTGAGGGAGTGCCGCACAGTCAGTGGGTCAGTACTGAGGGAGTGCCGCACCGTAAGTGGGTCAGTACTGAGGGAGTGCCGCACTGTCGGAGCGTCAGTACTGAGGGAGCGCTGCACTGTCAGAGGGACAGTACTGAGGGAGTGCCGCTCTGTCAGAGGGTCAGTACTGAGGGAGTGCCGAGCTGTCGGAGGGTCAGTACTGAGGGAGCGCTGCACTGCCAGAGGGTCAGTACTGATTGAGTGCCGCAGTGTCAGAGCGGCAGTACTGAGGGAGCGCTGCACTGTCAGAGGGGCAGTGCTCAGGGAGTGCCGCACCGTAAGTGGGTCAGTACTGAGGGAGCGCCGCACTGTCGGAGGGTCAGTACTGAGGGAGCGCTGCACTGCCAAAGGGTCAGTACTGAGGGAGTGCCGCAGTGTCAGAGCGGCAGTACTGAGGGAGCGCTGCACTGTCAGAGGGTCAGTGCTGAGGGAGTGGCGCACTGTCAGAGGGTCAGTGTTGAGGGAGTGCCGCACTGTCGGAGGGTCAGTACTGAGGGAGTGCTGCACTGTCAGAGGGTCAGTACTGAGGGAACTCTGCACTGTCGGAGGGTCAGTACTGAGGGAATGCTGCACTGTCAGACGGTCAGTACTGAGGGAGTGCCACACTGTCAGAGGGTCAGTAGTGAGGGAGTGCTGAACTCTCAGAGGGTCAGTACTGAGGGAGTGCCGCACTGTCAGAGGGTCAGTACTGAGGGAGTGCCGCACTGTCAGAGGGTCCGTACTGAGGGAGTGCTGCACTGTCAGAGAGTCAGTGCTGAGGGAGTGCCGCACTGTCAGAGGGTCAGTGCTGAGGGAGTGCCGCACTGTCAGAGGGTCAGTACTGAGGGAGTGCTGCACTGTCAGAGGGTCAGTACTGAGGGAGTGCCGCACTGTCAGGGGATCAGTACTGAGGGAGTGCTGAACTGTCAGAGGGTCTGTACTGAGGGAGTGCTGCACTGTCAGAGGTCAGTACTGAGGGAGCACTGTACTGTCAGACGGTCAGTACTGAGGGAGCGCCGCTCTGTCAGAGGGTCAGTACTGGGGGAGTGCCGCACTGTCAGAGGGTCAGCACTGAGTGAGTGCGGCACTGTCAGGGGATCAGTACTGAGTGAGTGCTGC
Organism: Scyliorhinus torazame; assembly: GCF_047496885.1. NCBI lineage: Eukaryota > Metazoa > Chordata > Chondrichthyes > Carcharhiniformes > Scyliorhinidae > Scyliorhinus > Scyliorhinus torazame. Next base: position 272,258,343 of record NC_092715.1, read on the forward strand.
ACTGTCAGAGGGTCAGTACTGAGGGAGTGCCGCACCGTCAGTGGGTCAGTACTGAGGGAGTGCCGCACCGTAGGTGGGTCAGTACTGAGGGTGCGCCGCACTGTCGGAGGGTCAGTACTGAGGGAGCGCTGCACTGTCAGAGGGTCAGTACTGAGGGAGTGCCGCTCTGTCGGAGGGTCAGTACTGAGGGAGCGCTGCACTGCCAGAGGGTCAGTACTGAGGGAGTGCCGCAGTGTCAGAGCGGCAGTACTGAGGGAGCGCTGCGCTGTCAGAGGGTCAGTGCTGAGGGAGTGGCGCAATGTCAGAGGGTCAGTGTTGAGGGAGTGCCGCACTGTCGGAGGGTCAGTACTGAGGGAGTGCTGCATCTGTCAGAGGGTCAGTACTGCGGGAACTGTGCACTGTCGGAGGGTCAGTACTGAGGGAATGCTGCACAGTCAGACGGTCAGTACGGAGGGAGTGCCACACTGTCAGAGGGTCAGTAGTGAGGGAGTGCTGAACTCTCAGAGGGTCAGTACTGAGGGAGTGCCGCACTGTCAGAGGGTCAGTACTGAGAGAGTGCCGCTCTGACAGAGGGTCAGTACTGAAGGAGTGCCGCACTGTCAGAGGGTCCGTACTGAGGGAGTGCTGCACTGTCAAAGGGTCAGTGCTGAGGGAGTGCTGCACTGTCAGAGGGTCAGTACTGAGGGAGTGCTGCACTGTCAGAGGCCAGTACTGAGGGAGCACTGTACTGTCAGTGGGTCAGTACTGAGGGAGTGCCGCACCGTAAGTGGGTCAGTACTGAGGGAGTGCCGCTCTGTCGGAGGGTCAGTACTGAGGGAGTGCCGCAGTGTCAGAGGGGCAGTACTGAGGGAGCGCTGCACTCTCAGAGGGTCAGTGCTCAGGGAGTGGCGCACTGTCAGAGGGTCAGTGTTGAGGGAGGGCCGCACCGTCGGAGGGTCAGTACTGAGGGAGTGCAGCACTGTCAGAGGGTCAGTACTGAGGGAACTCTGCACTGTCGGAGGGTCAGTACTGTGGGAATGCTGCACTGTCAGACGGTCAGTACTGAGGGAGTGCCACACTGTCAGAGCGTCAGTAGTGAGGGAGTGCTGAACTCTCAGAGGGTCAGTACTGAGGGATTGCCGCACTGTCAGAGGGTCAGTACTGAGGGAGTGCCGCTCTGACAGAGGGTCAGTGCTGAGGGAGTGCCGCACTGTCAGAGGGTCCGTACTGAGGGAGTGCTGCACTGTCAGAGAGTCAGTGCTGAGGGAGTGCAGCACTGTCAGAGGTTTAGTGCTGAGGGAGTGCCGCACTGTCAGAGGGTCAGTACTGAGGGAGTGCTGCACTGTCAGAGGTTCAGTGCTGAGGGAGTGCCGCACTGTCAGAGGGTCTGTACTGAGGGAGTGCCGCACTGTCAGAGGTTCAGTGCTGAGGGAGTGCCGCACTGTCAGAGGGTCTGTACTGAGGGAGTGCCGCACTGTCAGAGGGTCAGTACAGAGGGAGTGCCGCACTGTCAGAGGTTCAGTGCTGAGGGAGTGCCGCACTGTCAGAGGGTCTGTACTGAGGGAGTGCCGCACTGTCAGAGGGTCAGTACAGAGGGAGTGCTGCACTGTCAGAGGGTCTGTACTGAGGGAGTGCCGCACTGTCAGAGGGTCAGGAATGAGGGAATGCTGCACTGTCAGAGGGTCAGTGCTGAGGGAGTACGCACTGTCCGAGGGTCTGTACTGAGGGAGTGCCGCAGTGTCAGAGGGTCTTTACTGAGGGAGTGCCGCACTGTCAGAGGGTCTTTACTGAGGGAATGCTGCACTGTCAGAGGGTCAGTACTGAGGGAGTGCTGCACTGTCAGAGGGTCAGTACTGAGGGAGTGCCGCACTGTCAGAGGGTCAGTGCCGAGGGCGTACCGCACTGTCAGAGGGTCTGTACTGAGGGAGTGCCGCACTGTCAGAGGGTCAGTACTGAGGGAGTGCTGCACTGTCAGAGCGTCAATACTGAGGGAGTGCTGCACTGTCAGAGGGTCAGTGCCGAGGGAGTACCGCACTGTCAGAGGTCAGTACTGAGGGAGCACTGCACTGTCAGAGGGTCAGTACAGAGGGAGTGCCGCACTGTCAGGGGATCAGTTCTGAGGGAGTGCTGCACTGTCAGAGCGTCAGTACTGAGGGAGTGCCGCACTGTCAGAGGGTCAGTACTGAGGGAGTGCCGCACTGTCAGAGGGTCAGTACTGAGGGAGTGCCGCACTGTCAGAGGGTCAGTACTGAGGGAGTGCTGCACTGTCAGAGGGTCAGTACTGAGGGAGTCCTGCACTGTCAGAGGTCAGTACTGAGGGAGCACTGTACTGTCAGAGGGTCAGTACTGAGGGAGTGCTGCACTGTCAGAGCGTCTGTACTGAGGGAGTGCCGCACTGTCAGGGGATCAGTACTGAGGGAGTGCTGCACTGTCAGAGCGTCAGTACTGAGGGAGTGCCGCACTGTCAGGGGGTCAGTACTGAGAGAGTGCTGCACTGTCAGAGGGTCAGTACTGAGGGAGTGCCGCACAGTCAGTGGGTCAGTACTGAGGGAGTGCGGCACTGTCAGAGGGTCAGTACTGAGGGAGTGCTGCACTGTCAGAGGGTCTGTACTGAGGGAGTGTCGCACCATAAGTGGGTCAGTACTGAGGGAGTGCCGCACTGTCAGAGGGTCAGTACTGAGGGAGCGTTGCACTGTCAGAGGGTCAGTACTGAGGGAGTGCCGCACTGTCGGAGGGTCAGTACTGAGGGAGCGCGGCACTGTCAGAGGGTCAGTACTCAGGGAGTGCTGCACTGTTAAAGGGTCAGTCCTGAGGGAGTGCCGGACTGTCAGAGGGTCAGTACTGAGGGAGTGCTGCACTGTCAGATGGTCAGTACTAAGGGAGTGCCGCACTGTCAGAGGGTCAGTACTGAGGGAGTGCTGCACTGTCAGATGGTCAGTACTAAGGGAGTGCCGCACTGTCAGAGGGTCAGTACTGAGGGAGTGCTGCACTGTTAGAGGGTCAGTGCTGAGGGAGCGCTGCACTGTCAGAGGGTCAGTACAGAGGGAGTGCCGCACTGTCAGGGGATCAGTTCTGAGGGAGTGCTGCACTGTCAGAGCGTCAGTACTGAGGGAGCACTGTACTGTCAGAGGGTCAGTACTGAGGGAGTGCCGCACCGTCAGAGGGTCAGTACTGAGGGAGTGCCGCTCTGTCAGAGGGTCAGTACTGAGGGAGTGCCGCTCTGTCGGAGGGTCAGTACTGAGGGAGCGCTGCACTGCCAGAGGGTCAGTACTGAGGGAGTGCCGCAGTGTCAGAGCGGCAGTACTGAGGGAGTGCCGCACTGTCAGAGGGTCAGTACTGAGGGAGTGCTGCACTGTCAGAGGTTCAGTGCTGAGGGAGTGCCGCACTGTCAGAGGGTCTGTACTGAGGGAGTGCCGCACTGTCAGAGGTTCAGTGCTGAGGGAGTGCCGCACTGTCAGAGGGTCTGTACTGAGGGAGTGCCGCACTGTCAGAGGGTCAGTACAGAGGGAGTGCCGCACTGTCAGAGGTTCAGTGCTGAGGGAGTGCCGCACTGTCAGAGGGTCTGTACTGAGGGAGTGCCGCACTGTCAGAGGGTCAGTACAGAGGGAGTGCTGCACTGTCAGAGGGTCTGTACTGAGGGAGTGCCGCACTGTCAGAGGGTCAGTACTGAGGGAATGCTGCACTGTCAGAGGGTCAGTGCTGAGGGAGTACGCACTGTCCGAGGGTCTGTACTGAGGGAGTGCCGCAGTGTCAGAGGGTCTTTACTGAGGGAGTGCCGCACTGTCAGAGGGTCTTTACTGAGGGAATGCTGCACTGTCAGAGGGTCAGTACTGAGGGAGTGCTGCACTGTCAGAGGGTCAGTACTGAGGGAGTGCCGCACTGTCAGAGGGTCAGTGCCGAGGGCGTACCGCACTGTCAGAGGGTCTGTACTGAGGGAGTGCCGCACTGTCAGAGGGTCAGTACTGAGGGAGTGCTGCACTGTCAGAGCGTCAATACTGAGGGAGTGCTGCACTGTCAGAGGGTCAGTGCCGAGGGAGTACCGCACTGTCAGAGGTCAGTACTGAGGGAGCACTGCACTGTCAGAGGGTCAGTACAGAGGGAGTGCCGCACTGTCAGGGGATCAGTTCTGAGGGAGTGCTGCACTGTCAGAGCGTCAGTACTGAGGGAGTGCCGCACTGTCAGAGGGTCAGTACTGAGGGAGTGCCGCACTGTCAGAGGGTCAGTACTGAGGGAGTGCCGCACTGTCAGAGGGTCAGTACTGAGGGAGTGCTGCACTGTCAGAGGGTCAGTACTGAGGGAGTCCTGCACTGTCAGAGGTCAGTACTGAGGGAGCACTGTACTGTCAGAGGGTCAGTACTGAGGGAGTGCTGCACTGTCAGAGCGTCTGTACTGAGGGAGTGCCGCACTGTCAGGGGATCAGTACTGAGGGAGTGCTGCACTGTCAGAGCGTCAGTACTGAGGGAGTGCCGCACTGTCAGGGGGTCAGTACTGAGAGAGTGCTGCACTGTCAGAGGGTCAGTACTGAGGGAGTGCCGCACAGTCAGTGGGTCAGTACTGAGGGAGTGCGGCACTGTCAGAGGGTCAGTACTGAGGGAGTGCTGCACTGTCAGAGGGTCTGTACTGAGGGAGTGTCGCACCATAAGTGGGTCAGTACTGAGGGAGTGCCGCACTGTCAGAGGGTCAGTACTGAGGGAGCGTTGCACTGTCAGAGGGTCAGTACTGAGGGAGTGCCGCACTGTCGGAGGGTCAGTACTGAGGGAGCGCGGCACTGTCAGAGGGTCAGTACTCAGGGAGTGCTGCACTGTTAAAGGGTCAGTCCTGAGGGAGTGCCGGACTGTCAGAGGGTCAGTACTGAGGGAGTGCTGCACTGTCAGATGGTCAGTACTAAGGGAGTGCCGCACTGTCAGAGGGTCAGTACTGAGGGAGTGCTGCACTGTCAGATGGTCAGTACTAAGGGAGTGCCGCACTGTCAGAGGGTCAGTACTGAGGGAGTGCTGCACTGTTAGAGGGTCAGTGCTGAGGGAGCGCTGCACTGTCAGAGGGTCAGTACAGAGGGAGTGCCGCACTGTCAGGGGATCAGTTCTGAGGGAGTGCTGCACTGTCAGAGCGTCAGTACTGAGGGAGCACTGTACTGTCAGAGGGTCAGTACTGAGGGAGTGCCGCACCGTCAGAGGGTCAGTACTGAGGGAGTGCCGCTCTGTCAGAGGGTCAGTACTGAGGGAGTGCCGCTCTGTCGGAGGGTCAGTACTGAGGGAGCGCTGCACTGCCAGAGGGTCAGTACTGAGGGAGTGCCGCAGTGTCAGAGCGGCAGTACTGAGGGAGCGCTGCACTGTCAGAGGGTCAGTGCTGAGGGAGTGGCGCACTGTCAGAGGGTCAGTGTTGAGGGAGTGCTGCACTGTCAGAGGGTCAGTACTGAGGGAACTCTGCACTGTCGGAGGGTCAGTAGTGAGGGAGTGCTGAACTCTCAGAGGGTCAGTACTGAGGGAGTGCCGCACTGTCAGAGGGTCAGTACTGAGGGAGAGCCGCTCTGACAGAGGGTCAGTACTGAGGGAGTGCCGCACTGTCAGAGGGTCCGTACTGAGGGAGTGTTGCACTGTCAGAGGGTCAGTGCAGAGGGAGTGCCGCACAGTCAGAGGGTCAGTGCTGAGGGAGTGCTGCACTGTCAAAGGGTCAGTACTGAGGTAGCACTGCACTGTCAGAGGGTCAGTACTGAGGGAGTGACGCACTGTCAGGGGATCAGTACTGAGGGAGTGCCGCACTGTCAGAGGGTCAGTACTGAGGGAGTGCCGCACTGTCAGAGGGTCAGTACAGAGGGAGTGCTGCACTGTCAGAGGTCAGTACTGAGGGAGCACTGTACTGTCAGAGGGCCAGTACTGAGGGAGTGCCGCACTGTCAGAGGGTCAGTACTGAGGGAGTGCCGCACTGTCAGGGGATCAGTACTGAGGGAGTGCTGCACTGTCAGAGGGTCAGTACTGAGGGATTGCCGCACAGTCAGTGGGTCAGTACTGAGGGAGTGCCGCACCGTAAGTGGGTCAGTACTGAGGGAGCGCTGCACTGTCAGAGGGTCAGTACTGAGGGAGCGCTGCACTGTCAGAGGGTCAGTACTGAGGGAGTGACGCACTGTCGTAGGGTCAGTACTGAGGGAGCGCTGCACTGTCAGAGGGTCAGTACTGAGGGAGTGCCGCACTTTCAGAGGGTCAGTGCTGAGGGAGTGCCGCACTGCCAGAGGGTCAGTACTGAGGGAGCACTGCACTGTCAGAGGGTCAGTACTGAGGGAGTGACGCACTGTCAGGGGATCAGTACTGAGGGAGTGCTGCACTGTCAGAGGGTCAGTACTGAGGGAGTGCTGCACTGTCAGAGGTCAGTACTGAGGGAGCACTGTACTGTCAGAGGGTCAGTACTGAGGGAGTGCCGCACTGTCAGAGGGTCAGTACTGAGGGAGTGCCGCACTGTCAGGGGATCAGTACTGAGGGAGTGCTGCACTGTCAGAGGGCCAGTACTGAGGGAGTGCCACACAGTCAGTGGGTCAGTACTGAGGGAGTGCCGCACCGTAAGTGGGTCAGTACTGAGGGAGTGCTGCACTGTCAGAGGGTCAGGACTGAGGAAGCGCCGCACTGTCGGAGGGTCAGTACTGAGGGAGCGCTGCACTGTCAGAGGGTCAGTGCTGAGGGAGTGGCGCACTGTCAGTGGGTCAGTGTTGAGGGAGTGCCGCACTGTCGGAGGGTCAGTACTGAGGGAGTGCTGCACTGTCAGAGGGTCAGTACTGAGGGAACTCTGCACTGTCGGAGGGTCAGTACTGAGGGAATGCTGCACTGTCAGACGGTCAGTACTGAGGGAGTGCCACACTGTCAGAGGGTCAGTAGTGAGGGAGTGCTGAACTCTCAGAGGGTCAGTACTGAGGGAGTGCCGCACTGTCAGAGGGTCAGTACTGAGGGAGTGCTGCACTGTCAGAGGGTCAGTACTGAGGGAGTGCCGCACTGTCAGGGGATCAGTACTGAGGGAGTGCTGCACTGTCAGAGGGTCAGTACTGAGCGAGTGCTGCACTGTCAGAGGGTCAGTACTGAGGGAGTGCCGCACTGTCAGAGGGTCAGTACTGAGGGAGTGCTGCACTGTCAGAGGGTCAGTACTGAGTGAGTGCTGCACTGTCAGAGGGTCAGTACTGAGGGAGTGCCGCACTGTCAGAGGGTCTGTACTGAGGGAGTGCTGCACTGTCAGAGGGTCAGTACTGAGGGAGTGCCGCACTGTCAGGGGATCAGTACTGAGGGAGTGCTGCACTGTCAGAGGGTCAGTACTGAGGGAGTGCTGCACTGTCAGAGGGTCAGTACTGAGGGAGTGCTGCACTGTCAGAGGGTCAGTACTGAGGCAGTGCCGCACTTTCAGAGGGTCAGTACTGAGGGAGTGCCGCACTGTCAGAGGGTCAGTACTGAGGGAGTGCTGCACTGTCAGAGGGTCTGTACTGAGGGAGTGCTGCACTGTCAGAGGTCAGTACTGAGGGAGCACTGTACTGTCAGAGGGTCAGTACTGAGGGAGTGCCGCACTGTCAGAGGGTCAGTACTGAGTGAGTGCGGCACTGTCAGGGGATCAGTACTGAGCGAGTGCTGCACTGTCAGAGGGTCAGTACTGAGGGAGTGCCGCACCGTCAGTGGGTCAGTACTGAGGGAGTGCCGCACCGTAAGTGGGTCAGTACTGAGGGAGCGCCGCACTGTCGGAGGGTCAGTACTGAGGGAGCGCTGCACTGTCAGAGGGTCAGTACTGAGGGAGTGCCGCTCTGTCAGAGTGTCAGTACAGAGGGAGTGCCGCTCTGTCGGAGGGTCAGCACTGAGGGAGCGCTGCACTGCCAGAGGGTCAGTACTGAGGGAGTGCCGCAGTGTCAGAGCGGCAGTACTGAGGGAGCGCTGCACTGTCAGAGGGTCAGTGCTGAGGGAGTGCTTCACTGTCAGAGGGTCAGTACTGAGGGAGTGCTGCACTGTCAGAGGGTCAGTGCTGAGGGAGTGCTTCACTGTCAGAGGGTCAGTACTGAGGGAGTGCTGCACTGTCAGAGGGTCAGTACTGAGGGAGTGCTGCACTGTCAGAGGGTCAGTACTGAGGGAGTGGCGCACTGTCAGAGGGTCAGTGTTGAGGGAGTGCCGCACTGTCGGAGGGTCAGTACTGAGGGAGTGCTGCACTGTCAGAGGGTCAGTACTGAGGGAACTGTGCACTGTCAGAGGGTCAGTACTGAGGGAATGCTGCACTGTCAGACGGTCAGTACGGAGGGAGTGCCACACTGTCAGAGGGTCAGTAGTGCGGGAGTGCTGAACTGTCAGAGGTTCAGTGCTGAGGGAGTGCCGCACTTTCAGAGGGTCAGTACTGAAGGAGTGCCGCTCAGACAGAGGGTCAGTACTGAGGGAGTGCCGCACTGTCAGAGGGTCCGTACTGAGGGAGTGCTGCACTGTCAGAGGTTCAGTGCTGAGGGAGTGCCGCACTGTCAGAGGGTCCGTACTGAGGGATTGTTGCACTGTCAGAGGGTCAGTGCAGAGGGAGTGCCGCACTGTCAGAGGGTCAGTACTGAGGGAGTGCCGCACTGTCAGAGGGTCAGTACTGAGGGAGCACTGCACTGTCAGAGGGTCAGTACTGAGGGAGAGCCGCTCTGACAGAGGGTCAGTACTGAGGGAGTGCCGCACTGTCAGAGGGTCCGTACTGAGGGAGTGTTGCACTGTCAGAGGGTCAGTGCAGAGGGAGTGCCGCACTGTCAGAGGGTCAGTGCTGAGGGAGTGCCGCACTGTCAAAGAGTCAGTACTGAGGTAGCACTGCACTGTCAGAGGGTCAGTACTGAGGGAGTGACGCACTGTCAGGGGATCAGTACTGAGGGAGTGCCGCACTGTCAGAGGGTCAGTACTGAGGGAGTGCCGCACTGTCAGAGGGTCAGTACTGAGGGAGTGCTGCACTGTCAGAGGTCAGTACTGAGGGAGCACTGTACTGTCAGAGGGCCAGTACTGAGGGAGTGCCGCACTGTCAGAGGGTCAGTACTGAGGGAGTGCCGCACTGTCAGGGGATCAGTACTGAGGGAGTGCTGCACTGTCAGAGGGTCAGTACTGAGGGATTGCCGCACAGTCAGTGGGTCAGTACTGAGGGAGTGCCGCACCGTAAGTGGGTCAGTACTGAGGGAGCGCCGCACTGTCGGAGGGTCAGTACTGAGGGAGCGCTGCACTGTCAGAGTGTCAGTACTGAGGGAGTGCCGCAGTGTCAGAGCGGCAGTACTGAGGGAGCGCTGCACTGTCAGAGGGTCAGTGCTCAGGGAGTGCCGCACCGTAAGTGGGTCAGTACTGAGGGAGCGCCGCACTGTCGTAGGGTCAGTACTGAGGGAGCGCTGCACTGTAAGAGGGTCAGTACTGAGGGAGTGCCGCACTGTCAGAGGGTCAGTGCTGAGGGAGTGCCGCACTGCCAGAGGGTCAGTACTGAGGGAGCACTGCACTGTCAGAGGGTCAGTACTGAGGGAGTGACGCACTGTCAGGGGATCAGTACTGAGGGAGTGCTGCACTGTCAGAGGGTCAGTACTGAGGGAGTGCTGCACTGTCAGAGGTCAGTACTGAGGGAGCACTGTACTGTCAGAGGGTCAGTACTGAGGGAGTGCCGCACTGTCAGAGGGTCAGTACTGAGGGAGTGCCGCACTGTCAGGGGATCAGTACTGAGGGAGTGCTGCACTGTCAGAGGGTCAGTACTGAGGGAGTGCCACACAGTCAGTGGGTCAGTACTGAGGGAGTGCCGCACCGTAAGTGGGTCAGTACTGAGGAAGCGCCGCACTGTCGGAGGGTCAGTACTGAGGGAGCGCTGCACTGCCAGAGGGTCAGTACTGAGGGAGTGCTGCACTGTCAGAGGGTCAGTACTGAGGGAGTGCTGCACTGCCAGAGGGTCAGTACTGAGGAAGCGCCGCACTGTCGGAGGGTCAGTACTGAGGGAGCGCTGCACTGTCAGAGGGTCAGTGCTGAGGGAGTGGCGCACTGTCAGTGGGTCAGTGTTGAGGGAGTGCCGCACTGTCGGAGGGTCAGTACTGAGGGAGTGCTGCACTGTCAGAGGGTCAGTACTGAGGGAACTCTGCACTGTCGGAGGGTCAGTACTGAGGGAATGCTGCACTGTCAGACGGTCAGTACTGAGGGAGTGCCACACTGTCAGAGGGTCAGTAGTGAGGGAGTGCTGAACTCTCAGAGGGTCAGTACTGAGGGAGTGCCGCACTGTCAGAGGGTCAGTACTGAGGGAGTGCTGCACTGTCAGAGGGTCAGTACTGAGGGAGTGCCGCACTGTCAGGGGATCAGTACTGAGGGAGTGCTGCACTGTCAGAGGGTCAGCACTGAGCGAGTGCTGCACTGTCAGAGGGTCAGTACTGAGGGAGTGCCGCACTGTCAGAGGGTCAGTACTGAGGGAGTGCTGCACTGTCAGAGGGTCAGTACTGAGTGAGTGCTGCACTGTCAGAGGGTCAGTACTGAGGGAGTGCCGCACTGTCAGAGGGTCAGTACTGAGGGAGTGCTGCACTGTCAGAGGGTCAGTACTGAGGGAGTGCCGCACTGTCAGGGGATCAGTACTGAGGGAGTGCTGCACTGTCAGAGGGTCAGTACTGAGGGAGTGCTGCACTGTCAGAGGGTCAGTACTGAGGGAGTGCTGCACTGTCAGAGGGTCAGTACTGAGGCAGTGCCGCACTGTCAGAGGGTCAGTACTGAGGGAGTGCCGCACTGTCAGAGGGTCAGTACTGAGGGAGTGCTGCACTGTCAGAGGGTCTGGACTGAGGGAGTGCTGCACTGTCAGAGGTCAGTACTGAGGGAGCACTGTACTGTCAGAGGGTCAGTACTGAGGGAGTGCTGCACTGTCAGAGGGTCAGTACTGAGTGAGTGCGGCACTGTCAGGGGATCTGTACTGAGCGAGTGCTGCACTGTCAGAGGGTCAGTACTGAGGGAGTGCCGCACTGTCAGAGGGTCAGTACTGAGGGAGTGCCGCACCGTCAGTGGGTCAGTACTGAGGGAGTGCCGCACCGTAAGTGGGTCAGTACTGAGGGAGCGCCGCACTGTCGGAGGGTCAGTACTGAGGGAGCGCTGCACTGTCAGAGGGTCAGTACTGAGGGAGTGCCGCTCTGTCAGAGTGTCAGTACAGAGGGAGTGCCGCTCTGTCGGAGGGTCAGCACTGAGGGAGCGCTGCACTGCCAGAGGGTCAGTACTGAGGGAGTGCCGCAGTGTCAGAGCGGCAGAACTGAGGGAGCGCTGCACTGTCAGAGGGTCAGTGCTGAGGGAGTGGCGCACTGTCAGAGGGTCAGTGTTGAGGGAGTGCCGCACTGTCGGCGGGTCAGTACTGAGGGAGTGCTGCACTGTCAGAGGGTCAGTACTGAGGGAACTGTGCACTGTCAGAGGGTCAGTACTGAGGGAATGCTGCACTGTCAGACGGTCAGTACGGAGGGAGTGCCACACTGTCAGAGGGTCAGTAGTGAGGGAGTGCTGAACTGTCAGAGGTTCAGTGCTGAGGGAGTGCCGCACTTTCAGAGGGTCAGTACTGAAGGAGTGCCGCTCAGACAGAGGGTCAGTACTGAGGGAGTGCCGCACTGTCAGAGGGTCCGTACTGAGGGAGTGCTGCACTGTCAGAGGTTCAGTGCTGAGGGAGTGCCGCACTGTCAGAGGGTCAGTGCTGAGGGAGTGCCGCCCTGTCAGAGGGTCAGTACTGAGGGAGCACTGCACTGTCAGAGGGTCAGTGCTGAGGGAGTGCTGCACTGTCAGAGGGTCAGTACTGAGGGAGTGCCGCACCGTCAGTGGGTCAGTACTGAGGGAGTGCCGCACCGTAAGTGGGTCAGTACTGAGGGAGTGCCGCTCTGTCGGAGGGTCAGTACTGAGGGAGCGCTGCATGCCAGAGGGTCAGTACTGAGGGAGTGCCGCAGTGTCAGAGGGGCAGTACTGAGGGAGCGCTGCACTGTCAGAGGGTCAGTGCTCAGGGAGTGGCGCACTGTCAGAGGGTCAGTGTTGAGGGAGGGCCGCACTGTCGGAGGGTCAGTACTGAGGGAGTGCTGCACTGTCAGAGGGTCAGTACTGAGGGAACTCTGCACTGTCGGAGGGTCAGTACTGTGGGAATGCTGCACTCTCAGACGGTCAGTACTGAGGGAGTGCCACACTGTCAGAGCGTCAGTAGTGAGGGAGTGCTGAACTCTCAGAGGGTCAGTACTGAGGGAGTGCCGCACTGTCAGAGGGTCAGTACTGAGGGAGTGCTGCTCTGACAGAGGGTCAGTACTGAGGGAGTGCCGCACTGTCAAAGGGTCCGTACTGAGGGAGTGCCGCACTGTCAGAGGTTTAGTGCTGAGGGAGTGCCGCACTGTCAGAGGGTCAGTACTGAGGGAGTGCTGCACTGTCAGAGGGTCAGTCCTAAGGGAGTGCCGCACTGTCAGAGGTTCAGTGCTGAGGGAGTGCCGCACTGTCAGAGGGTCTGTACTGAGGGAGTGCTGCATTGTCAGAGGGTCAGTAATGAGGGAGTGCCGCACTGTCAGAGGTTCAGTGCTGAGGGAGTGCCGCACTGTCAGAGGGTCTGTACTGAGGGAGTGCTGCATTGTCAGAGGGTCTGTACTGAGGGAGTGCCGCACTGTCAGAGGTTCAGTGCTGAGGGAGTGCCGCACTGTCAGAGGGTCAGTACTGAGGTAGTGCTGCATTGTCAGAGGGTCAGTACTGAGGGAATGCTGCACTGTCAGAGGGTCAGTACTGAGGGAGTACGCACTGTCAGAGGGTCTGTACTGAGGGAGTCCCGCACTGTCAGAGGGTCTTTACTGAGGGAGTGCCGCACTGTCAGAGGGTCAGTACTGAGGGAGTGCTGCACTGTCAGAGGGTCAGTACTGAGGGAGTGCTGCACTGTCAGACGTCAGTACTGAGGGAGCACTGCACTGTCAGAGGGTCAGTACTGAGGGACTGCCGCACTGTCGGAGGGTCAGTACTGAGGGAGCGCTGCATGCCAGAGGGTCAGTACTGAGGGAGTGCCGCAGTGTCAGAGGGGCAGTACTGAGGGAGCGCTGCACTGTCAGAGGGTCAATACTGAGGGAATTCTGCACTGTCGGAGGGTCAGTACTGTGGGAATGCTGCACTCTCAGACGGTCAGTACTGAGGGAGTGCCACACTGTCAGAGCGTCAGTAGTGAGGGAGTGCTGAACTCTCAGAGGGTCAGTACTGAGGGAGTGCCGCACTGTCAGAGGGTCAGTACTGAGGGAGTGCTGCTCTGACAGAGGGTCAGTACTGAGGGAGTGCCGCACTGTCAAAGGGTCCGTACTGAGGGAGTGCTGCACTGTCAGAGAGTCAGTGCTGAGGGAGTGCCGCACTGTCAGAGGGTCAGTACTGAGGGAGTGCCGCACTGTCAGAGGGTCAGTACTGAGGGAGTGCTGCACTGTCAGAGGGTCAGTACTAAGGGAGTACCGCACTGTCAGAGGTTCAGTGCTGAGGGAGTGCCGCACTGTCAGAGGGCCTGTACTGCGGGAGTGCCGCACTGTCAGAGGGTCAATACTGAGGGAGTGCTGCACTGTCAGAGGGTCAGTACTGAGGGAGTGCTGCACTGTCAGAGGGTCAGTACTGAGGGAGTGCTGCACTGTCAGAGGGTCAGTACTGAGGGAGTGCTGCACTGTCAGGGGGTTAGTACTGAGGGAGTGCCGCACTGTCAGAGGGTCAGTGCTGAGGGAGTACGCACTGTCAGAGGGTCTGTACTGAGGGAGTGCCGCACTGTCAGAGGGTCTTTACTGAGGAAGTGCCGCACTGTCAGAGGGTCAGTACTGAGGGAGTGCTGCACTGTCAGAGGGTCAGTACTGAGGGAGTGCTGCACTGTCAGACGTCAGTACTGAGGGAGCACTGCACTGTCAGAGGGTCAGTACTGAGGGAGTGCCGCACTGTCAGGGGATCAGTACTGAGGGAGTGCTGCACTGTCAGAGCGTCAGAACTGAGGGAGTGCCGCACTGTCAGAGGTTCAGTGTTGAGGGAGTACCGCACTGTCAGAGGGTCTGTACTGAGGGAGTGCCGCACTGTCAGAGGGTCTTTACTGAGGGAGTGCCGCACTGTCAGAGGGTCAGTACTGAGGGAATGCTGCACTGTCAGAGGGTCAGTACTGAGGGAGTGCCGCACTGTCAGAGGGTCAGTGCCGAGGGAGTACCGCACTGTCAGAGGGTCTGTACTGAGGGAGTGCCGCACTGTCAGAGGGTCAGTACTGAGGGAGTGCTGCACTGTCAGAGTGTCAGTACTGAGGGAGTGCTGCACTGTCAGAGGTCAGGACTGAGGGAGCACTGCACTGTCAGAGTGTCAGTACAGAGGGAGTGCCGCACTGTCAGGGGATCAGTTCTGAGGGAGTGCTGCACTGTCAGAGCGTCAGTACTGAGGGAGTGCTGCACTGTCAGAGGTCAGTACTGAGGGAGCACTGTACTGTCAGACGGTCAGTACTGAGGGGGTGCTGCACTGTCAGAGCGTCAGTACTGAGGGAGTGCCGCACTGTCAGGGGATCAGTACTGAGGGAGTGCCGCACTGTCAGAGGGTCAGTACTGAGGGACTGCTGCACTGTCAGAGGGTCAGTACTGAGGGAGTGCCGCACCGTCAGTGGGTCAGTACTGAGGGAGTGCGGCACTGTCAGAGGGTCAGTACTGAGGGAGTGCTGCACTGTCAGAGGGTCTGTACTGAGGGAGTGCCGCACCATAAGTGGGTCAGTACTGAGGGAGTGCCGCACTGTCAGAGGGTCAGTACTGAGGGAGCGTTGCACTGTCAGAGGGTCAGTACTGAGGGAGTGCCGCACTGTCGGAGGGTCAGTACTGAGGGAGCGCGGCACTGTCAGAGGGTCAGTACTCAGGGAGTGCTGCACTGTTAAAGGGTCAGTCCTGAGGGAGTGCCGGACTGTCAGAGGGTCAGTACTGAGGGAGTGCTGCACTGTCAGAGGGTCAGTACTGAGGGAGTGCTGCACTGTCAGATGGTCAGTACTAAGGGAGTGCCGCACTGTGAGAGGGTCAGTACTGAGGGAGTGCTGCACTGTCAGAGGGTCAGTACTGAGGGAGTGCCGCACTGTCAGAGGGTCAGTACTGGGGGAGTGCTGCACTGTCAGAGGGTCAGTGCTGAGGGAGCGCTGCACTGTCAGAGGGTCAGTACTGAGGGAGTGCTGCACTGTCAGAGGGTCAGTACTGAGGCAGTGCCGCACTGTCAGAGGGTCAGTACTGAGGGAGTGCCGCACTGTCAGAGGGTCAGTACTGAGGGAGTGCTGCACTGTCAGAGGGTCTGGACTGAGGGAGTGCTGCACTGTCAGAGGTCAGTACTGAGGGAGCACTGTACTGTCAGAGGGTCAGTACTGAGGGAGTGCTGCACTGTCAGAGGGTCAGTACTGAGTGAGTGCGGCACTGTCAGGGGATCAGTACTGAGCGAGTGCTGCACTGTCAGAGGGTCAGTACTGAGGGAGTGCCGCACTGTCAGAGGGTCAGTACTGAGGGAGTGCCGCACCGTCAGTGGGTCAGTACTGAGGGAGTGCCGCACCGTAAGTGGGTCAGTACTGAGGGAGCGCCGCACTGTCGGAGGGTCAGTACTGAGGGAGCGCTGCACTGTCAGAGGGTCAGTACTGAGGGAGTGCCGCTCTGTCAGAGTGTCAGTACAGAGGGAGTGCCGCTCTGTCGGAGGGTCAGCACTGAGGGAGCGCTGCACTGCCAGAGGGTCAGTACTGAGGGAGTGCCGCAGTGTCAGAGCGGCAGAACTGAGGGAGCGCTGCACTGTCAGAGGGTCAGTGCTGAGGGAGTGGCGCACTGTCAGAGGGTCAGTGTTGAGGGAGTGCCGCACTGTCGGCGGGTCAGTACTGAGGGAGTGCTGCACTGTCAGAGGGTCAGTACTGAGGGAACTGTGCACTGTCAGAGGGTCAGTACTGAGGGAATGCTGCACTGTCAGACGGTCAGTACGGAGGGAGTGCCACACTGTCAGAGGGTCAGTAGTGAGGGAGTGCTGAACTGTCAGAGGTTCAGTGCTGAGGGAGTGCCGCACTTTCAGAGGGTCAGTACTGAAGGAGTGCCGCTCAGACAGAGGGTCAGTACTGAGGGAGTGCCGCACTGTCAGAGGGTCCGTACTGAGGGAGTGCTGCACTGTCAGAGGTTCAGTGCTGAGGGAGTGCCGCACTGTCAGAGGGTCAGTGCTGAGGGAGTGCCGCCCTGTCAGAGGGTCAGTACTGAGGGAGCACTGCACTGTCAGAGGGTCAGTGCTGAGGGAGTGCTGCACTGTCAGAGGGTCAGTACTGAGGGAGTGCCGCACCGTCAGTGGGTCAGTACTGAGGGAGTGCCGCACCGTAAGTGGGTCAGTACTGAGGGAGTGCCGCTCTGTCGGAGGGTCAGTACTGAGGGAGCGCTGCATGCCAGAGGGTCAGTACTGAGGGAGTGCCGCAGTGTCAGAGGGGCAGTACTGAGGGAGCGCTGCACTGTCAGAGGGTCAGTGCTCAGGGAGTGGCGCACTGTCAGAGGGTCAGTGTTGAGGGAGGGCCGCACTGTCGGAGGGTCAGTACTGAGGGAGTGCTGCACTGTCAGAGGGTCAGTACTGAGGGAACTCTGCACTGTCGGAGGGTCAGTACTGTGGGAATGCTGCACTCTCAGACGGTCAGTACTGAGGGAGTGCCACACTGTCAGAGCGTCAGTAGTGAGGGAGTGCTGAACTCTCAGAGGGTCAGTACTGAGGGAGTGCCGCACTGTCAGAGGGTCAGTACTGAGGGAGTGCTGCTCTGACAGAGGGTCAGTACTGAGGGAGTGCCGCACTGTCAAAGGGTCCGTACTGAGGGAGTGCCGCACTGTCAGAGGTTTAGTGCTGAGGGAGTGCCGCACTGTCAGAGGGTCAGTACTGAGGGAGTGCTGCACTGTCAGAGGGTCAGTCCTAAGGGAGTGCCGCACTGTCAGAGGTTCAGTGCTGAGGGAGTGCCGCACTGTCAGAGGGTCTGTACTGAGGGAGTGCTGCATTGTCAGAGGGTCAGTAATGAGGGAGTGCCGCACTGTCAGAGGTTCAGTGCTGAAGGAGTGCCGCACTGTCAGAGGGTCTGTACTGAGGGAGTGCTGCATTGTCAGAGGGTCTGTACTGAGGGAGTGCCGCACTGTCAGAGGTTCAGTGCTGAGGGAGTGCCGCACTGTCAGAGGGTCAGTACTGAGGTAGTGCTGCATTGTCAGAGGGTCAGTACTGAGGGAATGCTGCACTGTCAGAGGGTCAGTACTGAGGGAGTACGCACTGTCAGAGGGTCTGTACTGAGGGAGTCCCGCACTGTCAGAGGGTCTTTACTGAGGGAGTGCCGCACTGTCAGAGGGTCAGTACTGAGGGAGTGCTGCACTGTCAGAGGGTCAGTACTGAGGGAGTGCTGCACTGTCAGACGTCAGTACTGAGGGAGCACTGCACTGTCAGAGGGTCAGTACTGAGGGACTGCCGCACTGTCGGAGGGTCAGTACTGAGGGAGCGCTGCATGCCAGAGGGTCAGTACTGAGGGAGTGCCGCAGTGTCAGAGGGGCAGTACTGAGGGAGCGCTGCACTGTCAGAGGGTCAATACTGAGGGAATTCTGCACTGTCGGAGGGTCAGTACTGTGGGAATGCTGCACTCTCAGACGGTCAGTACTGAGGGAGTGCCACACTGTCAGAGCGTCAGTAGTGAGGGAGTGCTGAACTCTCAGAGGGTCAGTACTGAGGGAGTGCCGCACTGTCAGAGGGTCAGTACTGAGGGAGTGCTGCTCTGACAGAGGGTCAGTACTGAGGGAGTGCCGCACTGTCAAAGGGTCCGTACTGAGGGAGTGCTGCACTGTCAGAGAGTCAGTGCTGAGGGAGTGCCGCACTGTCAGAGGGTCAGTACTGAGGGAGTGCCGCACTGTCAGAGGGTCAGTACTGAGGGAGTGCTGCACTGTCAGAGGGTCAGTACTAAGGGAGTACCGCACTGTCAGAGGTTCAGTGCTGAGGGAGTGCCGCACTGTCAGAGGGCCTGTACTGCGGGAGTGCCGCACTGTCAGAGGGTCAATACTGAGGGAGTGCTGCACTGTCAGAGGGTCAGTACTGAGGGAGTGCTGCACTGTCAGAGGGTCAGTACTGAGGGAGTGCTGCACTGTCAGAGGGTCAGTACTGAGGGAGTGCTGCACTGTCAGGGGGTTAGTACTGAGGGAGTGCCGCACTGTCAGAGGGTCAGTGCTGAGGGAGTACGCACTGTCAGAGGGTCTGTACTGAGGGAGTGCCGCACTGTCAGAGGGTCTTTACTGAGGAAGTGCCGCACTGTCAGAGGGTCAGTACTGAGGGAGTGCTGCACTGTCAGAGGGTCAGTACTGAGGGAGTGCTGCACTGTCAGACGTCAGTACTGAGGGAGCACTGCACTGTCAGAGGGTCAGTACTGAGGGAGTGCCGCACTGTCAGGGGATCAGTACTGAGGGAGTGCTGCACTGTCAGAGCGTCAGAACTGAGGGAGTGCCGCACTGTCAGAGGTTCAGTGTTGAGGGAGTACCGCACTGTCAGAGGGTCTGTACTGAGGGAGTGCCGCACTGTCAGAGGGTCTTTACTGAGGGAGTGCCGCACTGTCAGAGGGTCAGTACTGAGGGAATGCTGCACTGTCAGAGGGTCAGTACTGAGGGAGTGCCGCACTGTCAGAGGGTCAGTGCCGAGGGAGTACCGCACTGTCAGAGGGTCTGTACTGAGGGAGTGCCGCACTGTCAGAGGGTCAGTACTGAGGGAGTGCTGCACTGTCAGAGTGTCAGTACTGAGGGAGTGCTGCACTGTCAGAGGTCAGGACTGAGGGAGCACTGCACTGTCAGAGTGTCAGTACAGAGGGAGTGCCGCACTGTCAGGGGATCAGTTCTGAGGGAGTGCTGCACTGTCAGAGCGTCAGTACTGAGGGAGTGCTGCACTGTCAGAGGTCAGTACTGAGGGAGCACTGTACTGTCAGACGGTCAGTACTGAGGGGGTGCTGCACTGTCAGAGCGTCAGTACTGAGGGAGTGCCGCACTGTCAGGGGATCAGTACTGAGGGAGTGCCGCACTGTCAGAGGGTCAGTACTGAGGGACTGCTGCACTGTCAGAGGGTCAGTACTGAGGGAGTGCCGCACCGTCAGTGGGTCAGTACTGAGGGAGTGCGGCACTGTCAGAGGGTCAGTACTGAGGGAGTGCTGCACTGTCAGAGGGTCTGTACTGAGGGAGTGCCGCACCATAAGTGGGTCAGTACTGAGGGAGTGCCGCACTGTCAGAGGGTCAGTACTGAGGGAGCGTTGCACTGTCAGAGGGTCAGTACTGAGGGAGTGCCGCACTGTCGGAGGGTCAGTACTGAGGGAGCGCGGCACTGTCAGAGGGTCAGTACTCAGGGAGTGCTGCACTGTTAAAGGGTCAGTCCTGAGGGAGTGCCGGACTGTCAGAGGGTCAGTACTGAGGGAGTGCTGCACTGTCAGAGGGTCAGTACTGAGGGAGTGCTGCACTGTCAGATGGTCAGTACTAAGGGAGTGCCGCACTGTGAGAGGGTCAGTACTGAGGGAGTGCTGCACTGTCAGAGGGTCAGTACTGAGGGAGTGCCGCACTGTCAGAGGGTCAGTACTGGGGGAGTGCTGCACTGTCAGAGGGTCAGTGCTGAGGGAGCGCTGCACTGTCAGAGGCTCAGTACTGAGGGAGTGCTGCACTGTCAGAGGGTCTGTACTGAGGGAGTGCCGCACCATAAGTGGGTCAGTACTGAGGGAGTGCCGCACTGTCAGAGGGTCAGTACTGAGGGAGCGTTGCACTGTCAGAGGGTCAGTACTGAGGGAGTGCCGCACTGTCGGAGGGTCAGTACTGAGGGAGCGCGGCACTGTCAGAGGGTCAGTACTCAGGGAGTGCTGCACTGTTAAAGGGTCAGTCCTGAGGGAGTGCCGGACTGTCAGAGGGTCAGTACTGAGGGAGTGCTGCACTGTCAGAGGGTCAGTACTGAGGGAGTGCTGCACTGTCAGATGGTCAGTACTAAGGGAGTGCCGCACTGTGAGAGGGTCAGTACTGAGGGAGTGCTGCACTGTCAGAGGGTCAGTACTGAGGGAGTGCCGCACTGTCAGAGGGTCAGTACTGGGGGAGTGCTGCACTGTCAGAGGGTCAGTGCTGAGGGAGCGCTGCACTGTCAGAGGCTCAGTACTGAGGGAGCGCTGCAGTTAACTCTGACTTTGATTATATTTCTCTGAAACATGTGTTTCAGATTTATTGTAAAACAGTGATCTGATTTAACAAATGTCACTTTTTAAAAAAGCATTTTTTATCCAATCGAATTTCCAATTATGAACCAATGTCGCATGTCCCTGTCGCTGTGAAAATGACACAGATTCGCTCTTCAATAGTTTTATGTCAATGATGTCATCTTTTTTTCTTTCTTTAATGTAATAAAGGATTAGCTGAGGTTCGAAGCGTCTCACAGCACAGGGACTAATTTACCCAGGATCGAGCAGAATTTCCCCAAGTGGTTAATTAACATTAATTAACATGGTTTCCATCTTTTCCCCAGATCACCGTTCTATTATAAATATGCAAGTGAACAACTTGCTCCGTCTTTCATCCCAATCGAAACATTTTTTTGATGTGCGTTCGTCGCAAAACCTGTATAAACAATTGAAAAACTTGCGTGGTTTTCAAATGAAGTGAGTGACAAATGGTAATGGAGACAGGAATCTACAACTAATATCACTTTTTGCCACTAAAGTGGAGTGTAGTCAATGGGCCCTCCAGGTTTGAGTGTCCACATTGCCGCTCTGGATTCCTATGGTTTTCTGGTGATAAGAGACTGCCGGAATTTTCTGTGAACAGTTTTCTGTTCCTGCCAATAATGATTCAGACCCCAGCAATGATTCACTGATTCCACTTCCTGTCATCGGACATTAGTGCAATTTAACGGAAATAAGTCCCGTGTCGAGTGTGTTTAGCCGGGTGTTTCCAGTGTCAGGTGTCGACACGACTGCATTTAGCCGGGTGTTTCCCGTGTCGAGTGTGTTTAGCCGGGTGTTTCCTGTGTCGAGTGTGTTTAGCCGGGTGTTTCCCGTGTCGAGTGCATTTAGCCGGGTGTTTCCTATGTCGAGTGTGTTTAGCCGGGTGTTTCCCGTGTCGAGTGCGTTACGCCGGGGGTTTCCCGTGTCGAGTGCGTTTAGCCGGGTGTTTCCCGTGTTGAGTGCGTTTAGCTGGGTGTTTCCCGTGTCGAGTGCGTTTCGCCGGGTGTTTCCCGTGTCGAGTGCGTTTAGCCGGTGTTTCCCGTGTCGAGTGTGTTTAGCCGGGTGTTTCCCGTGTCGAGTGCATTTAGCCGGGTGTTTCCCGTGTCGAGTGCATTTAGCCGGGTGTTTCCCATGTCGTGTGTGTTTAGCCGGGTGTTTCCCATGTCGTGTGCATTTAGCCGGGTGTTTCCCGTGTCGAGTGTGTTTAGCCGGGTGTTTCCCGTGTCGAGTGTGTTTAGCCGGGTGTTTCCCGTGTCGAGTGTGTTTAGCCGGGTGTTTCCTGTGTCGAGTGTGTTTAGCCGGGTGTTTCCTGTGTCGAGTGTGTTTGGCCGGGTGTTTCCCGTGTCGAGTGTGTTTAGCCGGGTGTTTCCCGTGTCGAGTGTGTTTAGCCGGGTGTTTCCTGTGTCGAGTGTGTTTAGCCGGGTGTTTCCCGTGTCGAGTGCATTTAGCCGGGTGTTTCCTATGTCGAGTGTGTTTAGCCGGGTGTTTCCCGTGTCGAGTGCGTTACGCCGGGGGTTTCCCGTGTCGAGTGCGTTTAGCCGGGTGTTTCCCGTGTTGAGTGCGTTTAGCTGGGTGTTTCCCGTGTCGAGTGCGTTTCGCCGGGTGTTTCCCGTGTCGAGTGCGTTTAGCCGGTGTTTCCCGTGTCGAGTGTGTTTAGCCGGGTGTTTCCCGTGTCGAGTGCATTTAGCCGGGTGTTTCCCGTGTCGAGTGCATTTAGCCGGGTGTTTCCCATGTCGTGTGTCTTTAGCCGGGTGTTTCCCATGTCGTGTGCATTTAGCCGGGTGTTTCCCGTGTCGAGTGTGTTTAGCCGGGTGTTTCCCGTGTCGAGTGTGTTTAGCCGGGTGTTTCCCGTGTCGAGTGCGTTTAGCCGGGTGTTTCCCTTGTCGAGTGCGTTTAGCCGGGTGTTTCCCGTGTCGAGTGCATTTAGCCGGGTGTTTCCCGTGTCGAGTGTGTTTAGCCGGGTGTTTCCTGTGTCGAGTGCGTTTAGCCGGGTGTTTCCCGTGTCGAGTGTGTTTAGCCGGGTGTTTCCCGTGTCGAGTGTGTTTAGCCGGGTGTTTCCCGTGTCGAGTGCATTTAGCCGGGTGTTTCCCATGTCGTGTGTGTTTAGCCGGGTGTTTCCCATGTCGTGTGTGTTTAGCCGGGTGTTTCCCGTGTCGAGTGCTTTTAGCCGGGAGTTTCTCGTGTCGAGTGTGTTTAGCCGGGTGTTTCCCATGTCGTGTGTGTTTAGCCGGGTGTTTCCCATGTCGTGTGTGTTTAGCCGGGTGTTTTCTGTGTCGAGTGCGTTTAGCCGGGTGTTTCCCGTGTCGAGTGCTTTTAGCCGGGAGTTTCCCGTGTTGAGTGCGTTTAGCCGGGTGTTTCCCGTGTTGAATGTGTTTAGCCGGGAGTTTCCCGTGTCGAGTGTGTTTGGCCGGGAGTTTCCCGTGTTGAATGTGTTTAGCCGGGAGTTTCCCGTGTCGAGTGTGTTTGGCCAGGTGTTTCCCGTGTCGAGTGTGTTTAGCCGGGTGTTTCCCGTGTCGAGTGCGTTTAGCCGGGTGTTTCCCATGTCGAGTGTGTTTAGCCGGGAGTTTCCCGTGTCGAGTGTGTTTAGCCGGGTGTTTCCCATGTCGTGTGTGTTTAGCCGGGTGTTTCCTGTGTCGAGTGCGTTTAGCCGGGTGTTTCCCATGTCGTGTGTGTTTAGCCGGGTGTTTTCTGTGTCGAGTGCATTTAGCCGGGTGTTTCCCGTGTCGCGTGCTTTTAGCCGGCTGTTTCCCGTGTCGAGTGTGTTTGGCCGGGTGTTTCCCGTGTTGAGTGCATTTAACCGTGTGTTTCCCGTGTCGAGTGCATTTAACCGTGTGATTCCCATGTCGAGTGCCTTTAGCCAGGTGTTTCCCATGTCGAGTGCAATTGCCCGGGTGTTTCCTGTGTCGAGTGTGTTTAGCCGTGTGTTTCACGTGTTCGATGCATTTATCCGGGTGTTTCCCATGTCGAGTGCGTTTAGCCGGGTTTTTCCCATGTCCTGTCCATTTAGCCAGGTGTTTGCAGTGTTCGGTGCGTTTACCCTCCTGTTTCCCATGTCGACTGCATTTAGCCGGGTGTTTCCTGTGTCAAGTGCGTTTAGCCGGGTGTTTCCCATGTCGAATGCGTTTAGCCGGCTGTTTCCCGTGTCGAGTGTGTTTGGCCGGGTGTTTCCCGTGTTGAGTGCATTTAACCGTGTGTTTCCCGTGTCGAGTGCATTTAACCGTGTGATTCCCATGTCGAGTGCCTTTAGCCAGGTGTTCCCCATGCCGAGTGCAATTGCCCGGGTGTTTCCTGTGTCGAGTGTGTTTAGCCGTGTGTTTCACGTGTTCGATGCATTTATCCGGGTGTTTCCCATGTCGAGTGCGTTTAGCCGGGTTTTTCCCATGTCCTGTCCATTTAGCCAGGTGTTTGCAGTGTTCGGTGCGTTTACCCTCCTGTTTCCCATGTCGACTGCATTTAGCCGGGTGTTTCCTGTGTCAAGTGCGTTTAGCCGGGTGTTTCCCATGTCGAATGCGTTTATCCGGGTGTTTCCCGTGTCGAGTGCGTTTAGCCGGGTGTTTCCCGTGTGAAGTGCGTTTAGCCGGTGTTTCCCTTGTCGAGTGTGTTTAGCCGGGTGTTTCCCGTGTTGAGTGCGTTTAGCCGGTGTTTCCCTTGTCGAGTGCGTTTAGCCGAGTGTTTCCCGTGTTGAGTGCGTTTAGCCGGGTGTTTCCCGTGTTGAGTGTGTTTAGCCGGCTGTTTCCCGTGTTGAGTGCGTTTAGCCGGGTGTTTCCCGTGTCGAGTGCGTTTACCCGGGTGTTTCCCGTGTTGAGTGCATTTAGCCGGATGTTTCCCGTGTTGAGTGCGTTTAGCCGGGTGTTTCCCATGTCGAGTGCGTTTAGCCGGGTGTTTCCCGTGTCGAGGGCATTTAGCCGGGTGTTTCCCGTGTTGAGTGCGTTTAGCCGGGTGTTTCCCTTGTCGAGTGCGTTTAGCCGGGTGTTTCCCGTGTTGAGTGCGTTTAGCCGGGTGTTTCCCGTGTTGAGTGCATTTAGCAGGGTGTTTCCCATGTCGAGTGCGTTTAGCCGGGTGTTTCCTGTGTCGAGTGCATTTAGCCGGGTGTATCCCATGTCAAGTGCGTTTAGCCGGTTGTTCCCCATGTTGAGTGCATTTAGCCGGGTGTTTCCCGGGTCGAGTGCATTTAGCCGGGTGTTTCCCGTGTCGAGTGTGTTTAGCTGGGTGTTTCCCGTGTTGGGTGCATTTAGCCGGGTGTACCCCGTGTCAAGTGCGTTTAGCCGGTTGTTCCCCGTGTTGAGTGCATTTAGCCGGGTGTTTCCCGTGTCGAGTGCATTTAGCCGGGTGTTTCCCGTGTCGAGTGTGTTTAGCCGGGTGTTTCCCGTGTGGAGTGCATTTAGCCGGGTGTTTCCCGTGTCGAGTGTGTTTAGCCGGGTGTTTACCATGTCGAGTGCGTTTAGCCGGGTGTTTCCCATGTCGAGTGCGTTTAGCTGGGTGTTTCCCATTTCGAGTGCGTTTGGCCGGGTGTTTCCCATGTCGAGTGTGTTTAGCCGGGTGTTTCCCGTGTTGAGTGTGTTTAGCCGGGTGTTTCCCGTGTCAACTGCGTTTAGCCGGGTGTTTCACGTGTCAAGTGCGTTTAGCCGGGTGTTTCCCGTGTTGAGTGTGTTTAGCCGGGTGTTTCCCGTGTCGAGTGCGTTTAGCCGGGTGTTTCACGTGTCGAGTGCGTTTAGCTGGGTGTTTCCCGTGTTGAGTGTGTTTAGCCGGCTGTTTCCCGTGTTGAGTGCGTTTAGCCGGGTGTTTCCCGTGTCGAGTGCGTTTACCCGGGTGTTTCCCGTGTTGAGTGCATTTAGCCGGATGTTTCCCGTGTTGAGTGCGTTTAGCCGGGTGTTTCCCATGTCGAGTGCGTTTAGCCGGGTGTTTCCCGTGTCGAGGGCATTTAGCCGGGTGTTTCCCGTGTCGAGTGCGTTTAGCCGGGTGTTTCCCTTGTCGAGTGCGTTTAGCCGGGTGTTTCCCGTGTTGAGTGCGTTTAGCCGGGTGTTTCCCGTGTTGAGTGCATTTAGCAGGGTGTTTCCCATGTCGAGTGCGTTTAGCCGGGTGTTTCCTGTGTCGAGTGCGTTTAGCCGGGTGTATCCCGTGTCAAGTGCGTTTAGCCGGTTGTTTCCCGTGTTGGGTGCATTTAGCCGGGTGTACCCCGTGTCAAGTGCGTTTAGCCGGTTGTTCCCCGTGTTGAGTGCATTTAGCCGGGTGTTTCCCGTGTCGAGTGCATTTAGCCGGGTGTTTCCCATGTCGAGTGTGTTTAGCCGGGTGTTTCCCGTGTGGAGTGCATTTAGCCGGGTGTTTCCCGTGTCGAGTGTGTTTAGCCGGGTGTTTACCATGTCGAGTGCGTTTAGCCGGGTGTTTCCCATGTCGAGTGCGTTTAGCTGGGTGTTTCCCATTTCGAGTGCGTTTGGCCGGGTGTTTACCATGTCGAGTGTGTTTAGCTGGGTGTTTACCGTGTTGAGTGTGTTTAGCCGGGTGTTTCCCGTGTCGAGTGCGTTTAGCCGGGTGTTTCACGTGTCGAGTGCGTTTAGCCGGGTGTTTCCCATGTCGAGTGTGTTTAGCCGGGTGTTTCCCGTGTTGAGTGTGTTTAGCCGGGTGTTTCCCTTGTCGAGTGTGTTTAGCCGGGTGTTTCCCGTGTCGAGTGCGTTTCGCCGGGTGTTTCCCTTGTCGAGTGTGTTTAGCCGGGTGTTTCCCATGTCGAGTGCGTTTAGCCGGGTGTTTCCCGTGTCGAGTGCGTTTAGCCGGGTGGTTCCCGTGTTGAGTGGGTTTAGCCGGGTGTTTCCCGTGTCGAGTGCGTTTAGCCGGGTGTTTCCCGTGTTGAGTGCGTTTAGCCGGGCGTTTCCCATGTCGAGTGCGTTTAGCCGGGTGTTTCCCGTGTTGAGCGTGTTTAGCCGGGTGTTTCCCGTGTCGAGTACGTTTAGCCGGGTGTATCCTGTGTCGAGTGTGTTTAGCCGGGTGTTTCCCGTGTCGAGTGCGTTTAGCCGAGTGTATCCTGTGTCGAGTGTGTTTAGCCGGGTGTTTCCCATGTCAAGTGTGTTTAGCCGGGTGTTTCCCGTGTCGAGTGCATTTAGCCGGGTGTTTCCCGTGTCGAGTGCATTTAGCCGGGTGTTTCCCATGTCAAGTGTGTTTAGCCGGGTGTTTCCCGTGTCGAGTGCGTTTAGCCGGGTGTTTCCCGTGTCGAGTGCATTTAGCCGGGTGTTTCCCATGTCGAGTGCGTTTAGCCGGGTGTTTCCCGTGTTGAGTGCGTTTATCCGGGTGTTTCCCATGTCGAGTGTGTTTAGCCGGGTGTTTCCCGTGTTGAGTGCGTTTAGCCGGGTGTTTCCCTTGTCGAGTGCGTTTAGCCGGGTGTTTCCCGTGTTGAGTGCGTTTAGCCGGGTGTTTCCCGTGTTGAGTGCATTTAGCAGGGTGTTTCCCATGTCGAGTGCGTTTAGCCGGGTGTTTCCTGTGTCGAGTGCGTTTAGCCGGGTGTATCCCATGTCAAGTGCGTTTAGCCGGTTGTTCCCCATGTTGAGTGCATTTAGCCGGGTGTTTCCCGGGTCGAGTGCATTTAGCCGGGTGTTTCCCGTGTCGAGTGTGTTTAGCTGGGTGTTTCCCGTGTTGGGTGCATTTAGCCGGGTGTACCCCGTGTCAAGTGCGTTTAGCCGGTTGTTCCCCGTGTTGAGTGCATTTAGCCGGGTGTTTCCCGTGTCGAGTGCATTTAGCCGGGTGTTTCCCGTGTCGAGTGTGTTTAGCCGGGTGTTTCCCGTGTGGAGTGCATTTAGCCGGGTGTTTCCCGTGTCGAGTGTGTTTAGCCGGGTGTTTACCATGTCGAGTGCGTTTAGCCGGGTGTTTCCCATGTCGAGTGCGTTTAGCTGGGTGTTTCCCATTTCGAGTGCGTTTGGCCGGGTGTTTCCCATGTCGAGTGTGTTTAGCCGGGTGTTTCCCGTGTTGAGTGTGTTTAGCCGGGTGTTTCCCGTGTCAACTGCGTTTAGCCGGGTGTTTCACGTGTCAAGTGCGTTTAGCCGGGTGTTTCCCGTGTTGAGTGTGTTTAGCCGGGTGTTTCCCGTGTCGAGTGCGTTTAGCCGGGTGTTTCACGTGTCGAGTGCGTTTAGCCGGGTGTTTCCCGTGTTGAGTGTGTTTAGCCGGCTGTTTCCCGTGTTGAGTGCGTTTAGCCGGGTGTTTCCCGTGTCGAGTGCGTTTACCCGGGTGTTTCCCGTGTTGAGTGCATTTAGCCGGATGTTTCCCGTGTTGAGTGCGTTTAGCCGGGTGTTTCCCATGTCGAGTGCGTTTAGCCGGGTGTTTCCCGTGTCGAGGGCATTTAGCCGGGTGTTTCCCGTGTCGAGTGCGTTTAGCCGGGTGTTTCCCTTGTCGAGTGCGTTTAGCCGGGTGTTTCCCGTGTTGAGTGCGTTTAGCCGGGTGTTTCCCGTGTTGAGTGCATTTAGCAGTGTGTTTCCCATGTCGAGTGCGTTTAGCCGGGTGTTTCCTGTGTCGAGTGCGTTTAGCCGGGTGTATCCCGTGTCAAGTGCGTTTAGCCGGTTGTTTCCCGTGTTGGGTGCATTTAGCCGGGTGTACCCCGTGTCAACTGCGTTTAGCCGGTTGTTCCCCGTGTTGAGTGCATTTAGCCGGGTGTTTCCCGTGTCGAGTGCATTTAGCCGGGTGTTTCCCATGTCGAGTGTGTTTAGCCGGGTGTTTCCCGTGTGGAGTGCATTTAGCCGGGTGTTTCCCGTGTCGAGTGTGTTTAGCCGGGTGTTTACCATGTCGAGTGCGTTTAGCCGGGTGTTTCCCATGTCGAGTGCGTTTAGCTGGGTGTTTCCCATTTCGAGTGCGTTTGGCCGGGTGTTTACCATGTCGAGTGTGTTTAGCTGGGTGTTTACCGTGTTGAGTGTGTTTAGCCGGGTGTTTCCCGTGTCGAGTGCGTTTAGCCGGGTGTTTCACGTGTCGAGTGCGTTTAGCCGGGTGTTTCCCATGTCGAGTGTGTTTAGCCGGGTGTTTCCCGTGTTGAGTGTGTTTAGCCGGGTGTTTCCCTTGTCGAGTGTGTTTAGCCGGGTGTTTCCCGTGTCGAGTGCGTTTCGCCGGGTGTTTCCCTTGTCGAGTGTGTTTAGCCGGGTGTTTCCCATGTCGAGTGCGTTTAGCCGGGTGTTACCCGTGTCGAGTGCGTTTAGCCGGGTGTTTCCCGTGTTGAGTGCGTTTAGCCGGGCGTTTCCCATGTCGAGTGCGTTTAGCCGGGTGTTTCCCGTGTTGAGCGTGTTTAGCCGGGTGTTTCCCGTGTCGAGTACGTTTAGCCGGGTGTATCCTGTGTCGAGTGTGTTTAGCCGGGTGTTTCCCGTGTCGAGTGCGTTTAGCCGAGTGTATCCTGTGTCGAGTGTGTTTAGCCGGGTGTTTCCCATGTCAAGTGTGTTTAGCCGGGTGTTTCCCGTGTCGAGTGCATTTAGCCGGGTGTTTCCCGTGTCGAGTGCATTTAGCCGGGTGTTTCCCATGTCAAGTGTGTTTAGCCGGGTGTTTCCCGTGTCGAGTGCGTTTAGCCGGGTGTTTCCCGTGTCGAGTGCATTTAGCCGGGTGTTTCCCATGTCGAGTGCGTTTAGCCGGGTGTTTCCCGTGTTGAGTGCGTTTATCCGGGTGTTTCCCATGTCGAGTGTGTTTAGCCGGGTGTTTCCCGTGTCGAGTGCGTTTAGCCGGTGTTTCCCATGTCGAGTGCGTTTAGCTGGGTGTTTCCCGTGTCGAGTGTGTTTATCCGGGTGTTTCCCGTGTCGAGTGCGTTTAGCCGGTGTTTCCCATGTCGAGTGCGTTTAGCTGGGTGTTTCCCATGTTGAGTGTGTTTAGCCGGGTGTTTCCCGTGTCGAGTGCATTCAGCCGGGTGTTTCCTGTGTCGAGTGTGTTTATCCGGGTGTTTCCCGTGTCGAGTGCGTTTAGCCGGGTGTTTCCCGTGTCGATTGCGTTTAGCCGGGTGTTTCCCGTGTCGAGTGCGTTTAGCCGGGTGTTTCCCGTGTCGAGTGTGTTTAGCCGGGTGTTTCCCGTGTCGAGTGCATTTAACCGTGTGTTTCCCATGTTGAGTGTGTTTAGCCGGGTGTTTCCCGTGTCGAGTGTGTTTCGCCGGGTGTTTCCCGTGTTGAGTGCTTTTAGCCGGGTGTTTCCCATGTCGTGTGTGTTTAGCCGGATGTTTCCTGTGTCGAGTGTGTTTAGCCGTGTGTTTCCCGTGTTCGATGCATTTATCCGTGTGTTTCCCGTGTCGAGTGCGTTTAGCCGGGTTTTTCCCATGTCCTGTCCATTTAGCCGGGTGTTTCCCGTGTCGAGTGCATTTAGCCGGGTGTTTCCCGTGTCGAGTGTGTTTAGCCGGGTGTTTCCCGTGTCGAGTGCGTTTAGCCGGGTGTTTCCCGTGTCGAGTGCGTTTAGCCGGGTGTTTCCTGTGTCGAGTGTGTTTATCTGGGTTTTTCCCATGTCCAGTGCTCTTTGCCGCCTGTTTCTCATGTCAAGTGCGTTTAGCCGGGTGTTTCACATGTCGAGTGCATTTTGCCGGGTGTTTCCCGTGTCTACTGCGATTAGCCGGGTGTTTCGATGTCGAGTGCACTGTGTCCCCACCCCGGAGTGCGAACTGTGTCCCCACCCCGCAGTGCGAACTGTGTCCCCACCCCGGAGTGCGAACTGTGTCCCCACCCCGGAGTGCGAACTGTGTCCCCACCCCGGAGTGCGAACTGTGTCCCCACCCCGGTGTGCGAACTGTGTCCCCACCCCGGAGTGCGAACTGTGTCCCCACCCCGGAGTGCGAACTGTGTCCCCACCCCGGAGTGCGAACTGTGTCCCCACCCCGGAGTGCGAACTGTGTCCCCACCCCGGAGTGCGAACTGTGTCCCCACCCCGGAGTGCGAACTGTGTCCCCACCCCGGAGTGCGAACTGTGTCCCCACCCCGGAGTGCGAACTGTGCCTTTTACACCAGAACGAATGGAAGTTCGCGACCCTCCTCCCAAAGGAAGCAGATTTTCATTATTTACTCAATCAAAACCCTTCAATTGGAAGGTTCATGTCTTGGAGACTTGGACGACCTAGAGACCCGAGGCAGAGACAGAGTTGATGCAGAGGTTAAAAGATATCTCTTCCCGGGTAATGGAGAGAGAGGGGGCGGCGTGGAAAAGGGTATAGGTGGCGTCCTGTATAGATACTAGCCTGGGGGCACTGGTGACGGCACCGTTGCCGCTTCCGCCGACACGGTATACACGAGCCCGGTGGTGGTGGCGACACTGAGGATTTGGGGGCAGTGGAGACGGCACAGGGGGGAGGTAGGGGCCTCAGTCTGGGCTCCGATACGGGACAACCATAGGTAGGATAGATGGTGGGTTCCTAAGCTGGCACCGGGCTGGAATTAAAAGGATGGGGGATGTATTCATCAATGGGACTTTTGCCAGTCTGAGGGCGCTGGAGGAGAAATTTGGGTTACCCCCAGGAAATGCCTTCAGGTATATGCAGGTTCGGGCGTTCGTGAGAAAGCAGGTGGGGGAATTCCCGCTGCTGTCCGCCCGGAGGATACAGGACAGGGTGGTCTTGGGCGTGTGGGTCGGGGAGAGTAAGGTCTCGGTGATTTACCAGGAGCTGCAGGAGGCTGAGGAAGCCTCAGTGGAGGAGCTGAAGGGCAAGTGGGAGGAGGAGCTGGGTGAGGAGCTGGATGATGGCTTGTGGGCTGACGCCCTGGGCAGGGTCAATTCATCCCTCATCCTGCGACAGGCTTAGCCTGATTCAGTTTAAAGTGCTGCACCGGGCGCATATGACAGGGGCGAGAATGTGTAAGATTTTTGGGGTGGAGGACAGGTGTGTGAGGTGTTCGGGGAGCCCAGC
Source organism: Scyliorhinus torazame (assembly GCF_047496885.1). Classification (NCBI taxonomy): domain Eukaryota; kingdom Metazoa; phylum Chordata; class Chondrichthyes; order Carcharhiniformes; family Scyliorhinidae; genus Scyliorhinus; species Scyliorhinus torazame. The sequence continues at coordinate 272,289,286 of NC_092715.1, forward strand.
AAACCACGCCCATATGTTTTGGACATGCCCGGCGCTTACGGAATTTTGGAAGGGCTTTGCAAAGCCTATGTCTAAGGTCTTGGACACTCGGGTAAAACCGAGCTGGGGGATAGCGATATTTGGGGTATCGGATGATCCGGGAGTGCAGGAGTCGAAAGAGGCCGGAGTTCTGGCCTTTGCCTCCTGTTTTGTTCTGTTAGCAGATTGCCCTGTTTTCTCTGTATTATTTTCCTTTTTGGAGTGTTTTGTAAAAATTATTGAAAAACCTTGAATAAAATCATTTAAAAAAAAAAGAGGTATCTCTTCCCAGAAATATTGGCCCAGTTCCTCAATCCCCTCATTCTGAGATCCTTAACCCCCTGCCGCTTCACCCCCTCACGCCCCTACCTTCCACAGCCTCCACCCCTCATCCCCCTACCCTGTTAAACCTCCGTAAACCCCCGTCCCCTTCACCTCCCTTACATCCCCTACACTCCCTGATCCACTATCCACTTTTCAAAGTTAATCCATAAGCCCCATAATGACATTTGGAAGTCTTTGAAAATCTCATAAATCTGTCAACATAATCAAACATCAATTGAGAAGGCATTGGGGAAACCATGATCCTTTCAGTAGCTTGTATAAACTTGTATTCCTCTCTGGTTCCATAAGGGCCCTTCCTGTCATTCCCTTATTTCTCATTTATTTTACTTTGCGGTTATCATTTTGATCCACGGGTGTACAATGGATATTTATCTTTAAGTCGAGCAGAGGAAGTGAGGAATTCAAAAATAGCAAAATATTGCATTGTGCTCTGGAGATTGAGCTTCTGAACAGAGAAACTCTGACCTTTTGGCACCCAAGAGATCGGAGGGTCTCAGTTTGATGATTGGGCCAGTGGCCAACGAATTGGCAAAAGGCCGCATCCTGCCTGGTGACAGGCGATGATTGGGTCCTACACGAGATGGATGGTTTTCAGAGGACGCAATAAGTGACAGTCAGATCCTGGACGCTGAGACGAGCAGCTGTGAGTGCCTCCCTCTCTATTCTTCGACAGAAATACTGCCTCTCTGCAGAGAACCTGGATCAATCTACCAATAAAACCATTACAGACTAAAAACAAAAACCTCCAGCTGAAGGCCTAGATTGAAGAAAGGTGTACTGGAAGATATCCATCTGAAAGACTCTTATAATTTTACTTTTATCATTATTTTAACCCCTCTTTCCCCTCTGTGTTTGTCTGTCTTGTGTATGAATAGAGGGTGGGGTGAGTTAAAGAGAAAGGAATAGGAATTAGATGATAGTTAATCAGTTGTATTTTCTGCATATTTAATTATAGTCATTGTTCTGGAAGGTATACAAAGGCTCATACATCTGTCAAAGCTTTTACACAAGCATACTAACAAACATCCGAATTAGGAACAGGAGTAGGGCACTGCGCCCCCCGAGCCTGTTCTGCCATTCACTAAGGTCATGGCTAATCTGATTGTAGCATCAACTCCACATTTTCACCTGCCCCGATAAGCTTCACCATTTGCTTATCAAGAATCTATCCAGCTCTGCCCTAAATATATTTAAAGACTCCCCTTCCACTGCCTTTTGAGGAAGAGAGTTGCAGAGACTCACCACCTTCTGAGAGGAAAATAATTCTCTCATCCGAAATGGGCAACCCCTTATTTTAAAGTGGTTCAAACAGCCAAACAGATGGCTGATCGGCTGTGCAAAGAATGAATGTAAGACACAGTGAGAGGTTAAACAATTAGCTCTGGATTCACATTAGACTAGATTTTAAAATTGTACAATGCACTTGACCCACTGGGTAACCTATTCTAATGGATCTGAAGACTTTTCCACTTTTACAATGCTGTTGTATCGCTTTCAGACTTGCCAGTTATCATAAATAACAACCTGAAAACTTACCTTTTCCAATCACTGCACTATCATCAGTCAGTTGAAAATGAAATGAAATGAAAATCACTTATTGTCACAAGTAGGCTTCAAATGAAGTTACTGTGAAAAGCCCCTAGTCTCCACATTCCGGCACCTGTTCGGGGAGGCTGGCACGGGAATTGAACCGTGCTGCTGGCCTGCCTTGGTCTGCTTTCAAAGCCAGCGATTTAGCCCAGTGCTAAACAGTTTAGTAAACTCAGATGTCACTTACACTACACCTGCCCATGATGAACGGAAAAGGAGGACATTTTTATTCGGTGCTTAAACTCCTCCTGTGCCCAACCCATGTTTCGTTTCTCGCTCTGCCGCTCCGATTTGGGAGGATTTCCAAAATGCAGCTACCCCCCATGAAAGTTCCCTGAGTTCTGAAATTCCCATCTTAGTACGGTGCTGGTCACCCCGGAATGACAGCATGTGGAGTCACCAACCTGCCCCCTCCCCCACACCGGTGAAAACGGTCAGGCCGGAAATGGGGGCGGCTCTTCCTGACCCTCGCCTTGGCCGCCATTTTACTTTCCTGCCTGACTGTGTTGAATTCTAAATGGGACCAATGAAAATCCAACCCTGCTGTGTGACTTGTACACAGTTTCAGTGTTGAACATTGTCCAATTGTGCACTCGGTATGTTTTCCATTGTATTAAAGATAAAACATCTTGGGCAGCACGGTGGCGCAGTGGTTAGCACTGCTGCCTCACGGCGCCGAGGTCCCAGGTTCGAATCCCGGCTCTGGGTCACTGTCCGTGTGGAGTTTGCACATTCTCCCCGTGTTTGCGTGGGTCTCGCCCCCACAACCCAAAGATGTGCAGGGTAGGTGGATTGGCCGCGCTAAATTGCCCCTTAATTGTAAAAAATGAATTGGGTACTCTAAAATTTATTTTTAAAAAATAAAACACCTTGATATTTACCGCCATAAACTCAGTGTCCTGGTGTCCGGCGTTCTACATGTCTTGCGAGGAGCAGGAATCCATTTCCCCATCTGCCCAGGATTTGAGTATTTATAAAGAAGCTGATACCTACGAACACATTCTGAATTCAGCTGGTGAGATCTTCTCCCAGCTAAAATCTGCGTCCTTCCAAGAGGAAGAGAAAATTAACGTCGGTGGAACCTTTGACAAAATTGGGACAAGAATATTAAAACCTGACATTCAGCTGCGTTGACCTTGGATGTGAATGTGCTTTGTGATGTTTAAGCATTAATTGATACTCGGCAGTGCCAGGAGAATTGAAATGTGACCCAATTGGGTATGGAACAAGAACAGAAATGGATTAGCCAGTGACCCTGGACTGATAATTATTACATTGGTCATTTATCAAGATATGGGATGCAAGTTCTTCGGAATGATCTGCTTTTACTATCGTTGCAGCTTTGGCCATGTGGAGCAAGAGTCAGAGGGCCAATTGCCCTCACACATTTACAGTTACAAATCCCAAAATGAAAAGCACGTTGTCGATGAAACCACATAAATGTGCCCTAAATTTCTCCATTTTCTTTCATTGTGGCTCTTGGGAGGGCTCATTTCTGCGGCCCAGTGAATCTTCCCATATCGTAAATAAGAGTTTCTGGGTTTACTTGTAATTCTGCAGGCAATCTCGTCATCTAGCATGTCAGCCTAACAGCAGACTGACAAAACCCAAACAGTTTGAGGGATTCTCTGCCATTGAAAGCAGTCGTGTTGGTTTTCCCCCAGAGTTTCCGATGGAATTGATGGTTTTTCACCCAGCGAGTGGTTGGGCCTGGAATGCGCTGCCTGGAAGTGAGGTGGAGGCCGGTTCAATCGAGGCATTCGCGAGCGGATTGGGCGATTATCTGAACAGTAACAATGTGCAGGGGTACGGGGAAAAGGCACTGACTCACGATGCTCGTTTGGAGAGATGGTGCAGAAACGATGGGCTGAATGGCCTCCTTTTGCACCGTAACAATTCTGTGATCCTGTGAACGCACCTGGGCTTGAGGGAGCTGAGTGCAGCTGTACATTTCCAATGTCAAAGCACAAAATGTGAGTCAATTTCAGACTGTAACTGTGCACCGAGAGGAATTGTTTCCTGGTGTAGAGCACAGACAGAGAATGGATGGGGTGAATAGTTTAACAACAAATCTCTCGGGGTGTTATGATCTCGAGGAAGACCATTAACTTTCAGCACATCAGTGACCCATACTGATGATGAACAATTACAAAGTGGGGAGATTAATTTAGAATAGTGACCATGTGGACAATGTTTAACCTTGTCCATAGACATTCTCCATAGAACAGGCTTGGCTAGGCAGGAGCACGGCAGGGAGCAGGATTCTATTGCATCTATTTCAATGCAAGAGGGCTGAGGGGTAAGGCTGATGATCTCAGGGCAGGGATAGGGACGTAGGACTGGGATAGGATAGCCATAACTGAAACATGGCTAACGGAGGGACAGGACTGGCAGTTTAATGTTCCAGGATACAGGTACAGAGGTGGAGGAAGGAGAGGTGGGGGAGATGCATTTCTGATTAAGGGGAGCATCATGGCAGTAATCATAGATGAAATAACCGAGTGATCATCCAGCGAGGCTTTGTGAGTGGAACTAAGAAATAAGAAGGGGATGGTGACGTTACTGGGGTTGAACTATAGGCTCGCAAATAGTCAACGGGAATTAGACGGACAAATATGCAGGGAGATTGGGGAGACTTGCAGGAGTAACAGGGTTGTCACAGTTGGGGATTTTAATTTTCCGAACACAGACTGGGACTGCCGCAGTGTTAAGGTTTAGATGGGTGGAATTTGTTAAGTATGTTCAGGAAAGTTTCCTCAGGCAGTATGTGGAGGGTCCTTCTCGGGAAGGGGCAAGACCTGACCTACTCTTGGGAAATAGGGCAGGGCAAGTGACTGAGGTGACGGTGGGGAACCACTTTGGGACCAGTGACCATCATTCTATTAATTTTAAAATAGTTATGGAAAGGGACAAAACTGGTCCAAAGTGCAAGTTCTAAATTGGGGCAAGGGGAATTGTGATGGAATTAGGCACGAGCATGCAAGGGCTGATTGGAGGAGCTTGTTTGAGGGCGAAGGGACCTCCGGCAAGTGGGAGGCCTTTAAAAGTGAAATAGCGTTCAGGGTCTGGCAGGCTGGCAGGAGTAGGGAATCCTGGATGACAAAACATATTGAGGGTTTGGCCAAGAAAAAGTAGGAGGTCAAAAGGGGGGAATGAGGTAGCTTTGGTCGAGAGGATTAAGGTGAATCCAAAAGAATTCTTTAAGTACATTAAAGTAAAAAGAATAACTAAAGAGAGAGAATAGGACCCCTCATGGACCAAAGAGGACACATACGTGTGGAACCGCAGGAGATGGGCGGAGTTCTCAATGAATCTATCTACTCTGTGTTCGCTTGGGAACCTGGGAAGGCTAGTGGCGATATATTGGGGACAGTTCGCATTACAGTGGAGGAGGTGATGGACGTATTAAAATGTGTGAAGGAGGATAAATCTGGCCCTGACCAGGTATGTCCAAGAACACTGCGCGAGGCTAGAGAAGAAATTGCAGGAGCCCTGGCTGAGATATTTGCATCATCATTAGCCACGGGTGTGGTACCTGAAGACTGGAAGAATGGAAATTACGGGGTTGCTGGCCTTAATCTTCCCGTCTCCTCGAGACTCGGGAAGGTGCTGCCATAGGACTGGAGAATTGCAAATGTTACGCCCTTGTTTAAAAAAGGTTGTTGGATAACCCCAGCAATTACAGAGCAGCCAGTTTAACAGCCCCCAGGTAATTATTCTAATTCTGCTTTGTCCTTCATTGTTTTCTATCATCATCCTAAACCTTACGATACAATGATCACTGCCTCCAGGTCCAACAGCACATCCTTTCTTGTTGAACTGGACACGCTGGTGTGGAATGTTTTGCTGAACACGATCTAGGAACCTTTGCCCCTCTCAGTCCTGTACATACCACTGTCCCAGTCTACACCCAGGTAATTAAAATCTCCCGTTATAGCTGCTCGATAATGTTTGTACCTCTCTGTAATTTCCCTGCATATTTGTTCTTGTACGTCCTTCCCACTAGTTGGTGGTCTATACACTACATGGAGCAATTGAATTGGAGCCTTTTTATTATTCAACTCCAAATTGATCCTATCCCTGAATCCTCTGTGACCTGTTTCTCCAGCACTGCAATGCTCTCCTTAACCAATAAACCAATGGGGAGGCAGTGGGGTAGTGGTATTGTCACCGGACTAGTTAACCAGAAACCCAGGGTAATGTTCTGGGATCTGGGTTCGGATCCCGCCACAGCAGGGGGTAGAATCTGGAATTAAAAGTCTAATGATGACCATGAAACCATTGTCAATGGTTCACTAATGTCCTCTAGGGAAGGAAATCTGCCGTCCTTACCTGGTCTGGCCTACCTGTGACTCCAGACCCACAGCAATGGGGTTCACTCTTAACTGCTCCCTCAAGGGAATCAGAGATGAACAATAAATGCTGTCCCAGCCTGCGATGCCCATGACCCACAAACAAATAAAAAAAACACCCCTCCCCTTCCCTTCCTGCTCTATCTTTTGTGAACATCTTTTTAACACCCAGTTCTGTCCTTCCGTGAGCCAAGTTTCTGTTATCGCCATGACATCACAATTCCACAGTGCATTCCATGCCTGTAACTCCCCAATCTTGTTCACAACACTCCGTGTATTCACACACTTACACAGTAACCCTGATTTAGACTTTGTTACTTTCTCCCTTACTCTGACTTCACTTATTAATTTATTATGTTCTGTCCCTCTGATGTTTCCTCCTGGCTCTCACACCTGTTGAGTTAGTTTAAAAGCCTCACGGTAGCACCAGCAAAACACCCCACCAGGAACTCAATCCCAGCTCTGTTCCGGTGCAAACCGCCCGGCTTGTACAGATGGCATCTCCCCCTGAGCCTGGCCCACTGACCCAGGAATCTGAATCCCTCCCTCCTGCACCATCATTCCAGCCCCACATTCACCTGCCTTACCCTCCTATTTCTGCCCTCACTTACACGTAGCACTGGGAGTAATCTGGAGATTACTACATTTGAGGTTCTGCCTGGCTCCCTAAATACTGATTTCAGGAGCCGATCCCTGTATGTCGTGGATATCAATGTGAACCATGACCTCTGGATGTTCACCCTCCCCCAGGAGAATGTCCTACAGTCGCTCAGTGACTTCCTTGATCCTGACATCAGGGAGGCAACATACCATCCTGGAGTCACGTCTACGACCACAGAAATGTCTGCTGTTCCCCGAACTAATCAAACCCTGATCACTATAGCTCTTCCCGTCTGCTTCCTCCTCATTTACAGCTGCGCAGGTCCTGGTCGCTCAAACCTGCCTCTGACTACACTCTTCTGAGGAACCAACTTCAAAGATGGAAGAAACGATTTCTGAGCGGGACCCCAGGGGACTCCTGCACTACCTGCCCAGTTCCCTTGGGCTGCGTGGTGGTCACCCATTCCCTCTCTGCCCCCAGGCCCTCAGGCTCCAGTGTGATCTCCTGTCTGAACATGCTATCCATGTAGCTCTCGGCCTGGCCAATGCCCCACAGTGACCCCAGCGACACTCGAGCTCAGGTTTCTGCAGCTGGCACATGTGGTCACCTCGGACACCAGCAGCATCCATGGCTTCACACATATTACAGAACACGCATTCCGCGCGACTGAGCTGTGTTCGGTGTTCGTTGTCGAGCAAGGAATCTACAGACTGCTGGTGACTTGTCCAAACCAGGATTTTATTAATGCACAGCTGGTAAGGTAACAATTAGATACAGAGCAAGTTATCATGGAGTTTCTTTATGCTCGCCTGGAAATACCCCTATGCACGGCTGTCCTCATGTACGTCTTACAACTTTCTGAGGATCACCGGACCTGCACTGACTTATATCTGATGCCACCTGCTGGTGGGAGGTAACGCTGCACCATACAGGGAATATTATCTACAGGCATATCTCAACAGCCATGTCTTAAATTTACTTCTCTTATGTTAACTTTATTCTATTGTGGATTACTTATATTACCATACATACGGGCCCAAACTTTCCTTTATTCTAGATGCTGGTTTTCACACACTGCCCCTCACACTCTGCTCTTACGGCCAACAGACTTACCAGGTTTCTGTTACTTCACGGTTGCTTTTTTGCCTCCACTGCTGCCTGTTTGTGACACTGATATCCTCACCAAATAACTCACCAAATCACCAAATAACTCACCAAATCACCAAATAACTCACCAAATAACTCGCCAAATCACCAAATAACTCGCCAAATCACCAAATAACTCACCAAATCACCAAATAACTCACCAAATTACTCACCAAATCACCAAATAACTCGCCAAATCACCAAATAACTGGCCAAATCACCAAATAACTCACCAAATCACCAAATAACTCGCCAAATCACCAAATAACTCACCTAATCACCAAATAACTCACCAAATCACCAAATAACTCGCCAAATCACCAAATAACTCACCAAATCACCAAATAACCAGATATAAGTCAGCGCAGGTTAGACTGAAGCAACGCGGTTTCGAGACCCCTCTCCCCAGCATACTCCTGGCAAACGTCCAAGCGATCGAAAACAAGTTGGATGAACTTAACGCCAGACTTACCTCTCAGAGGGAAGTAAGAGGCTGCTGTGTGCTCGGTTTCACAGAGACATGGCTCACCCCCACCTCACCGGACTGTGCCATACAACCTGAAGGCTTCTCAATTCACCGGGCGGACCGCACGGCATCATCAGGCAAAGCGAAGGGTGGAGGGGTTTGCCTCCTCATCAACTCCTCCTGGTGCTTGGATGTGGCGACTCTGGCGACCTACTGCTCCCCAGACCTGGAATACCTGACCGTGAAGTGCCGCCCATATTATCTTCCACGTGAGTTCACTTCAGCCATTACCACAGCGGTTTACATCCCACCCCAGGCAGAAGTGAGGAAGGCGCTGGAAGAACTGTACACAGTTATAAACAACTACGAAACAGAACACCCGGAGGCCTTGTTCATCGTGGCCGGAGACTTCAACAAGGCCAACCTCAAGAGTGTACTGCCAAAATTCCACCAGCACATCTCCTGTCCCACCAGGGGCGACAACACTCTTGACCACTGCTACTCAAAAATCAAGGGTGCCTACCGTTCCATCCCCCGACCGCACTTTGGGAAATCAGACCATAAGACGGTGCTCCTTCTCCCGGCATACAAGCAGAAACTCAAGCGGGAGAATCCAGCTAAGAAGGTTGTGCAGTGCTAGTCCGAGGAGACAGAAGAGCTCTTACGTGACTGCTTAGAGACAGTGGACTGGTCCATATTTAAGAACTCAGCGACCAACTTAAATGAGTATGCCACCACCGTCACAGACTTCATCAGCAAATGTGTGGACGACTGCGTGCCAAAGAAAGCAGTACGTGCGTTCCCCAACCGGAAACCATGGCTCAATCGCGAGATTGACTCCCTACTGAAGGACAGATCTGAGGCGTTCAAGGCAGACGACCCTGACCTATACAAGAAATCCAGGTACGACCTCCGCAAAGCCATCCGAGGTGCCAAGAGAGAATATCAAACCACGCTAGAGTCACAGACAGACTCTCGGCGGTTGTGGCAAGGACTAAACAACATAACGGGCTACAAAGCGAAGCCGAACAGTATCTCTGGCAGCAGCGCACCCCTCCCCGATGAACTCAATGCATTCTATGCTCGGTTCGAGCAGGTAACCAACAATCCGCTGGCGAGTGCCCCAGCAGCCCATAATTCACCCATACCCACCATCACTTCACCCATACCCACCATCACAGCTTCCGAAGTCCGATTGGCCTTCCTGAAAGTGAACCCTCGGAAGGCGACGGGCCCGGACGGGATCCCTGGTCGTGCACTCAGAGCCTGCGCGGACCAGCTGGCAGAGGTATTCGCAGACATCTTTAACCTGTCCCTACTCCACTCCGAGGTCCCCACCTGCTTCAAGAAGACCAACATCATACCGGTGCCAAAGAAGAACCAGGCAACGTGCCTCAATGACTACCGACCAGTGGCCTTGACTTCAGTTGTAATGAAGTGCTTCGAGAGGTTGATCATGAAGCGCATCACCGCCATACTCCCAGAACGCCTTGATCCACTGCAATTCGCATACCGCTGCAACCGGTCCACATCAGACACCATTTCCCTGGCCCTACACTCATCCCTAGAGCATCTCGAAAACAAGGACTCCTACATCAAACTCCTATTTATTGACTACAGCTCCGCCTTCAACACCATAATCCCAGCCAAGCTCATATCAAAGCTCCAAAACCTAGGACTTGGCTCCCCACTCTACAACTGGATCCTCGATTTTCTGACCAACAGACCACAATCAGTAAGAATGAACAACAACACCTCCACAATAGTCCTCAACACCAGCGCCCCGCAAGGCTGCGTACTTAGCCCCCTACTCTACTCCCTGTACACACACGACTGCGTGGCAAAACTTGGTTCCAACTCCATCTACAAGTTTGCTGACGATACGACCATAGTGGGCCGGATCTCGAATAACGATGAGTCCGAATACAGGAGGGAGATAGAGAACCTAGTGGAGTGGTGTAGCGACAACAATCTCTCCCTCAATGCCAGCAAAACTAAAGAGCTGGTCATTGACTTCAGGAAGCAAAGTACTGTACACACCCCTGTCAGCATCAACGGGGCCGAGGTGGAGATGGTTAGCAGTTTCAAATTCCTAGGGGTGCACATCTCCAAAAATCTGTCCTGGTCCACCCACGTCGATGCTACCACCAAGAAAGCACAACAGCGCCTATACTTCCTCAGGAAACTAAGGAAATTCGGCATGTCCACATTAACCCTTACCAACTTTTACAGATGCACCATAGAAAGCATCCTATCGGGCTGCATCACAGCCTGGTATGGCAACTGCTCGGCCCAGGACCGCAAGAAACTTCAGAGAGTCGTGAACACCGCCCAGTCCATCACACGAACCTGCCTCCCAATCATTGACTCCATCTACACCTCCCGCTGCCTGGGGAAAGCGGGCAGTATAATCAAAGATCCCTCCCACCCGGCTTACTCACTCTTCCAACTTCTTCCATCAGGCAGGAGATACAGAAGTCTGAGAACACGCACAAACAGACTCAAAAACAGCTTCTTCCCCACTGTCACCAGACTCCTAAATGACCCTCATGGACTGATTTCATTAACACTACACCCTGTATGCTTCACCCGATGCCAGTGCTCATGTAGTTACATTGTATATGTTGTGTTGCCCTATTATGTATTTTCTTTTACTCCCTTTTCTTCTCATGTACTTAATGATCTGTTGAGCTGCTCGCAGAAAAATACTTTTCACTGAACCTCGGTACACGTGACAATAAACAAATCCAATCCAATCCAATCCAATCCAATAACGCACCAAATCACCAAAGAACACGCCAAATCACAAATAATTCGCCAAATCACCAAATAACTCGCCAAATCACCAAATAACTCACAAAATCACTAAATAACTCACCGCATCACCAAATAACTCGCCAAATCGCCAAATAATTCACCAAATAACTCACCAAATCATCAAATAACTTGCCAAATCACCAAATAATTCACCAAATCACCAAATAACTCACCAATTCACCAAATAACTCACCAAATCACCAAATAACTCACCTGTTTCCCAAATAACTCACCAAATCACCAAATAACTCACAAAATCACCAAATAACTCACCAAATCACCAAATAATTTGCCAAATCACGAAATAATTCATCAAATCACCAATAACTTGCCAAATCACCAAATAACTCACCCCTCACCAAATAACTCGCTTCCTCACCAAATAACTCACCTCCTCACCAAATAACTAGTCTTTACTCCTGACCGAATGACCATTTATCATTAGTAGTAATGAGAAGTTTCATATATGAACAGTGAGAACAGTAATGCAGAACAAGGCCCGCAGCGTGGGTTCAATCCCCGTACCAGCCTCCCCAAACAGGCGCCGGAATGTGGCGACTAGGGGCTTTTCACAGTAACTTCATTGAAGCCGACTTGTGACAATAAGCGATTATTATTATTATTATTTGGTGAAAAGTTGATTTTGAAATGATAAGTTGTGTGGAGCCTCTGGGACCAGTGGAATGTTGAACGACGGTTTGGAGGGGTTGTGTTGCGGAGCTGCAGTACAGTAAGCCTCAAAGACTGTGATATTGGGGGGACGTACAGTGACCGTCCTCATGATCATAAACGACCAATACAAAACCCATTTGGATTTACTGACCCCTCGATCTAATGATTCTTCAATAGCTTTTAATATTCGGGGTTTTGCAGTATTTAAATCCCCTGCGATGTGTCAGCCTTCCTCTGTGAACCTCATTGTAACTCATTACTTTTACAGCTATTTAAAAATATTTATCTTGTTGCTCTTACATAATGAAATCTCTGAGTTATTTCCTGCTCAGTAACGATCCTTAAAGCAGCTGTTGGATAGGTACATGGATTACGGGAAAATGATATAGTGTAGATTTATTTGTTCTTAAGGGCAGCACGGTAGCATTGTGGATAGCACAATTGCTTCACAGATCCATGGTCCCAGGTTCGATTCCCCACTGGGTCATTGTCTGTGCGGAGTCTGCACGTCCTCCCCGTGTCTGCGTGGGTTTCCTCCGGGTGCTCCGGTTTCCTCCCACAGTCCAAAGATGTGCGGGTTAGGTGAATTGGCCAATGATAAATTGCCCTTAATGTCCAAATTGCCCTTGGTGTTGGGTGGAGGTGTTGAGTTTGGGTAGGGTGCTCTTTCCAAGAGCTGGTGCAGACTCAAAGGGCCGAATGGCCTCCTTCTGCACTGTAAATTCAATGATAATCTATGATTAATCTAGGACAAAGGTTCGGCACAACATCGTGGGCCGAAGGGCCTGTTCTGTGCTGTATTTTCTATGTTCTATGTTCTATGATGAAGAGTTGGTCTGTGAAGAGGACACAGGCTGAGGGCCATTCCTACGTCACCCACCAGAGGGCAGCACAGGCCCAGTCCTGCTGATGGGTAAATGTGAAAATGTCCCAAATACCAAACGTGCAGCTCCGTCTAAAATTATATTCATTAAAAATCTTACTCCCGGGATGAAGGGTAATAAGAAATTAAAGGGCATATTTTTATACTTTCTGTCTCGAATAAATTCAATGCAGAATTACTTGATGTTTACCATTTCAAAAACAGATTGAAAAATGAGGAAGATTAATGTAGAAAACATTTAACAACCAAAAAATCCAGAAATCTACGGTTCCCCAGAAATACTGGATGTTAATTATCGAAAGAATCAGGAACATCCGAAATTAAAGTCAAGTTTATCACAACAGGGAAATGAATAAACTCACAACAGATTTATGTAAAAGACAAATTAAAGCTATTTTCCTTTTTTATGTGGATATTTCTGCTCCGTTCAAAACTAGAACAATTGGCACCTCCCAGATTATTAGACTCTAGTTTAAGGAAATTGTTAACCAGTAGACAAGGTGGCTCATCTACCCTCCCCTCCCTCCCCCTCCCACTCCCTCCCCCGCCCCACCCCTCCTGCCCCTTCCTCCCCTCCCTCCCCAGCCACTCCTTCCCCTCCCTCTCATGCCTCCCCTCTCCTGCCCCTCCTTCCTCTCCCTCCCCTCTCCTTCAGTCCCCTCCCTCTCCTGCCTCCCCTCTCCTGCCCCTCCTTCCTCTCCCACCCCTCCCCTTCAGTCCCCTCCCGCTCCTGCCTCCCCTTCTCCCTCCCTCCCCTCCTTCCCCTCCCTCTCCTGCCTCACCTTCCCCCTCCCTCCACTGCCCCTCATTACTCCTCCCTCCACTGCCACTCCTTCCCCTCCCTCTCCTTCCCCGTGTTTCCCCCTCCCTCCCCTCCCCCTCCCTCCCCACCCCCTCCCTCCCCTCCCCATCCTTCTCCCTCCCTCTCCTGCCCCCTCTCGGGTGATATGCATGTGCATCATCAATGTGTCTCGTTAGCGATATGACCTCCAACCAGCAAGTGGCGATAGATATCCACCAGGTGACTCGAGAGATTCAGCAGTTGGTAGTAAGTCGTACTAGAGGACAGTCGCACTCGACGTAGATCCAGGAGAATTCACAGAATTCAATTACTAGTCACCGTTTGTATTATACTTCGTTAGTTATCTTTCCACGCGTTTATCTTGTTAATAAAGTATCGTACTAGTGAAAGAACGAGAGGCTGGATTCTCCGGTTTACAGGCTATGTCTGGAGGATCCGTGGTGTTTTACGTCAAAAAAATCGGCGGCGCCCCCGCGGAGGTATCGTCCTGAGGCTGTTCCAATGGCCTGCGGCGTGCTCCCCGATGGCGTGCTCCCCGATGGCGTGCTCCCCGATGGCGTGCTCCCCGATGGCGTGCTCCTCGATGGCGTGCTCCCCGATGGCGTGCTCCCCGATGGCGTGCTCCTCGATGGCGTGCTCCTCGATGGCGTGCTCCTCGATGGCGTGCTCCTCGATGGCGTGATCCTCGATGGTGTGCTCCTCGATGGCGTGCTCCTCGATGGCGTGCTCCTCGATGGCATGCTCCCCGATGGCGTGCTCCCTGATGGCGTGCTCCCCGATGGCGTGCTCCCCGATGGCGTGCTCTTCGATGGCGTGCTCCCCGATGGCGTGCTTCTCGATGGCGTGCTCCCCGATGGCGTGCTCTCCGATGGCGTGCTTCCCGATGGCGTGCTCCCCGATAGCGTGCTTCTCGATGGCGTGCTCCTCGATGGTGTGATCCTCGATGGCGTTCTCCTCGATGGCGTGCTCCTCGATGGCGTGCTCCTCGATGGCGTGCTCCTCGATGGCGTGATCCTCGATGGTGTGCTCCTCGATGGCGTGCTCCTCGATGGCGTGCTCCTCGATGGCATGCTCCCCGATGGCGTGCTCCCTGATGGCGTGCTCCCCGATGGCGTGCTCCCCGATGGCGTGCTCTTCGATGGCGTGCTCCCCGATGGCGTGCTTCTCGATGGCGTGCTCCCCGATGGCGTGCTCTCCGATGGCGTGCTTCCCGATGGCGTGCTCCCCGATAGCGTGCTTCTCGATGGCGTGCTCCTCGATGGTGTGATCCTCGATGGCGTTCTCCTTGATGGCTTGCTCCTCGATGGCTTGCTCCTCGATGGCGTGCTCCCCGATGGCGTGCTCCGCGATGGCGTGCTCCTCGATGGCGTGCTCCTCGATAGCGTGCTCCCCGATGGCGTGTTCCTCGATGGCGTGCTCCCCGATGGCGTGCTCCGCGATGGCGTTCTCCCCGACGGCGAGATCCCCGATGGTGTGCTCCCCGATGGCGTGCTCCCCGATGGCGTGCTACCCGATGGCGTGCTCTCCGATGGCGTGCGCCTCGATGGCTTGCTCCTCGATGGCGTGCTCCTCGATGGCGTGCTTCCCGATGGCGTGATCCCCGATGGCGTGATCCCTGATGCCTTGCTCCCCGATGGCGTGCTCCCCGATGGCGTGCTCCCCGATGGCGTGCTCCTCGATGGCGTGCTCCCCGATGGCGTGTTTCAGATGGCGTGCTCCTCGATAGCGTGCTCCGCGATGGCGTGCTCCCCGATGGCGTGCCCCTCGATGGCGTGCTCCTCGATGGCGTGCTCCTCGATGGCGTGCTCCCCGATGGCGTGCTCCTCGATGGCGTGCTCCCCGATGGTGTGCTCCTCGATGGCGTGCTCCTCGATGGCGTGCTTCCCGATGGCGTGCTCCTCGATGGCGTGCTCGTCGATGGCGTGTTCCTCGATGGCGTGCTCCCTGATGGCCTGCTCCTCGATGGCGTGCTCCTCGCTGGTGTGCTCCTCGATGGCGTGCTCCTCGATGGCGTGCTCCTCGATGGCCTGCTTCTCGATGGCGTGCTCCTCGATGGCGTGCTCCTCGCTGGCGTGCTCCTCGATGGCGTGTTCCTCGATGGCGTGCTCCCCGATGGCGTGTTCCTCGATGGCGTGCTCCCCGATGGCCTGCTTCTCGCTGGCGTGCTCCTCGATGGCGTGTTCCTCGATGGCGTGCTCCCCGAAGGCGTGTTCCTCGATGGCGTGCTCCCCGATGGCCTGCTTCTCGATGGCGTGCTCCTCGATAGCGTGCTCCTCGATGGCGTGCTCCTCGATGGCGTGCTCCTCGATGGCGTGCTCCTCGATAGCGTGCTCCTCGATGGCGTGCTCCTCGATGGCGTGCTCCCCGATGGCATGCTCCTCGATGGCGTGCTCCCCGATGGCGTGCTCCCCGATGGCGTGCTCCCCGATGGCGTG
Organism: Scyliorhinus torazame; assembly: GCF_047496885.1. NCBI lineage: Eukaryota > Metazoa > Chordata > Chondrichthyes > Carcharhiniformes > Scyliorhinidae > Scyliorhinus > Scyliorhinus torazame. Next base: position 272,305,413 of record NC_092715.1, read on the forward strand.
CTCCTCGATGGCATGCTCCTCGATGGCGTGCTCCTCGATGGTGTGCTCCCCGATGGTGTGCTCCTCGATGGCGTGCTCCTCGATGGCGTGCTCCCCGATGGCGTGCTCCTCGATGGCGTGCTCCCCGATGGCGTGCTCCCCGATGGCGTGCTCCCCGATGGCGTGCTCCTCGATGGCGTGCTCCTCGATGGCATGCTCCTCGATGGCGTGCTCCTCGATGGCGTGCTCCTCGATGGCGTGCTTCCCGATGGCGTGCTCCTCGATGGCGTGCTCCTCGATGGCGTGCTCCCTGATGGCGTGCTCCCCGATGGCATGCTCCTCGATCGCGTGCTCCCCGATGGCGTGCTCCCCGATGGCGTGCTCCTCGATGGCGTGCTCCCCGATGTCGTGCTCCTTGATGGCGTGCTCCTCGATGGCGTGCTCCTCGATGGCGTGCTCCCCGATGGCGTGCTCCCCGATGGCGTGCTCCCCGATGGCGTGCTCCTCGATGGCGTGCTCCCCGATGGCGTGCTCCTCGATGGCGTGCTCCTCGATCGCGTGCTCCCCGATGGCGTGCTCCCCGATGGCGTGCTCCTCGATGGCGTGCTCCCCGATGTCGTGCTCCTTGATGGCGTGCTCCTCGATGGCGTGCTCCTCGATGGCGTGCTCCCCGATGGCGTGCTCCCCGATGGCGTGCTCCTCGATGGCGTGCTCCCCGATGGCGTGCTCCTCGATGGCGTGCTCCTCGATGGCATGCTCCCAGATGGCGTGCTCCCTGATGGCGTGCTACTCGATGGCGTGCTCCCCGATGGCGTGATCCACTATGGCGTGATCCTCGATGGCTTGCTCCTCGATGACGTGCTCCTCGATGGCGTGCTTCTCGATGGCGTGCTCCCCGATGGCGTGCTCCTCGATGGCGTGCTCCTCGATGGCGTGCTCCCCGATGGCATGATCCCCGATGGCGTGCTCCCCGATGGCGTGCTCCTCGATGGCTTGCTCCTCGATGGCGGGCTCCTCGATGGCGTGCTCCTCGATGGCGTGCTCCCCGATGGCGTGCTCCTCAATGGCGTGTTCCTCGATGGCGTGATCCCCAATGATGTGCTCCCCAATGGCGTGCTCCTCGATGGCGTGCTCCCCTATGGCATGATCCCCGATGGCGTGATCCCCGATGGCGTGCTCCTCGCTGGCGTGCTCCTCGATGGCGTGCTCCGCGATGGCGTGCTCCTCGATGCCGTGTTCCTCGACGGCGTGCTCCTCGATGGCGTGTTCCTCGATGGCGTGCTCCTCGATAGCGTGTTCCTCGATGGCGTGCTCCTCGATGTCGTGCTCCTCGATGGCGTGATCCTCGATGGCGTGCTCCTCGATGGCGTGCTCCCCGATGGCGTGATCCTCGATGGCGTGTTCCTCGATGGCGTGCTCCTCGATAGCGTGTTCCTCGATGGCGTGCTCCTCGATGTCGTGCTCCTCGATGGCGTGATCCTCGATGGCGTGCTCCTCGATGGCGTGCTCCTCGATGGCGTCCTCCCTGATAGCGTGATCCTCGATGGCGTGCTCCTCGATGGCGTGCTCCCCGAATGCGTGCTCCTCGATGGCGTGCTCCCCGATGGCGTGCTCCTCGATGGCGTGATCCCCGATGGCATGCTCCCCGATGGCGTGCTCCCCGATGGCGTGCTCCCTGATGGCATGATCCCCGATGGCGTGCTCCTCGATGGCGTGCTCCTCGATGGCGTGCTCCTCGATGGCGTGCTCCCCGATGGCCTGCTCCCCGATGGCGTGTTCCTCGATGGCGTGCTCCATGATCGCGTGCTCCCCGATGGCGTGATGCCCGATGGCGTACTCCCCGATGTCGTGATCCCCGATGGCGTGATCCCCGATGGCGTGCTCCCCGATGGCCTGCTCCCCGATGGCGTGCTCCTCGATGGCGTGCTCCCCGATGGCGTGTTCCTCGATGGCGTGCTCCCTGATCGCGTGCTCCCCGATGGCATGTTCCCCGATGGCGTGCTCCCCGATGGCGTGCTCCTCGATGGCGTGCTCCCCGATGGCGTGTTCCCCGATGGCGTGATCCCCGATGGCGTGATCCCCGATGGCGTGCTCCCCGATGGCGTGTTCCCCGATGGCGTGATCCCCGATGGCGTGTTCCCCGATGGCGTGTTCCCCGATGGCGTGCTCCCCGATGGCGTGTTCCCCGATGGCGTGATCCCCGATGGCATGCTCCCCGATGGCGTGCTCCCCGATGGCGTGCTCCTCGATGGCGTGCTGCCCGATGGCGTGTTCCTCGATGGCGTGTTCCTCGATGGCGTGCACCCTGATCGCGTGCTCCCCGATGGCGTGCTCCCCGATGGCGTGCTCCTCGATGGCGTGCTCCCCGATGGCGTGCTCCTCGATGGCGTGCTCCTCGATGGTGTGCTCCCCGATGGCGTGCTCCCCGATGGCGTGCTCCTCGATGGCGTGCTCCCCGATGGTGTGTTCCTCGATGGCGTGCTCCTCGATGGCGTGCTCCTCGATGGCGTGCTCCCCGATGGCGTGCTCCTCGATGGAGTGCTCCCCGATGGCGTGCTCCCCGATGGCGTGCTCCTCGATGGCGTGCTCCCCGATGGCGTGTTCCTCGATGGCGTGCTCCCTGATCGCGTGCTCCCCGATGGCATGTTCCCCGATGCCGTGCTCCCCGATGGCGTGCTCCACGATGGCGTGCTCCCCGATGGCGTGTTCCCCGATGGCGTGATCCCCGATGGCGTGATCCCCGATGGCGTGCTCCCCGCTGGCGTGTTCCCCGATGGCGTGATCCCCGATGGCGTGTTCCCCGATGGCGTGTTCCCCGATGGCGTGCTCCCCGATGGCGTGTTCCCTGATGGCGTGATCCCCGATGGCATGCTCCCCGATGGCGTGCTCCCCGATGGCGTGCTCCTCGATGGCGTGCTCCCCGATGGCGTGTTCCTCGATGGCGTGTTCCTCGATGGCGTGCACCCTGATCGCGTGCTCCCCGATGGCGTGCTCCCCGATGGCGTGCTCCTCGATGGCGTGCTCCCTGATGGCGTGCTCCTCGATGGCGTGCTCCTCGATGGTGTGCTCCCCGATGGCGTGCTCCCCGATGGCGTGCTCCTCGATGGCGTGCTCCCCGATGGCGTGTTCCTCGATGGCGTGCTCCTCGATGGCGTGCTCCTCGATAGCGTGCTCCCCGATGGCGTGCTCCTCGATGGAGTGCTCCTCGATGGCGTGCTCCCCGATGGCGTGCTCCTCGATGGCGTGCTCCTCGATGGCGTGTTCCCCGATGGCGTGCTCCCCGATGGCGTGTTCCCCGATAGCGTGCTCCTCGATGGCGTGCTCCCCGATGGCGTGATCCCCGATGGCGTGCTCCCCGATGGCGTGCTCTCCGATTGCGTGATCCCCGATGGCGTGCTCCTCGATGGCGTGCTCCCCGATGGCGTGCTTCCCGATGGCGTGATCCCCGATGGCGTGATCCCCGATGGCTTGCTCCTCGATGGCGTTCTCTCCGATGGCGTGCTCCTCGATGGCGTTCTCCCCGATGGTGTGCTCCCCGATGGCGTTCTCCTCGATGCCGTGCTCATCGATGGCGTGCTCCACAATGACGTGCTCCCCGATGGCGTGCTCCCTGATGGCGTGCTCCTCGATGGCGTGCTCATCGATGGCGTGCTCCCCGTTGGCGTGCTCCCCGATGGCGTGCTCCCCGATGGCGTGCTCCCCGGTGGCGTGCTCCTCGATGGCGTGCTCCCCGATGGCGTGCTCCTCGATGGCGTGCTCCTCGATGGCGTGCTCCCTGATGGCGTGCTCCCCGAAGGCGTGTTCCCCGATGGGGTGCTCCTCGATGGCGTGCTCCCCGATGGCGTGCTCCTCGATGGCGTGCTCCTCGATGGCGTGCTCCCCGATGGCGTGCTGCTCGATGGCGTGCTCCTCGATGGCGTGCTCCTCGATCGCGTGCTCCTCGATGGCGTGCTCCTCGATGGCGTGCTCCTCGATGGCGTGCTCCCCGATGGCGTGCTGCTCGATGGCGTGCTCCTCGATGGCGTGCTCCTCAATGGCGTGCTCCCTGATGGCGTGCTCCCCGATGGCGTTCTCCTCGATGGCGTGCTCCCCGATGGCGTGATCCCCGATGACGTGCTCCCCGATGGCGTGCTCCTCGATGGCGTGCTCCTCGATGGCGTGCTCCCCGATGGCGTGATCCCCGATGGCGTGATCCCCGATGGCGTGCTCCTCGCTGGCGTGCTCCTCGATGGCGTGCTCCTCGATGGCGTGCTCCCCGATGGCGTGTTCCTCGATGGCGTGCTCCTCGATGGCGTTATCCTCGATGGCGTGCTCCCCGATGACGTGCTCCTCGATGGCGTGCTCCTCCATGGCGTGCTCCGCGATGGCGTGCTCCTCGATGGCGTGCTCCGCTATGCCGTGCTCCGCGATGGCGTGCTCCTCGATGGCGTGCTCCGCTATGGCGTGCTCCGCGATGGCGTGCTCCTCCGATGGCGTGCTCTCAGATGGCGTGCTCCTCGATGGCATGCTCCCCGATGGCATGCTCCCCGATGGCGTGCTCCTCGATGGCGTGCTCCCCGATGGCGTGCTCCTTGATGGCGTGCTCCTCGATGGCGTGCTCCTCGATGGCGTGCTCCCCGATGGCGTGCTCCCCGATGGCGTGCTCCTCGATGGCGTGCTGCCCGATGGCGTGCTCCTCGATGGCGTGCTCCTCGATGGCGTGCTCCCAGATGGCGTGCTCCCTGATGGCGTGCTCCTCGCTGGCGTGATCCACGATGGCGTGCTCCTCGATGGCGTGCTCCCCGCTGGCGTGATCCACGATGGCGTGATCCCCGATGGCTTGCTCCTCGATGGTGTGCTCCTCGATGGCGTGCTCCTCGATGGCGTGATCCGCGATGGCGTGCACCCCGATGCCGTGCTCCTCGATGGCGTGCTCCTCGATGGCGTGCTCCCCGATGTCATGCTCCCCGATGGCGTGCTCCTCGATGGTGTGCTCCCCGATGGCATGATCCCCGATGGCGTGCTACCCGATGGCGTGCTCCTCGATGGCGTGCTCCTCGATGGCGTGCTCCTCGATGGCGTGCTCCCCGATGGCGTGCTCCTCGATGGCGTGTTCGTCCATGGCGTGATCCCCAATGACGTGCTGCCCAATGGCGTGCTCCTCGATGGCGTGCTCCCCGATGGCATGATCCCCGATGGCGTGATCCCCGATGGCGTGCTCCTCGCTGGCTTGCTCCTCGAAGGCGTGCTCCGCGATGGCGTGCTCCTCGATGCCGTGTTCCTCGACGGCGTGCTCCCCGATGGCGTGCTCCCCGATGGCGTGCTCCTCGATGGCGTGCTCCCCGATGGCGTGCTCCTCGATGGCGTGCTCCTCGATGCAGTGCTCCCCGATGGCATGCTCCCCGATGGCGTGTTCCCCGATGGCGTGCTCCCCGATGGCGTGCTCCCCGATGGCGTGCTCCTCGATGGCGTGATCCGCGATGGCATGCTCCTCGATGGCGTGCTCCCTGATGGCGTGCTCCTCGATGGCGTGCTCCCGATGGCGTGCTCCTCGATGGCGTGCTCCCCGATGGCGTGCTCTTCGATGGCGTGCTCCCCGATGGCGTGCTCCTCGATGGTGTCTTCCCCGATGGCGTGATCCCCGATGGCGTGCTCCTCGATGGCGTGCTCCCCGATGGCGTGATCCCCGATGGCGTGCTCCTCGATGGCGTCCTCCCCGATGGCGTGCTCCTCGATGGCGTGATCCCCGATGGCATGCTCCTCGATGGCGTGCTCCCTGATGGCGTGATCCCCGATGGCGTGCTCCCCGATGGCGTGATCCCCGATGGCGTGCTCCCCGATGGCGTGCTCCCCGATGGCGTGCTCCCTGATGGCGTGATCCCCGATGGCGTGCTCCTCGATGGCATGCTCGTCGATGGTGTGCTCCTCGATGGCGTGCTTCTCGATGGCGTGTTCCCCGATGGCGTGCTCCTTGATGGCGTCCTTCTCGGTGGCGTGCTCCCCGATGGCATGCTCCCCGATGGCGTGCTCCCCGATGGCGTGCTCCTCGATGGCGTGCTCCCCAATGGCGTGCTCCCCGATGGCATTCTCCCCGATGGCATGCTCCCCGATGGCGTGCTCCCCGATGGCGTGCTCCTTGATGGCGTGCTCCCCAATGGCGTGGTCCTCAATGGCGTGCTCCCCGATGGCGTGCTCCCCGAAGGCGTGTCCCCGATGGGGTGTTCCTCGATGGCGTGCTCCTCGATGGCGTTATCCTCGATGGCGTGCTCCCCGATGACGTGCTCCTCGATGGCGTGCTCCTCCATGGCGTGCTCCGCGATGGCGTGCTCCTCGATGGCGTGCTCTGCTATGGCGTGCTCCGCGATGGCGTGCTCCTCTGATGGCGTGCTCCCAGATGGCGTGCTCCTCGATGGCATGCTCCCCGATGGCATGCTCCCCGATGGCGTGCTCCTCGATGGCGTGCTCCCTGATGGCGTGCTCCTTGATGGCGTGCTCCTCGATGGCGTGCTCCTCGATGGCGTGCTCCCCGATGGCGTGCTCCCCGATGGCGTGCTCCTCGATGGCGTGCTCCCCGATGGCGTGCTCTTCGATGGCGTGCTCCCCGATGGCGTGCTTCTCGATGGCGTGCTCCCCGATGGCGTGCTCTCCGATGGCGTGCTTCCCGATGGCGTGCTCCCCGATAGCGTGCTTCTCGATGGCGTGCTCCTCGATGGTGTGATCCTCGATGGCGTTCTCCTCGATGGCGTGCTCCTCGATGGCGTGCTCCTCGATGGCGTGCTCCTCGATGGCGTGCTCCTCGATGGCGTGCTCCTCGATAGCGTGCTCCTCGATGGCGTGCTCCTCGATGGCGTGCTCCCCGATGGCATGCTCCTCGATGGCGTGCTCCCCGATGGCGTGCTCCCCGATGGCGTGCTCCCCGATGGCGTGCTCCTCGATGGCATGCTCCTCGATGGCGTGCTCCTCGATGGTGTGCTCCCCGATGGTGTGCTCCTCGATGGCGTGCTCCTCGATGGCGTGCTCCCCGATGGCGTGCTCCTCGATGGCGTGCTCCCCGATGGCGTGCTCCCCGATGGCGTGCTCCCCGATGGCGTGCTCCTCGATGGCGTGCTCCTCGATGGCATGCTCCTCGATGGCGTGCTCCTCGATGGCGTGCTCCTCGATGGCGTGCTCCTCGATGGCGTGCTTCCCGATGGCGTGCTCCTCGATGGCGTGCTCCTCGATGGCGTGCTCCCTGATGGCGTGCTCCCCGATGGCATGCTCCTCGATCGCGTGCTCCCCGATGGCGTGCTCCCCGATGGCGTGCTCCTCGATGGCGTGCTCCCCGATGTCGTGCTCCTTGATGGCGTGCTCCTCGATGGCGTGCTCCTCGATGGCGTGCTCCCCGATGGCGTGCTCCCCGATGGCGTGCTCCCCGATGGCGTGCTCCTCGATGGCGTGCTCCCCGATGGCGTGCTCCTCGATGGCGTGCTCCTCGATCGCGTGCTCCCCGATGGCGTGCTCCCCGATGGCGTGCTCCTCGATGGCGTGCTCCCCGATGTCGTGCTCCTTGATGGCGTGCTCCTCGATGGCGTGCTCCTCGATGGCGTGCTCCCCGATGGCGTGCTCCCCGATGGCGTGCTCCTCGATGGCGTGCTCCCCGATGGCGTGCTCCTCGATGGCGTGCTCCTCGATGGCATGCTCCCAGATGGCGTGCTCCCTGATGGCGTGCTACTCGATGGCGTGCTCCCCGATGGCGTGATCCACTATGGCGTGATCCTCGATGGCTTGCTCCTCGATGACGTGCTCCTCGATGGCGTGCTTCTCGATGGCGTGCTCCCCGATGGCGTGCTCCTCGATGGCGTGCTCCTCGATGGCGTGCTCCCCGATGGCATGATCCCCGATGGCGTGCTCCCCGATGGCGTGCTCCTCGATGGCTTGCTCCTCGATGGCGGGCTCCTCGATGGCGTGCTCCTCGATGGCGTGCTCCCCGATGGCGTGCTCCTCAATGGCGTGTTCCTCGATGGCGTGATCCCCAATGATGTGCTCCCCAATGGCGTGCTCCTCGATGGCGTGCTCCCCTATGGCATGATCCCCGATGGCGTGATCCCCGATGGCGTGCTCCTCGCTGGCGTGCTCCTCGATGGCGTGCTCCGCGATGGCGTGCTCCTCGATGCCGTGTTCCTCGACGGCGTGCTCCTCGATGGCGTGTTCCTCGATGGCGTGCTCCTCGATAGCGTGTTCCTCGATGGCGTGCTCCTCGATGTCGTGCTCCTCGATGGCGTGATCCTCGATGGCGTGCTCCTCGATGGCGTGCTCCCCGATGGCGTGATCCTCGATGGCGTGTTCCTCGATGGCGTGCTCCTCGATAGCGTGTTCCTCGATGGCGTGCTCCTCGATGTCGTGCTCCTCGATGGCGTGATCCTCGATGGCGTGCTCCTCGATGGCGTGCTCCTCGATGGCGTCCTCCCTGATAGCGTGATCCTCGATGGCGTGCTCCTCGATGGCGTGCTCCCCGAATGCGTGCTCCTCGATGGCGTGCTCCCCGATGGCGTGCTCCTCGATGGCGTGATCCCCGATGGCATGCTCCCCGATGGCGTGCTCCCCGATGGCGTGCTCCCTGATGGCATGATCCCCGATGGCGTGCTCCTCGATGGCGTGCTCCTCGATGGCGTGCTCCTCGATGGCGTGCTCCCCGATGGCCTGCTCCCCGATGGCGTGTTCCTCGATGGCGTGCTCCATGATCGCGTGCTCCCCGATGGCGTGATGCCCGATGGCGTACTCCCCGATGTCGTGATCCCCGATGGCGTGATCCCCGATGGCGTGCTCCCCGATGGCCTGCTCCCCGATGGCGTGCTCCTCGATGGCGTGCTCCCCGATGGCGTGTTCCTCGATGGCGTGCTCCCTGATCGCGTGCTCCCCGATGGCATGTTCCCCGATGGCGTGCTCCCCGATGGCGTGCTCCTCGATGGCGTGCTCCCCGATGGCGTGTTCCCCGATGGCGTGATCCCCGATGGCGTGATCCCCGATGGCGTGCTCCCCGATGGCGTGTTCCCCGATGGCGTGATCCCCGATGGCGTGTTCCCCGATGGCGTGTTCCCCGATGGCGTGCTCCCCGATGGCGTGTTCCCCGATGGCGTGATCCCCGATGGCATGCTCCCCGATGGCGTGCTCCCCGATGGCGTGCTCCTCGATGGCGTGCTGCCCGATGGCGTGTTCCTCGATGGCGTGTTCCTCGATGGCGTGCACCCTGATCGCGTGCTCCCCGATGGCGTGCTCCCCGATGGCGTGCTCCTCGATGGCGTGCTCCCCGATGGCGTGCTCCTCGATGGCGTGCTCCTCGATGGTGTGCTCCCCGATGGCGTGCTCCCCGATGGCGTGCTCCTCGATGGCGTGCTCCCCGATGGTGTGTTCCTCGATGGCGTGCTCCTCGATGGCGTGCTCCTCGATGGCGTGCTCCCCGATGGCGTGCTCCTCGATGGAGTGCTCCCCGATGGCGTGCTCCCCGATGGCGTGCTCCTCGATGGCGTGCTCCCCGATGGCGTGTTCCTCGATGGCGTGCTCCCTGATCGCGTGCTCCCCGATGGCATGTTCCCCGATGGCGTGCTCCCCGATGGCGTGCTCCACGATGGCGTGCTCCCCGATGGCGTGTTCCCCGATGGCGTGATCCCCGATGGCGTGATCCCCGATGGCGTGCTCCCCGCTGGCGTGTTCCCCGATGGCGTGATCCCCGATGGCGTGTTCCCCGATGGCGTGTTCCCCGATGGCGTGCTCCCCGATGGCGTGTTCCCTGATGGCGTGATCCCCGATGGCATGCTCCCCGATGGCGTGCTCCCCGATGGCGTGCTCCTCGATGGCGTGCTCCCCGATGGCGTGTTCCTCGATGGCGTGTTCCTCGATGGCGTGCACCCTGATCGCGTGCTCCCCGATGGCGTGCTCCCCGATGGCGTGCTCCTCGATGGCGTGCTCCCTGATGGCGTGCTCCTCGATGGCGTGCTCCTCGATGGTGTGCTCCCCGATGGCGTGCTCCCCGATGGCGTGCTCCTCGATGGCGTGCTCCCCGATGGCGTGTTCCTCGATGGCGTGCTCCTCGATGGCGTGCTCCTCGATAGAGTGCTCCCCGATGGCGTGCTCCTCGATGGAGTGCTCCTCGATGGCGTGCTCCCCGATGGCGTGCTCCTCGATGGCGTGCTCCTCGATGGCGTGTTCCCCGATGGCGTGCTCCCCGATGGCGTGTTCCCCGATAGCGTGCTCCTCGATGGCGTGCTCCCCGATGGCGTGATCCCCGATGGCGTGCTCCCCGATGGCGTGCTCTCCGATTGCGTGATCCCCGATGGCGTGCTCCTCGATGGCGTGCTCCCCGATGGCGTGCTTCCCGATGGCGTGATCCCCGATGGCGTGATCCCCGATGGCTTGCTCCTCGATGGCGTTCTCTCCGATGGCGTGCTCCTCGATGGCGTTCTCCCCGATGGTGTGCTCCCCGATGGCGTTCTCCTCGATGCCGTGCTCATCGATGGCGTGCTCCACAATGACGTGCTCCCCGATGGCGTGCTCCCTGATGGCGTGCTCCTCGATGGCGTGCTCATCGATGGCGTGCTCCCCGTTGGCGTGCTCCCCGATGGCGTGCTCCCCGATGGCGTGCTCCCCGGTGGCGTGCTCCTCGATGGCGTGCTCCCCGATGGCGTGCTCCTCGATGGCGTGCTCCTCGATGGCGTGCTCCCTGATGGCGTGCTCCCCGAAGGCGTGTTCCCCGATGGGGTGCTCCTCGATGGCGTGCTCCCCGATGGCGTGCTCCTCGATGGCGTGCTCCTCGATGGCGTGCTCCCCGATGGCGTGCTGCTCGATGGCGTGCTCCTCGATGGCGTGCTCCTCGATGGCGTGCTCCTCGATGGCGTGCTCCTCGATGGCGTGCTCCTCGATGGCGTGCTCCCCGATGGCGTGCTGCTCGATGGCGTGCTCCTCGATGGCGTGCTCCTCAATGGCGTGCTCCCTGATGGCGTGCTCCCCGATGGCGTTCTCCTCGATGGCGTGCTCCCCGATGGCGTGATCCCCGATGACGTGCTCCCCGATGGCGTGCTCCTCGATGGCGTGCTCCTCGATGGCGTGCTCCCCGATGGCGTGATCCCCGATGGCGTGATCCCCGATGGCGTGATCCCCGATGGCGTGCTCCTCGCTGGCGTGCTCCTCGATGGCGTGCTCCTCGATGGCGTGCTCCCCGATGGCGTGTTCCTCGATGGCGTGCTCCTCGATGGCGTTATCCTCGATGGCGTGCTCCCCGATGACGTGCTCCTCGATGGCGTGCTCCTCCATGGCGTGCTCCGCGATGGCGTGCTCCTCGATGGCGTGCTCCGCTATGCCGTGCTCCGCGATGGCGTGCTCCTCGATGGCGTGCTCCGCTATGGCGTGCTCCGCGATGGCGTGCTCCTCCGATGGCGTGCTCTCAGATGGCGTGCTCCTCGATGGCATGCTCCCCGATGGCATGCTCCCCGATGGCGTGCTCCTCGATGGCGTGCTCCCCGATGGCGTGCTCCTTGATGGCGTGCTCCTCGATGGCGTGCTCCTCGATGGCGTGCTCCCCGATGGCGTGCTCCCCGATGGCGTGCTCCTCGATGGCGTGCTGCCCGATGGCGTGCTCCTCGATGGCGTGCTCCTCGATGGCGTGCTCCCAGATGGCGTGCTCCCTGATGGCGTGCTCCTCGCTGGCGTGATCCACGATGGCGTGCTCCTCGATGGCGTGCTCCCCGCTGGCGTGATCCACGATGGCGTGATCCCCGATGGCTTGCTCCTCGATGGTGTGCTCCTCGATGGCGTGCTCCTCGATGGCGTGATCCGCGATGGCGTGCACCCCGATGCCGTGCTCCTCGATGGCGTGCTCCTCGATGGCGTGCTCCCCGATGTCATGCTCCCCGATGGCGTGCTCCTCGATGGTGTGCTCCCCGATGGCATGATCCCCGATGGCGTGCTACCCGATGGCGTGCTCCTCGATGGCGTGCTCCTCGATGGCGTGCTCCTCGATGGCGTGCTCCCCGATGGCGTGCTCCTCGATGGCGTGTTCGTCCATGGCGTGATCCCCAATGACGTGCTGCCCAATGGCGTGCTCCTCGATGGCGTGCTCCCCGATGGCATGATCCCCGATGGCGTGATCCCCGATGGCGTGCTCCTCGCTGGCTTGCTCCTCGAAGGCGTGCTCCGCGATGGCGTGCTCCTCGATGCCGTGTTCCTCGACGGCGTGCTCCCCGATGGCGTGCTCCCCGATGGCGTGCTCCTCGATGGCGTGCTCCCCGATGGCGTGCTCCTCGATGGCGTGCTCCTCGATGCAGTGCTCCCCGATGGCATGCTCCCCGATGGCGTGTTCCCCGATGGCGTGCTCCCCGATGGCGTGCTCCCCGATGGCGTGCTCCTCGATGGCGTGATCCGCGATGGCATGCTCCTCGATGGCGTGCTCCCTGATGGCGTGCTCCTCGATGGCGTGCTCCCGATGGCGTGCTCCTCGATGGCGTGCTCCCCGATGGCGTGCTCTTCGATGGCGTGCTCCCCGATGGCGTGCTCCTCGATGGTGTCTTCCCCGATGGCGTGATCCCCGATGGCGTGCTCCTCGATGGCGTGCTCCCCGATGGCGTGATCCCCGATGGCGTGCTCCTCGATGGCGTGCTCCCCGATGGCGTGCTCCTCGATGGCGTGATCCCCGATGGCATGCTCCTCGATGGCGTGCTCCCTGATGGCGTGATCCCCGATGGCGTGCTCCCCGATGGCGTGATCCCCGATGGCGTGCTCCCCGATGGCGTGCTCCCCGATGGCGTGCTCCCTGATGGCGTGATCCCCGATGGCGTGCTCCTCGATGGCATGCTCGTCGATGGTGTGCTCCTCGATGGCGTGCTTCTCGATGGCGTGTTCCCCGATGGCGTGCTCCTTGATGGCGTCCTTCTCGGTGGCGTGCTCCCCGATGGCATGCTCCCCGATGGCGTGCTCCCCGATGGCGTGCTCCTCGATGGCGTGCTCCCCAATGGCGTGCTCCCCGATGGCATTCTCCCCGATGGCATGCTCCCCGATGGCGTGCTCCCCGATGGCGTGCTCCTTGATGGCGTGCTCCCCAATGGCGTGGTCCTCAATGGCGTGCTCCCCGATGGCGTGCTCCCCGAAGGCGTGTCCCCGATGGGGTGTTCCTCGATGGCGTGCTCCTCGATGGCGTTATCCTCGATGGCGTGCTCCCCGATGACGTGCTCCTCGATGGCGTGCTCCTCCATGGCGTGCTCCGCGATGGCGTGCTCCTCGATGGCGTGCTCTGCTATGGCGTGCTCCGCGATGGCGTGCTCCTCTGATGGCGTGCTCCCAGATGGCGTGCTCCTCGATGGCATGCTCCCCGATGGCATGCTCCCCGATGGCGTGCTCCTCGATGGCGTGCTCCCTGATGGCGTGCTCCTTGATGGCGTGCTCCTCGATGGCGTGCTCCTCGATGGCGTGCTCCCCGATGGCGTGCTCCCCGATGGCGTGCTCCTCGATGGCGTGCTCCCCGATGGCGTGCTCCTCGATGGCGTGCTCCTTGATGGCGTGCTCCCAGATGGCGTGCTCCCTGATGGCGTGCTCCTCGATGGCGTGATCCACGATGGCGTGCTCCTCGATGGCGTGCTCCCCGCTGGCGTGATCCACGATGGCTTGATCCCCGATGGCTTGCTCCTCGATGGTGTGCTCCTCGATGGCGTGCTCCTCGATGGCGTGATCCCCGATGGCGTGCTCCCCGATGCCGTGCTCTTCGATGGCGTGCTCCTCGATGGCGTGCTCCCCGATGGCATGCTCCCCGATGGCGTGCTCCTCGATGGCGTGCTCCCCGATGGCATGATCCCCGATGGCGTGCTCCCCGATGGCGTGCTCCTCGATGGCGTGCTCCTCGATGGCGTGCTCCTCGATGGCGTGCTCCCCGATGGCGTGCTCCTCGATGGCGTGTTCGTCCATGGCGTGATCCCCAATGACGTGCTGCCCAATGGCGTGCTCCTCGATGGCGTGCTCCCCGATGGCATGATCCCCGATGGCGTGATCCCCGATGGCGTGCTCCTCGATGGCATGCTCGTCGATGGCGTGCTCCTTGATGGCGTGCTTCTCGATGGCGTGTTCCCCGATGGCGTGCTCCTCGATGGCATGCTCCTCGATGGCGTGCTTCTCGGTGGCGTGCTCCCCGATGGCATGCTCCCCGATGGCATGCTCCCCGATGGCGTGCTCCTCGATGGCGTGCTCCCCAATGGCGTGCTCCCCGATGGCATTCTCCCCGATGGCATGCTCCCCGATGGCGTGCTCCCCGATGGCGTGCTCCTTGATGGCGTGCTCCCCAATGGCGTGGTCCTCAATGGCGTGCTCCCCGATGGCGTGCTCCCCGAAGGCGTGTCCCCGATGGGGTGCTCCTCGATGGCGTGCTTCTCGGTGGCGTGCTCCCCGATGGCATGCTCCCCGATGGCGTGCTCCCCGATGGCGTGCTCCTCGATGGCGTGCTCCCCAATGGCGTGCTTCCCGATGGCATTCTCCCCGATGGCATGCTTCCCGATGGCGTGCTTCCCGATGGCGTGCTCCTTGATGGCGTGCTCCCCGATGGCATGCTCCCCGATGGCGTGCTCCCCAATGGCGTGGTCCTCAATGGCGTGCTCCCTGATGGCGTGCTCCCCGAAGGCGTGTCCCCGATGGGGTGCTCCTCGATGGCGTGCTCCTCGATGGCGTGCTCCCCGAAGGCGTGTTCCCCGATGGCGTGCTCCTCGATGGCGTGCTCCCTGATGGCGTGCTCCCCGAAGGGAAGCGGCTTCTTACTGTCCACCCTATTGAGCCTCTTCAGAATTCTGTAAGCGTCAATGAAACCACCCCACACTCTCCTGAACTTCAGAGACATTCTTCTGTGCATCATTCCTCCGGCCAAGCAACAGAACGGAACACTGGCTTCACCATATTCTATAATAGGCAATGCCGCAATAAAAAAAGTCTTTAGTTTAAAAGTGACATGCTGTAGTTAAAGGACAGCAGAGTGTTTATAATAGTTATTAGTGATCCAATGCTCTCTGCTACAGACACAAACTCTCCATCCAGGAAGATTATCCCATTTTCTATAGAACAGAACTTCCTTTACGTATGGAAATCTGCTTCACAGGGTTAATGAGGATACAGGAAAAGTTGACATCAGTTTTTAACTTGGCAGAGTGCGTAAAGCTGTGCCTCTGCACAGATTCGGTTACAGCGATGTTGCCCAGGGTGTGGTGAAAGATGTTCTGTTTTCCTGCAGATAGCTGAGGAGAACAAAGGGGTGAATGAACAATGGATTGGAACAAACCAGAATCCATCACCTTTCAGAGGGATACGAATTAATCGGCTCAGGAAAGATCTCACAGGACGTGGAATTGTCCTGATGATAGACAATGGGCCTGTCTCTGTGTCCTTGGCGATGCAGATTGGTTTATATATTGGATCAACTCACTTTCCCATTCATGGTTTAAATACAATCAAGGCTTTTATTGACATAATCGAAGCCCTCCACCCCCACCACATCCCCCACCAGCCCCCGCCAGCCCCCACCACATCCCACACCAGCCCCCACCAGCCCCCAGCCCAAACCCCCCGCCAGCCCCCAGCCCAGCCCCCACCACATCCCCCACCAGCCCCCGCCAGCCCCCAGCCCATCCCCCTGCCAGCCCCCGCCACATCCCCCACCAGCCCCCACCAGCCTCCAGCCTATCCCCCCACCAGCCCCCCACCCATCGAGCCCCCACCACATCCCACACCAGCCCCCACCAGCCCCCAGCCCAAACCCCCCGCCAGCCCCCAGCCCAGCCCCCACCACATCCCCCACTAGCCCCCACCAGCCCCCAGCCTATCTCCCCACCAGCCCCCCACCCATCGAGCCCCCACCACATCCCACACCAGCCCCCACCAGCCCCCAGCCCAAACCCCCCGCCAGCCCCCAGCCCACCCCCCCCGCCAGCCCCCACCCATCGAGCCCCCACCACATCCCCCACCAGCCCCCAGCCCATCCCCCGCCAGCCCCCCACCTATCGAGCCCCCACCACATCCCCCACTAGTCCCCACCAACCCCCAGCCCATCCCCCCGCCAGCCCCCCACCCATCCAGCCCCCATCCGCCCCCAGCCACCTACTTTAATTGTGGATCAGCTGCCTGCAGGGTAAGAGGGTCTCGGGCAGTGACACCCTCCTGCTTAGGGTCGATTGACACAACTCGAGTTAAATCTGTCTAGAGTCTCGCTCTACAACCCCCTCAATCACCTGGCCCAGCTCTCTCTCCCACTTCCTCTTAACCTCATCCAGTGGAACCTGTTCCATTCACTCGAGGAGACTATAAATATCCGACATCTTCCCTTCCCCTACATCCACCAACAAAAGAACCCAGTGCATCAACGAGGGCAGAGGTGCCAAGGAGAAGGAAGGAACCTTGATGCACAAAACCGCGCACCTGATATTACCAAAACAGGTTCGCTCTCGGAAGCCGGTACTTGCCCAACCATTCCACCAAACCAGCCAACTTCACACCGATAAACAAATCCCTCAACGTCTCCAGCCCCTCCTCCCTCTATGTCCCAAATGACAAGTCCAAGGCCGCTGGTACAAAGCGATGATTGGGGCCCCCAGCTGAAAATGCTGCCCAACCCGTCTCCAGATTCTCACGGTGCAAGTCCATTTTTGCGGGAGGACGGAAGGGGAAACCAAGGCTCCCAAACTGGAACCTCTGCAGGTGCCTCCCCTCCACCCGCCCCCACACACACTCCGTCCCCCATACCACCCTCACGCCTTCTCAATATTCGCCATCCAATTATAAAATAACAGACTGGTCAAAGCCATGCCCCTGACTGCCATTTCCTTTGCAAAACATCCTGTGAACCCGTGGGGTTTTCCCCACCCAAATAAAAGATGATATTATTTTACTGACTTCCACAAAGAACGAGTTAGGAAGGAGACCTGGAAGACACAGAGACACAAACAGAGACTTTGGGAGAATATTCATCATTACTGACTGAAAACCCTATCCCCCACCTCCTCAGGTCAGCCTTCACTGCATCGACCAGATCCTCAAAATTGTCTTTGTGGAGCCAGGTCCAATCATGGGCTGCCCGGATTCCCGGAAAACGGAAGCTGGAGCTGGCCAGGTGAAAGGGCAACCTCGCTAGATGGGCTCCCGTCTCCGGGAGATTCACCGGAAAGAATTCCCTTTTACCCAATTTCAATTTATACCCCGCGAAGGAGCCAAACTTCCTGAGCAGCTTCATTATCGCCTCTGCACTGACGAGAGGGCCTGTCACAGACTGCAACAGATCATCCACATACAGTGACAACCTGTGCCCCCTCCCCCCGACCTCTCCATCCCCCGTCACTTCATGGATGATCTCAATGCTATGGCCAGATGCCATGAACCTGGCTGCTGCCTTCCCCTGGTGAGCCATCTCCTCCAACAGTATCCAGAACGGTATATCTGTTTTGGAGGGAGATGACCGCAAGGGACCCCTGCACTGCCTTCCTACTCTTCCTCTGTCTGGTGGTCACCCATTTCCTATCTCCCTCAGTACTCTTTAACCGCGGTGTGACTAAGTCACTGAACGTGCTATCCACGACTTCCTCAGCATCGCGGATGCTCCGAAGTGAGCCCACCCGCAGCTCCAGAGCCGTCAAGCGGTCTAACAGGAGCTGCAGCTGGACACACTTCTTGCACGTGAAGGAGCCGGGGACAGTGGAAGGGTCCATGAATTCCCACATTGCACAGGAGGAGCATGACACGGGTCTGGGATCTCCTGCCATGTCTTAACCCTTACGTTAACTTTACAACAAGAACTGCAATGCCAAGAGAAAAAGAGAAAAAAAAAAAGAAAAACTACTTCCCAGTCACCAGCCAATCACTTACCTGCTGGCTGTGACGTTACGGTTCGAGTACTTTCTACCTCTCATTTTCCTCGAGTCCCCCTTGGAGGTCCACCTCTCCACTGCTCCCGAGGATGGGCACCTCCTTCCCCTCAGCACCGAATTCCCACTCCGCTCCAAATTCTCAATCCCCTCCCTCTGGCTGAAATACCACTCCGTTGACGGGCCGTGCGCAAGGTTGTGTGTTACTGATGATCAATAACAATAAAACCTAACCCCTCCTCACCATTTATTCTCCATTCTGGTTTTGTTTTTTCTCATATTTCTTACTGATATATTTTACGTTAAAACCAGCTGGTTATATGATTCTCCTGGAAACCCATTACCAAACTAAGCTTCTGAAACTCCCACATGGAGGGCACAGTAGCACAGTGGTTAGCACTTCTGCCTCACAGCACCATGGACCTGGGTTTGATTCCCCGCTGGGTCACTGTCTGCGCGGAGTCTGCATGTTCTCCTCGTGTCTGCGTGGGTTTCCTCCGGGTGTTCCGGTTTTTCATTTGTAGGTTAGGTGGATTGGCCGTGATAAATTGCCCCTTAGTGTCCAAAAGGTTAGGTGGGGTTACGGGGATAGGGTCAGGGCGTGGGCCTCTGTAGGGTGCTCTTTCCAAGGGTTGGTGCAGACTTAATGGGCCGAATGTCCTCTTTCTGCACTGTAGAGATTCAATGAGTACGTTCTATTTGTCCAATGTGAAATGCACACCTTGTCCTGACAATGTGGCTGCAAGCTGCAAGCAGAGAGCATGGCTCCCCCATCACACCACTTCACATTCGTGAGATCGGGTGACCTTTGCTGCTGTCGCTGTTTAACCCTTTTCACTTTCCAACGCCATGTGAGGAAGCTGCTCCTGACATTCCAACTCAGCCACAAACAACCAAATATTTCAATGTGAACAAGCCGTAGTCGCGCTGTCCTCCTGGGCACTCAATGTCCTCACAGCTGCTGAGGATCAATCGAGTGGAATTCACTAACCTTCACTAACCACTAACCATCCAAGGTGAGGGGCCGTGACGATTGGTGAGGACGTACACGTCCCGTCATTGCCAATGGTCATTACAGTTTGTACATTGACGTCAGCCGCCCATGATTCTCTGATTCATTCACGTTACTGGCTAATGAGGCTGAGATGAGGGAGGATGTTTGCTGACACACCACTCGTTTACTTGACTTTATGCTGCTGGCAGTGTGACAGTTTTGTCAGGGGGTGGGTTGCAAAAAGCAGATGGACAGTTTGTTTTATCGGATTGGATTTTTATTTTGACTGTGCTGAAGGGTCTGCCGGATTGATGCGGCGCAGAGCTTAATGACAGATAGAAGGCAGGCATTGCCATGGTTACAGATGGTGCTTCCTGATCTCAGAGGGAAAAAACAGCTGTTGTTTTCTTTCCCCTACTGTTATGCATTGCTTGAAAATGTTTTTGCATATGTAATCGCTCAGAAATATGGAGCAAGGTCCATCTTCACGTGTTCGGCAATAATTGCCACACTGGCTCAGTCGATGGCCCCCCCTCCCCTCAAATCACAAGGGCGTGCCTTCCAGACCCAGTCCAGGGTTAAGGATCAAGACTGACACTCCAGGGCAGTACTGAGGGAGAGCTGCTGTGTCGGAGGAGCCGTTCTTCAGACTAGATATTTGACTGGAGGCCCGCTCAGCTGGACGTACAAGATCTTGTGGCACGGTTTCAAAAAAGAGGCAGTGAGTTCACCAAATGTCCTGGCCAAAATTTACCCCTCAGTGAACATCAGAAAAAACAGCAGATTGTCTGATCATTTTCACACTGTGGTGTGTGTGACTTTGCTGTGCACGTATTGGCTGCCACCATTGTCACTGCACTTCGAAAGGTGGTTTTATTGGCTGTGAGGTTTCTTGAGATGTCTGGGGATGATGAAAAGTACGATATAAATCCAAATCTTTTGCGGTGTGGCTGACGAAGAATTTTCAGAACAATGTTTGAACAAAGAGCAGAAAGGATGTGCCGCTGTGCGTATGAATCAGTGGATCTTACTAAAGAGTTGCCGATTTAGCACTGAAAACGTTTCTACTTAGCATAGCCAATGACTTCCAGGATTGGCTCCCAGAATTAGAAATTCATTCCCAGGACACTGTTGCCAGGGAAACCCAGGTGAAAAATGAGAGGAACGATAAAAATTCTTTACCTTTCTAATTTTTTTTCAACAGTTCTGGGCCGGGATTCTCCCTTCTGGGGACTAAGTTCCCACGCCGGCGGGAAAACCGGCGACAACCACTCCGGGGTGAAAGGCCCCCCAAGGTGAGGAATTCTCACCTTTCTCGGGGGCTAGGTTGGCGGCGGAGGGGTTGGCGGAGCTCCAGCCGGCACTGAAGGGGTGGCGCGTGTTCGCGCATGCGCGGAACTGCCGGCGTGATCTCACGCATGCGCGAGGGGTTTACTTCTGCACTCCGGCCCCCGGGCAATATGGCGGAGCCCTCCAGGGGCCCGGCACGGAAGGAAGAAGTGCCCCCCTGGAACAAGCCCGTCTGCAGATCGGTGGGCACCGATCGCAGGCCAGGCCACCGTGGGGGCCACCATGGGGTCCCCGAGGACCGCCCCCGCATACTCACCTGCCAGGTCCCACTGTGCGTGAAGTGAGTAATTCACGCCATCGGGGCCAGAAAATCACCGGGGGGGGGGGGGGGGGGGGGGGGCGCTGTCAACGGGCCCCGATCGACGTGGCGGGAATCCCGTCCGCGCCCGAAAAATGTCGCCGGAGCATAATGCAGCCGGCGTCGGGGCGGGATTCGCGCCTCCACCCCGGGTATTCTCCGACCCGGCGCAGGGTCGCAGAATCCTGGCCCTGGTCTCTAATTATAAATAATCAGACTTTGGAAAATAGAGGGTTGTTAGTTTGAAAGTCAAGAATCATCCAATTAGGTAACAAAGGATGTTCTTTCTTTCTGATTGGCTGTGTGAAAATGGGTGTGAGGGTGTGTTCCTGGAGATTAATTAAATTGAACTAATGACGTATTGACAAGGCTGCTTCATTGTCTGATTGCTGCGAGCTGGTCCTTCGCACAGTCCTTCTGACCAGGAGAACTCGGACCCGCGTTCGATGTTGATCGATTGTTCAGACCACGTGACCCTTACGCAGTGACAGTCACCACAGTGGGCTTTGGGATGACGGGCATGTTGCGTGACCAATGTCATGACACCTCCGGGAGCATGCCCAATCAACATTGGCATCACCAATAGTTTGATATATATATAGAGAGAGAGAGAGCTGTAGTGATTGGAAGACTGACACGTGACAATGGAAAAACAGCCAGTTCCAGCTTCCTAATGCTGAGCTAATGCATTCTCTGAGGGAGAATGAGTTCAGGGAGAGTCCTGTCCCCAGGTTAACACCAGTAGCCTCTTCCTGACCAGTTTCACCCCATCATAGACAAGGGTCACAGTTCAACAATCGTGAGAGATTTGTATACGGTTGACAGGAAGAAACTGTTCCCATTGGCGGAAGGATCCAGAACAAGCCCATTGAAGGAAATTGGCGAGAGAAGCGACAGCAACATGAGAAAAACCTGACACAGCGAGGGATTTGGAGCTGGACTCCACCGCCTGAGAGCGGCTTTCAAAAGATGATTATCTGAAGAGGAAAGATTTGCAGCATTGTGATAAAGTAGCACTAGCTGAATTGCTTCTGCGGGAAACCAGCACAGCCGGAACGGTGGCCCAAATGGGCCATCTGCTGTAACCACTCGCTGATGTTGTGGATCGGTTAGTGCAGGAAGTTATTACTAAGATAGATGTTCAGCTGTGATCTTATTAAATGACAATCACCAGGCAGGAATGTTCCCTTCCAGTCAAGGGCATTCAGCCTCTGATCTCCGGGTAAGCGTTCTCCAAGGCGGCCTTCAGGACGCGCGACAACGCAGAATCGCCGAGCAGAAACTTATAGCCAAGTTCCGCACACATGAGTGCGGCCTCAACCGGGACCTGGGATTCATGTCTCATTACATTCATCCCCCACCATCTGGCCTGCGAAATCCTACCAACTGTCCTGGCTTGAGACAATTCACACCTCTTTAACCTGGGGTTACCCCATCTCTGGATCTGTAAAGATTTAATCACCTGCTAATGCTCGCATTCCTAGCATTGCCTGGCATCTTTGAATTTGTCTATATATATGTGTTTCTGGGACAGACCTCTTCATTCACCTGAGGGAGGAGCAGCGCTCCGAAAGCTAGTGACATCGAAACAAACATAGAACATAGAACATAGAACAATACAGCGCAGTACAGGCCCTTCGGCCCACGATGTTGCACCGAAACAAAAGCCATCTAACCTACACTATGCCATTATCATCCATATGTTTATCCAATAAACTTTTAAATGCCCTCAATGTTGGCGAGTTCACTACTGTAGCAGGTAGGGCATTCCACGGCCTCACTACTCTTTGCGTAAAGAACCTACCTCTGACCTCTGTCCTATATCTATTACCCCTCAGTTTAAAGTTATGTCCCCTCGTGCCAGCCATTTCCATCCGTGGGAGAAGGCTCTCACTGTCCACCCTATCCAACCCCCTGATCATTTTGTATGCCTCTATTAAGTCTCCTCTTAACCTTCTTCTCTCCAACGAAAACAACCTCAAGTCCATCAGCCTTTCCTCATAAGATTTTCCCTCCATACCAGGCAACAACCTGGTAAATCTCCTCTGCACCCGCTCCAAAGCCTCCACGTCCTTCCTGTAATGCGGTGACCAGAACTGTACGCAATACTCCAAATGCGGCCGTACCAGAGTTCTGTACAGCTGCAACATGACCTCCCGACTCCGGAACTCAATCCCTCTACCAATAAAGGCCAACACTCCATAGGCCTTCTTCACAACCCTATCAACCTGGGTGGCAACTTTCAGGGATCTATGTACATGGACACCTAGATCCCTCTGCTCATCCACACTTTCAAGAAATTTACCATTAGCCAAATATTCCACATTCCTGTTATTCCTTCCAAAGTGAATCACCTCACACTTCTCTACATTAAACTCCATTTGCCACCTCTAAGCCCAGCTCTGCAGCTTATCTATATCCCTCTGTAACCTGCTACATCCTTCCACACTATCGACAACACCACCGACTTTAGAATCGTCTGCAAATTTACTCACCCACCCTTCTGCGCCTTCCTCTAGGTCATTGATAAAAATGCCAAACAGCAACGGCCCCAGAACAGATCCTTGTGGTACTCCACTTGTGACTGTACTCCATTCTGAACATATCCCATCAACCACCACCCTCTGTCTTCTTTCAGCTAGCCAATTTCTGATCCACATCTCTAAATCACCCTCAATCCCCAGCCTCCGTATTTTCTGCAATAGCCTACCGTGGGGAACCTTATCAAACGCTTTGCTGAAATCCATATACACCACATCAACTGCTCTACCCTCGTCTACCTGTTCAGTCACCTTCTCAAAGAACTCAATAAGGTTTGTGAGGCATGACCTACCCTTCACAAAGCCATGCTGACTATCCCTGATCATATTATTCCTATCTAGATGATTATAAATCTTGTCTCTTATAATCCCCTCCAAGACTTCACCCACTACAGACGTGAGGCTCACCGGTCTATAGTTGCCGGGGTTGTCTCTGCTCCCCTTTTTGAACAAAGGGACCACATTTGCTGTCCTCCAGTCCTCTGGCACTATTCCTGTAGCCAATGATGACATACAAATCAAAGCCAAAGGTCCAGCAATCTCTTCCCTGGCCTCCCAGAGAATCCTAGGATAAATCCCATCAGGTCCCGGGGACTTATCTATTTTCAGCCTGTCCAGAATTGCCAACACCTCTTCCCTACGTACCTCAATGCCATCTATTCTATTAGCCTGGGGCTCAGCATTCTCCTCCACAACATTATCTTTTTCCTGAGTGAATTCTGACAAAAAATATTCATTTAGTATCTCGCCTATCTCTTCAGACTCCACACACAATTTCCCATCCCTGACCTTGACTGGTCCTACTCTTTCCCTAGTCATTCGCTTATTCCTGACATACCTATAGAAAGCTTTTGGGGTTTCCTTGATCCTTCCTGCCAAATACTTCTCATGTCCCCTCCTTGCTCGTCTTAGCTCTCTCTTTAGATCCTTCCTCGCTACCTTGTAACTCTCCATCGCCCCAACCGAAACTTCACACCTCATCTTCACATGGGCCTCCTTCTTCCTCTTAACAAGAGATTCCACTTCCTTGGTAAACCACGGTTCCCTCGCTCGACGCCTTCCTCCCTGCCTGACCGGTACATACTTATCAAGAACACGCAGTAGCTGATCCTTGAACAAGCCCCACTTGTCCAGTGTGCCCAACACTTGCAGCCTACTTCTCCACCTTATCCCCCCCAAGTCACGTCTAATGGCATCATAATTGCCCTTCCCCCAGCTATAACTCTTGCCCTGCGGTGTATACTTATCCCTTTCCATCATTAACGTAAACGTCACCGAATTGTGGTCACTGTCCCCAAAGTGCTCTCCTACCTCCAAATCCAACACCTGGCCTGGTTCATTACCCAAAACCAAATCCAACGTGGCCTCGCCTCTTGTTGGCCTGTCAATATATTGTTTCAGGAAACCCTCCTGCACACACTGTACAAAAAACGACCCATCTATTGTACTCGAACTATATCTTTTCCAGTCAATATTTGGAAAGTTAAAGTCTCCCATAATAACTACCCTGTTACTTTCGCTCTTATCCAGAATCATCTTCGCCATCCTTTCCTCTACATCCCTAGAACTATTAGGAGGCCTATAAAAAACTCCCAACAGGGTGACCTCTCCTTTCCTGTTTCTAACTTCAGCCCATACTACCTCGGAAGAAGAGTCCCCATCTAGCATCCTCTCCGCCACCGTAATACTGCTCTTGACTAGCAGCGCCACACCTCCCCCTCTTTTGCCTCCTTCTCTGAGCTTACTAAAACACCTAAACCCCGGAACCTGCAACATCCATTCCTGTCCCTGCTCTATCCATGTCTCCGAAATGGCCACAACATCGAAGTCCCGGGTACCAACCCACGCTGCCAGTTCCCCTACCTTGTTTCGTATACTCCTGGCATTGAAGTAGACACACTTCAAACCACCTACCTGAACACTGGCCCCCTCCTGCGACGTCAAATCTGTGCTCCTGACCTCTCTACTCTCATTCTCCCTTACCCTAAAACTACAATCCAGGTTCCCATGCCCCTGCTGCATTAGTTTAAACCCCCCCAAAGAGCACTAACAAATCTCCCCCCCAGGATATTTGTGCCCCTCAGGTTCAGATGTAGACCATCCTGTCTGTAGAGGTCCCACCTTCCCCAGAAAGAGCCCCAGTTATCCAGAAATCTGAATCCCTCCCGCCTGCACCATCCCTGTAGCCACGTGTTTAATTGCTCTCTCTCCCTATTCCTCATCTCACTATCACGTGGCACGGGCAACAACCCAGAGATAACAACTCTGTTTGTTCTAGTTCTGAGCTTCCATCCTAGCTCCCTGAAAGCCTGCCTGACATCCTTGTCCCCTTTCCTACCTATGTCGTTAGTGCCAATGTGCACCACGACTTGGGGCTGCTCCCCCTTCCCCCTAAGGACCCGGAATACACGATCCGAGACATCACGTACCCTTGCACCTGGGAGGCAACATACCAAACGTGAGTCTCTCACGCTCCCACAAAATCTCCTATCTGTGCCCCTGACTATAGAGTCCCCAATTACTAATGCTCTGCTCCTCTCCCCCCTTCCCTTCTGAGCAACAGGGACAGACTCCGTGCCAGAGGCCCGTACCCCATGGCTTACCCCTGGTAAGTCGTTCCCCCCCACAAGTATCCAAAGCGGTATACTTGTTTCTCAGGGGAACGACCGCAGGGGATCCCTGCACTGACTGCTTTTTCCCAGTCCCTCTTACAGTTACCCACCTATCTCCAATCTTTGGTGTAACTAATTCCCTGAAGCTGCTATCTATGACCCCTTCTGCCTCCCGAATGATCCGAAGTTCTTCCAACTCCAGCTCCAGTTCCCTAACTCAGTCTTGGAGGAGCTGGAGATGGCTGCACTTCCTGCAGGTAAAATCAGCAGGGACACTAACTGCATCCCTCACCTCAAACATCCTGCAGGAGGAACATTGCACTCCCTTCCCTGCCATTCCTCTAACTTTCTACCAAGATCTGGCTAACAACTAAATTAAATTTTTTATAAAAAATAATAATAATATAATAAAATATGGTACTTACCTCAGACCAATGGGCTTTATTATTAGGTTAGAGGAGGAGGGCGGGTGGGAGACACTACACGTGTAGTGTCTCGGGTTTCCTCTCCACCAGAATTTATTGGTAATCTCACCTGCTCTTCACTGGGTAACCTCACCTACTCTTCACTGGGTAATCTCACCTACTCTTCTCTGGATAACCTCATCGACTCTTCACTGGATAACCTCATTGACTCTTCACTGGATAACTTCATCGACTCTTCTCTGGATAACCTCATCGACTCTTCACTGGATAACCTCATCGACTCTTCACTGGATAAGATCACCGAGTCTTCACTGGATAACCTCATCGACTCTTCACTGACTAATCTCACCAACTCTTCACTGGATAAGATCACTAACTTTTCACGGGATAACCTCATCGACTCTTCACTGGATAACCACACCGAGTCTTCACTGGATAACCTCATCGACTCTTCACTGGATAACCTCATCAACTCTTCACTGGATAATCTCACCAAATCTACATTGGAAAATCTCTCCGACACTCCACTGGGTAATCTCAACTATTTATCACTAGATAACCTCACATACTCTTCACTGGGTAACCTCACCTACTCTTCACTGGGTAACCTCACCTACTCATCCCTGGGTAACCTCATCTACTCATCACTGGATAATCTCACCTACTCTTCACTGGGTAATTTCACCTACTCTTCACTGGGTAATCTCACCTACTCTTCACTGGGTAACCTCGCCTACTCATCACTGGATAATCTCACCTATTCTTCACTGGGTAACCTCACCTACTCTTCACAGGGTAATCTCACCTGCTCGTCACTGGGTAACCTCACCTACTCTTCACTGGGTAATCTCACCTACTCTTCACTGGGTAATCTCACCTACTCTTCACTGGGTAATCTCACCTACTCTTCACTGGGTAATCTCACCTACTCTTCACTGGGTAATCTCACCTACTCTTCACCGGGTAATCTTACCTACTCTTCACTGGGTAATCTTACCTACTCTTCACCGGGTAATCTTACCTACTCTTCACTGGGTAACCTCACCTACTCTTCACTGGGTAACCTCACCTACTCTTCACTGGGTAATCTCACCTACTCTTCACTGGGTAATCTCACCTACTCTTCACTGGGTCATCTCACCTACTCTTCACTGGGTAATCTCACCTACTCTTCACCGGGTAATCTTACCTACTCTTCACTGGGTAATCTCACCTACTCTTCACTGGGTCATCTCACCTACTCTTCACTGCATAACCCCTGCCCCCCCCCCCCCCATTCTCTTCACTTGGTTTCTCACTTACATTTCACTGGGTAATATCTCCCCATACTGACCAGTGAATAACTTCAGCTACTCTTCACTGGGGGACCTCACCTACTCTTATAATCTGTCATGGAAATACTGATCAGAAGAGAGAATACATGGGGCAGCAAACAGATGACAGGAGATGTACAGACTGCTACCGTCGTCATCCAGTCAGAACAGCACAGTCCTGAGTCCTCAAACACTAAAGAGTATTCAGACTGACTCTCCTGTGATCTTCCTTCTCTTTTTGTGGAGCATCATCATTGCATATCCTGGAAAGTCCCCAATGGTCAAACCAACCTATCGCACACAAGTTTTTAAAATGTCATTGCCGGATGAAGGCATTGCTGGCTGTGCCAGCATTTATTGTCCATTCCTAATTGCCCTTACTAGGCTATTTCAGAGTCAACCCCATTGATGTGGGTCTGGAGTCACATGTAGGCCAGACCAGGGAAGGACGGCAGATTTCCTTCCCTAAAGGACATTAGTGAACCAGATGGTTTTTTACAACAATCGACAATGTTTTCATGCTCATCATTAGAGTTTTAATTCCAGATTCTTATTGAATTCAAATTCCATCTGCCGTGGTTGGGTTCCCTGACTGAGGGTATACCCTGGGTCTATGGATAATAGTCCAGTGACAATTCCACTCTGCCACCCCCTCCCCTACCATAGCACCTCTGCTGGGAGTGGTACTAGAGAAGGATCAACAATCTGAAGAGTCATTACGTCCAAATGTAATGATGGCACGGTCGGTATACACGCCACCCATTGTGCACACACGGCAACTTCCCGCCAACGTGCCAGACCACAAGGCATGCTGCAACCTTGGAGCAATCTCCCAGCATCAACAACAAAACACAGAGGATAGCGTGCTACTCAATCATCTTACCATCACAGGAACACCTTTCCTCAGCCTCTGGGAGCTCACTGATGGCCCAGATGAAAAAAGCAGACATTGCCAAGCAGACAAATACCACTTTCACCCATCACACAAGACATGATCAAGAGTAACAATGACCACCAAACCAGCCAGGTCCACCGACGTGCGTTAACATCAAGCAATGGAAGAAGCAGGTGAAAACGTATCCAAACAGCAGACCAACCTCCAAACCAACAACAAGAACTGGAACCACTGGACCACAGCACTCTCCCATCAGAACAGTGAACGAGATGGGGAAGGGTCGGAAACCTCGAGACCGCCTCAACCTCCAACTTCACCCAAAAGGAGGCGATGGAGTAGTGAGAACGTTGTAATAATGTTAATACTGTCGTAGCAGTAATGTTAGAATCGCAGTGAGATTGTAACAATAAAGTAAATGTACAAGACGTAAAGTAAGTTAAAGTAACTCTATACCCATGGGATGAAGGTGTAGGGTGAGGTGTAGTAGTTGGGTCTGGTACTTACAGAGTTGGGGCTGAGTACAGTACCGCCCACATGATGATGCACGAAGGCACATGACTCAGGTCATTCACCTGAGGAAGGAGCAGTGCTCCGAAAGCTAGTGTTTGAAACAAACCTGTTGGACTTTAACCTGGTGTTGTAAGACTTCTTACGGTTTGAAGATGGACAGAGGTGGGTAAATGTTGTAGCACGGTTCCTTTAAGAGGCGGGCTCCACAGACCATGTGATCAGCTCGGGGCCAATCGCATGGGTGTGTGTGAACCCCGGCCAATGGGGAGTTTCCGCGGGGCCCTGGGAGGGGTTCCCGGGCGGTGTGGACCACGGAGCAGAGTGTTAAGGCCTGTTTGTAAAGTATTCTGTGCCTGTTACTTAGCTGCCTTTCCCTTTCACCAATAAACCACTTTGTTAACTACAGGAAGCCTCCAGTGTCTGTCTCGAGCCACCACGGTAAAGACTGGGTGACACAGTGGTTAGCACTGCTGCCTCAGAGCGCCAGGGACCCAGATTCAATTCTGACCTTGGGTCACTGTCTGTGTGGAGTCTGCATGTTCTCCCCGTGTCTGCGTGGGTTTCCTCCGGCTGCTCCAGTTTCCTCCCACATCCAGAGTTGTGCAGGTTAGGTGGATTGGCACATGATTAATGTGCGGGTTTACAGGGATAGTGCGGGAGAGTGGGCCTTGGGCCTAAGCTCTTTCCGAGGGGCGGTGCTGATTCAATGGGCCAAATGGCCTTCTGAACTATAGGGATTGTAGGGACCTCAGATGGAGTAGACTCCATACTTGTTCCCTCGGATATATGTCTCGGTATGAGTTGTTAATGAAGATTTGCTGTGACTGTTCTCAAGATTATGGAGCCTACTTCATAGAACCACTACAGCACAGAAGGAGGCCATTCAGCCCATCAAGTCTGCACCGACACTCTGAGAGAGCACCAACCGAGGCCCATTTCCTCACCCTTTTCCCATAACCCCAAAACCCTACCTAACCAGCATATCCTTGGACACGAAGGGGCAATTTAGCATCACAATGTTAACTTTTGACACAATTCGGTAGTGACAGCAGGCAGCGACCCAGTGACAGAGACTTTGTTCATCGGTCACTTCACCAAAGGCAGGCCTCAGTGAAACTATTGCAACTTGGTAATTAGTCACTATAAATTTAACCTGGCTAAATCCATTTTGTAATCTCAACATTATTAATAAGTGAATTTGAGTTAAAACTCAGAAATTATGATATTCACCAGTAAATTTACTGTTGTTCTCCAAAGATTTAGGTCTTGTTGAATAATGTTAAGTGTCAGTTTACTTTTATCCTTATTGAAAATGCAAACATTAGAATTTGGACGAATTAAATCTGGCCAATTACTGTCTTCTCAGTTATTACTTTTAATCATCAGTGACGTGATAAGAAGGGATGTTGACAGTGATGGCAAACACCACATAGCCACCAGAAACAGCTCACCCATGGTCAGTTTCCACCAGGTCCACCTGAAACTACAGCCTTAGTCCAAGCTTGTCCAAAAGGGCTGAGTTCCAGTGGCAAGGTGGGAGTGCTGCTGCCAGCACAAAGGCTGTGCCTCGGAGGTGGTTGCGTTCCCACAGTACCTGCTGCCCTTGTCCTTCTACATAGTAGACTTCTCAATTTTGCAAATCCCCTTGATGCGGCACTCAGTTGCTCTCACCGCACCACAGAAATTCAACTCTTTTCTCCATGTTTGGACCAACGATGTCTGGAACCGGGGCTGGGATTCTCCAATCCCGCGGCCAAGTCCTGACGCCGGCGTGAAAAGCAGCGTGAACCATTCCGGCGTCAACGGTCCTCAATTGTCCAGTATGCTCCCCTTCCTAGGGGGCTAGGTGTCCGGTATGCTCCCCTTCCTAGGGGGCTAGGTGTCCAGTATGTTCCCCTTCCTAGGGGGCTAGGTGTCCGGTATGTTCCCCTTCCTAGGGGGCTAGGTGTCCAGTATGTTCCCCTTCCTAGGGGGCTAGGTGTCCAGTATGTTCCCCTTCCTAGGGGGCTAGGTGTCCAGTATGCTCCCCTTCCTAGGGGGCTAGGTGTCCAGTATGCTCCCCTTCCTAGGGGGCTAGGTGTCCGGTATGCTCCCCTTCCTAGGGGGCTAGGTGTCCAGTATGCTCCCCTTCCTAGGGGGCTAGGTGTCCAGTATGCTCCCCTTCCTAGGGGGCTAGGTGTCCAGTATGTTCCCCTTCCTAGGGGGCTAGGTGTCCAGTATGTTCCCCTTCCTAGGGGGCTAGGTGTCCAGTATGCTCCCCTTCCTAGGGGGCTAGGTGTCCAGTATGCTCCCCTTCCTAGGGGGCTAGGTGTCCAGTATGCTCCCCTTCCTAGGGGGCTAGGTGTCCAGTGTGCTCCCCTTCCTAGGGGGCTAGGTGTCCGGTATGCTCCCCTTCCTAGGGGGCTAGGTGTCCAGTATGCTCCCCTTCCTAGGGGGCTAGGTGTCCAGTATGCTCCCCTTCCTAGGGGGCTAGGTGTCCAGTATGCTCCCCTTCCTAGGGGGCTAGGTGTCCAGTATGCTCCCCTTCCTAGGGGGCTAGGTGTCCAGTATGCTCCCCTTCCTAGGGGGCTAGGTGTCCAGTATGCTCCCCTTCCTAGGGGGCTAGGTGTCCGGTATGCTCCCCTTCCTAGGGGGCTAGGTGTCCAGTATG
Organism: Scyliorhinus torazame; assembly: GCF_047496885.1. Taxonomy (NCBI): domain Eukaryota; kingdom Metazoa; phylum Chordata; class Chondrichthyes; order Carcharhiniformes; family Scyliorhinidae; genus Scyliorhinus; species Scyliorhinus torazame. Next base: position 272,336,810 of record NC_092715.1, read on the forward strand.
CTCCCCTACCTAGGGGGCTAGGTGTCCAGTATGCTCCCCTTCCTAGGGGGCTAGGTGTCCAGTATGCTCCCCTTCCTAGGGGGCTAGGTGTCCGGTATGCTCCCCTTCCTAGGGGGCTAGGTGTCCAGTATGCTCCCCTTCCTAGGGGGCTAGGTGTCCAGTATGCTCCCCTTCCTAGGGGGCTAGGTGTCCAGTATGCTCCCCTTCCTAGGGGGCTAGGTGTCCGGTATGCTCCCCTTCCTAGGGGGCTAGGTGTCCAGTATGCTCCCCTTCCTAGGGGGCTAGGTGTCCAGTATGCTCCCCTTCCTAGGGGGCTAGGTGTCCAGTATGTTCCCCTTCCTAGGGGGCTAGGTGTCCGGTATGCTCCCCTTCCTAGGGGGCTAGGTGTCCGGTATGTTCCCCTTCCTAGGGGGCTAGGTGTCCAGTATGCTCCCCTTCCTAGGGGGCTAGGTGTCCGGTATGTTCCCCTTCCTAGGGGGCTAGGTGTCCAGTATGCTCCCCTTCCTAGGGGGCTAGGTGTCCAGTATGCTCCCCTTCCTAGGGGGCTAGGTGTCCGGTATGTTCCCCTTCCTAGGGGGCTAGGTGTCCGGTATGCTCCCCTTCCTAGGGGGCTAGGTCGGCGCCAGAGTGGTCCCGCAGCTCCAGCTGGTGTGGCACGGCTGGCGCGAGTTCGTGCTTTTGCGTCATGGCCGACTTGATTCCGTGCATGTGCGTGGGTTTCCCGTCTCCGCGCCGGCCCCCGGGCAATATGGCGGAGCCCGACAGGAGCCCAGCATGGAGGAACATAGGCCCCCACGGAACCAGCCCGCAGGACGATTGGTCGGCCCTGATTGCGGGCAGGTCACCATGGAGGCCCCCCGCAGGGTCGGATCCCCCCCGCCCTTCCCACCAGGACGGCCCCCGCACACAGAACTTCCAGGTCCCGCCGTGTGGGACCAGAGTAACCCACCGCAGTGGGACTTGGCCGAACTCAGTGACCACTCGGCCCGTCGGGGCCCAGAGAATCGGCGGGGGAGGGGGGGGGGGGGAGGCGCTTTCAATGGCCCCCGAGCGGCGCGGCGGAGATACCGTGGGTGCCCGAGAATTGGCGGGGGAGAACCGGCCAGCTGGTGTCGGGGCGGCGTGGCACGATTCTCGCGCCCCCCTGTGGATTCTCCCGCCCCCCTGGGGATTCTCTGACCTGGCGCGGTGTCGGAGAATCCCTGCCCGGGTCTTCCTGGTGCAAACCAAAGTGAGCGGTGGTGAGCGAGGAATTGGAATTGCTCAATGCTCCATGACCTCTAGTGTCTCCCAAGGATCTAGCCTTGGCCCCTCCTATTTCATATACCCTATTTTCCAGTGAATAATTTTATGCTGTAAACAATTATGACCTAAGACATTTTTCTGCAGAATATCAGTCCTTGTCTTAATCGCCGCGTTGACTAATCTACCAATTTGTTGTACACACTGAATGGCAGCGTGTGCATCTTGTTGTATATATAGAATGGCAGCGTGTGCACCTTGTTGTAAATATAGAATGGCAGCGTGTGCATCTTGTTGTATATACTGAATGGCAGCATGTGCATCTTGTTGTCTATATAGAATGGCAGCGTGTGCATCTTGTTGTATGTACTGAATGGCAGCATGTGCATCTTGTTGGATATACTGAATGGCAGCATGTGCATCTTGTTGTATATATAGAATGGCAGCGTGTGCATCTTGTTGTATGTACTGAATGGCAGCGTGTGCACCTTGTTGAATATGCTGAATGGCAGCATGTGCATCTTGTTGTATATACTGAATGGCAGCGTGTGCATCTTGTTGTATATACTGAATGGCAGCGTGTGCACCTTGTTGTATATATAGAATGGCAGCGTGTGCATCTTGTTGTATATACAGAATGGCAGCGTGTGCATCTTGTTGTATATACTGAATGGCAGCGTGTGCACCTTGTTGTATATATAGAATGGCAGCGTGTGCATCTTGTTGTATATACTGAATGGCAGCATGTGCATCTTGTTGTATATATAGAATGGCAGCGTGTGCATCTTGTATATATAGAATGGCAGCGTGTGCATCTTGTTGTATATATAGAATGGCAGCGTGTGCATCTTGTTGTATATATAGAATGGCAGCGTGTGCATCTTGTTGTATATACTGAATGGCAGCGTGTGCACCTTGTTGTATATATAGAATGGCAGCGTGTGCATCTTGTTGTATATATAGAATGGCAGCGTGTGCATCTTGTTGTATATATAGAATGGCAGCGTGTGCATCTTGTTGTATATACTGAATGGCAGCATGTGCATCTTGTTGTATATACTGAATGGCAGCGTGTGCACCTTGTTGTATATGCTGAATGGCAGCATGTGCATCTTGTTGTATATACTGAATGGCAGCGTGTGCATCTTGTTGTATATACTGAATGGCAGCATGTGCATCTTGTTGTATATATAGAATGGCAGCGTGTGCATCTTGTTGTATATACTGAATGGCAGCATGTGCACCTTGTTGTATGTACTGAATGGCAGCGTGTGCACCTTGTTGTATATATAGAATGGCAGCGTGTGCATCTTGTTGTATATATAGAATGGCAGCGTGTGCATCTTGTTGTATATACTGAATGGCAGCATGTGCATCTTGTTGTATATACTGAATGGCAGCGTGTGCACCTTGTTGTATATGCTGAATGGCAGCATGTGCATCTTGTTGTATATACTGAATGGCAGCGTGTGCATCTTGTTGTATATACTGAATGGCAGCATGTGCATCTTGTTGTATATATAGAATGGCAGCGTGTGCATCTTGTTGTATATACTGAATGGCAGCATGTGCATCTTGTTGTATGTACTGAATGGCAGCGTGTGCACCTTGTTGTATATGCTGAATGGCAGCGTGTGCATCTTGTTGTATGTACTGAATGGCAGCGTGTGCACCTTGTTGTATATGCTGAATGGCAGCTTGTGCATCTTGTTGTATATACTGAATGGCAGCGTGTGCACCTTGTTGTATATGCTGAATGGCAGCGTGTGCATCTTGTTGTATGTACTGAATGGCAGCATGTGCATCTTGTTGTATGTACTGAATGGCAGCATGTGCATCTTGTTGTATGTACTGAATGGCAGCGTGTGCACCTTGTTGTATATGCTGAATGGCAGCGTGTGCATCTTGTTGTATGTACTGAATGGCAGCGTGTGCACCTTGTTGTATATGCTGAATGGCAGCGTGTGCATCTTGTTGTATATACTGAATGGCAGCGTGTGCACCTTGTTGTATATGCTGAATGGCAGCGTGTGCATCTTGTTGTATGTACTGAATGGCAGCGTGTGCACCTTGTTGTATATGCTGAATGGCAGCGTGTGCATCTTGTTGTATAGACTGAATGGCAGCGTGTGAATCTTGTTGTATATACTGAATGGCAGCGTCTGCATCTTGTTGTATGTACTGAATGGCAGCGTGTGCATCTTGTTGTATGTATAGAATGGCAGCGTGTGCATCTTGTTGTATATACTGAATGGCAGCGTGTGCACCTTGTTGTATATATCGAATGGCAGCGTGTGCATCTTGTTGTATATACTGAATGGCAGTGTGCGCACCTTGTTGTATGTACTGAATGGTAGCGTGTGCATCTTGTTGTATATATAGAATGGCAGCGTGTGCATCTTGTTGTATATACTGAATGGTAGCGTGTGCATCTTGTTGTATATATAGAATGGCAGCGTGTTCATCTTGTTGTATATATAGAATGGCAGCGTGTGCATCTTGTTGTATATACTGAATGGCAGCGTGTGCATCTTGTTGTATATATAGAATGGCAGCGTGTGCATCTTGTTGTATATACTGAATGGCAGCGTGTGCATCTTGTTGTATATACTGAATGGCAGTGTGTGCATCTTGTTGTATATATAGAATGGCAGCGTGTGCATCTTGTTGTATATACTGAATGGCAGCGTGTGCATCTTGTTGTATATACTGAATGGCAGCGTGTGCATCTTGTTGTATATATAGAATGGCAGCGTGTGCATCTTGTTGTATGTACTGAATGGCAGCGTGTGCATCTTGTTGTATATATAGAATGGCAGCGTGTGCAACTTGTTGTATATACTGAATGGCAGTGTGCGCACCTTGTTGTATGTACTGAATGGTAGCGTGTGCATCTTGTTGTATATATAGAATGGCAGCGTGTGCATCTTGTTGTATATACTGAATGGTAGCGTGTGCATCTTGTTGTATATATAGAATGGCAGCGTGTTCATCTTGTTGTATATATAGAATGGCAGCGTGTGCACCTTGTTGTATGTACTGAATGGTAGCGTGTGCATCTTGTTGTATATACTGAATGGCAGCATGTGCATCTTGTTGTGTATGCTGAATGGCAGCGTGTGCATCTTGTTGCATATATAGAATGGCAGCGTGTGCATCTTGCTGTATATACTGAATGGTAGCGTGTGCATCTTGTTGTATATATAGAATGGCAGCGTGTGCATCTTGTTGTATGTACTGAATGGCAGCGTGTGCATCTTGTTGTATATACTGAATGGCAGCGTGTGCATCTTGTTGTATATACTGAATGGCAGCGTGTGCATCTTGTTGTATATACTGAATGGCAGCGTGTGCATCTTGTTGTATATACTGAATGGCAGCGTGTGCATCTTGTTGTATATACTGAATGGCAGTGTGCGCACCTTGTTGTATGTACTGAATGGTAGCGTGTGCATCTTGTTGTATATATAGAATGGCAGCGTGTGCATCTTGTTGTATATACTGAATGGCAGCGTGTGCATCTTGTTGTATATACTGAATGGTAGCGTGTGCATCTTGTTGTATATACTGAATGGCAGCGTGTGCATCTTGTTGTATATATAGAATGGCAGCGTGTGCATCTTGTTGTATATACTGAATGGCAGCGTGTGCATCTTGTTGTATATATAGAATGGCAGCGTCTGCATCTTGTTGTATATACTGAATGGCAGCGTGTGCATCTTGTTGTATATATAAAATGGCAGCGTGTGCATCTTGTTGTATATACTGAATGGTAGCGTGTGCATCTTGTTGTATATATAGAATGGCAGCGTGTGCATCTTGTTGTATATACTGAATGGCAGTGTGCGCACCTTGTTGTATGTACTGAATGGCAGCGTGTGCATCTTGTTGTATATACTGAATGGCAGCGTGTGCATCTTGTTGTATATATAGAATGGCAGCATGTGCATCTTGTTGTAGATACTGAATGGCAGCGTGTGCACCTTGTTGTATGTACTGAATGGCAGCATGTGCATCTTGTTGTATATATAGAATGGCAGCGTGTGCATCTTGTTGTAGATACCGAATGGCAGCGTGTGCACCTTGTTGTATGTACTGAATGGCAGCGTGTGCACCTTGTTGTATGTACTGAATGGCAGCGTCTGCATCTTGTTGTATATACTGAATGGCAGCATGTGCATCTTGTTGTATATATAGAATGGCAGCGTGTGCATCTTGTTGTATGTACTGAATGGCAGCGTGTGCATCTTGTTGTATATACTGAATGGCAGCGTGTGCATCTTGTATATACTGAATGGCAGCGTGTGCATCTTGTTGTGTGCACTGAATGATGTGGAGATGCCGGCGTTGGACTGGGGTGAGCACAGTACGAAGTCTTACAAAACCAGGTTAAAGTCCAACAGTTTTGTTTCAATGTCACTAGCTGTCGGAGCGCTGCTCCTTCCTCAGGTGAATGAAGAGGTCTGTTCCAGAAACACATATATAGACAAATTCAAAGATGCCAAACAATGCTTGGAATGCGAGCATTAGCAGGTGATTAAATCTTTACAGATCCAGAGATGGGGTAACCCCAGGTTAAAGAGGTGTGAATTGTACCAAGCCAGGACAGTCGGTAGGATTTTGCAGGCCAGATGTTGGGGGATGAATGTAATGCGACATGAATCCCAGGTCCCGGTTGAGGCCGCACTCATGTGTGCGGAACAGGTTTGAACAGGACCTACTCACCGCACAGGACCTTCAACCGATGTTATACACCAGATACATCGATGACATTTTTTTCCTTTGGACCCACGGCGAAGAATCACTGAAACGACTACACGATGACATTAATAAGTTCAATCCAACCATCAGACTCACCATGGACTACTCTCCAAAATCAGTTGCATTCTTGGACACACTCGTCTCCATCAAGGACGGTCACCTCAGCACTTCGCTTTACCGCAAACCTCCGGATAACCTCATGATGCTCCACTTCTCCAGCTTCCACCCGAAACACATTAAAGAAGCCATCCCCTATGGACATGCGCTCCGTATACACAGGATCTGCTCAGACGAGGAGGAGCGTAACAGACATCTACAGACGTTGAAAGATGCCCTCGTACGAACGGGATATGGCCCTCGACTCATCGATCGACAGTTCCAACGCGCCACAGCGAAAAACCGGACCGACCTCCTCAGAAGACAAACATGGGACACAACCGACAGAATACCCTTCGTCGTCCAGTCCTTCCCCGGAGCGGAGAAACTACGTCATCTTCTTCACAGCCTTCAACACGTCATTGATGACGATGAACAGCTTGCCAAGGTCATCCCCACACCCCCACTACTTGCCTTCAAACAACCACGCAACCTCAAACGAACCATTGTTTGCAGCAAACTACCCAGTCTTCAGAACAGTGACCACGACACCACACAACCCCGTCATGGCAATCTCTGCAAGACGTGCCAGATCATCGACATGGATACCACTATTACACGTGAGAACACAACCCACCAGGTACGCGGTACATACTCGTGCGACTCGGCCAACGTTGTCTACCTCATACGCTGCAGGAAAGGATGTCCCGAAGCGTGGTACATTGGCGAAACCATGCAGACGCTGCGACAACGAATGAACGGACATCGCGCAACAATCACCAGGCAGGAATGTTCCCTTCCAGTCGGGGAACACTTCAGCAGTCAAGGGCATTCAGCCTCTGATCTCCGGGTAAGCGTTCTCCAAGGCGGCCTTCAGGACCCGCGATAACGCAGAATCGCCGAGCAGAAACTTATAGCCAAGTTCCGCACACACGAGTGCGGCCTCAACCGGGACCTGGGATTCATGTCGCATTACATTCATCCCCCACCATCTGGCCTGCGAAATCCTACCAACTGTCCTGGCTTGGTACAATTCACACCTCTTTAACCTGGGGTTACCCCATCTCTGGATCTGTAAAGATTTAATCACCTGCTAATGCTCGCATTCCAAGCATTGTTTGGCATCTTTGAATTTGTCTATATATGTGTTTCTGGAACAGACCTCTTCATTCACCTGAGGAAGGAGCAGCGCTCCGAAAGCTAGTGACATCGAAACAAACCTGTTGGACTTTAACCTGGTGTTGTAAGACTTCGTACTGTATGCACTGAATGGCAGCGTGTGCATCTTGTTGTATGCACTGAATGGCAGCGTGTGCATCTTGTTGTATACACTGAATGGCAGCGTGTGCATCTTGTTGTATATACTGAATGGCAGCGTGTGCATCTTGTTGTATACACTGAATGGCAGCGTGTGCATCTTGTTGTATATACTAAATGGCAGCGTGTGCATCTTGTTGTAGATACTGAATGGCAGCGTGTGCATCTTGTTGTATATATAGAATGGCAGCGTGTGCACCTTGTTGTATATACTGAATGGCAGCGTGTGCATCTTGTTGTATATACTGAATGGCAGCGTGTGCATCTTGTTGTAGATACTGAATGGCAGCGTGTGCATCTTGTTGTATATATAGAATGGCAGCGTGTGCACCTTGTTGTATATACTGAATGGCAGCGTGTGCATCTTGTTGTATATACTGAATGGCAGCGTGTGCATCTTGTTGTAGATACTGAATGGCAGCATGTGCATCTTGTTGTATGTACTGAATGGTAGCGTGTGCATCTTGTTGTATATATAGAATGGCAGCGTGTGCATCTTGTTGTATATATAGAATGGCAGCGTGTGCGTCTTGTTGTATATACTGAATGGCAGCGTGTGCATCTTGTTGTATGTATAGAATGGCAGCGTGTGCATCTTGTTGTATATATAGAATGGCAGCGTGTGCATCTTGTTGTATGTACTGAATGGCAGCGTGTGCATCTTGTTGTATATATAGAATGGCAGCGTGTGCATCTTGTTGTATGTACTGAATGGCAGCGTGTGCATCTTGTTGTATATATAGAATGGCAGCGTGTGCATCTTGTTGTATGTACTGAATGGCAGCATGTGCATCTTGTTGTATATACTGAATGGCAGCGTGTGCATCTTGTTGTATATACTGAATGGCAGCGTGTGCATCTTGTTGTAGATACTGAATGGCAGCGTGTGCATCTTGTTGTATATGCTGAATGGCAGCGTGTGCATCTTGTTGTATATACTGAATGGCAGCGTGTGCATCTTGTTGTATATATAGAATGGCAGCGTGTGCATCTTGTTGTATGCACTGAATGGCAGCGTGTGCATCTTGTTGTATATACTGAATGGCAGCGTGTGCATCTTGTTGTATATATAGAATGGCAGCGTGTGCATCTTGTTGTATATATAGAATGGCAGCGTGTGCATCTTGTTGTATATACTGAATGGCAGCGTGTGCATCTTGTATATATAGAATGGCAGCGTGTGCATCTTGTTGTATGCACTGAATGGCAGCGTGTGCATCTTGTTGTATACACTGAATGGCAGCGTGTGCATCTTGTTGTAGATACTGAATGGCAGCGTGTGCATCTTGTTGTAGATACTGAATGGCAGCGTGTGCATCTTGTTGTAGATACTGAATGGCAGCGTGTGCATCTTGTTGTATATACTGAATGGCAGCGTGTGCACCTTGTTGTATGCACTGAATGGCAGCGTGTGCATCTTGTTGTATACACTGAATGGCAGCGTGTGCATCTTGTTGTATGCACTGAATGGCAGCGTGTGCATCTTGTTGTATACACTGAATGGCAGCGTGTGCATCTTGTTGTATATACTGAATGGCAGCGTGTGCATCTTGTTGTAGATACTGAATGGCAGCGTGTGCACCTTGTATGTACTGAATGGCAGCATGTGCATCTTGTTGTATAGACTGAATGGCAGCGTGTGCATCTTGTTGTATATATAGAATGGCAGCGTGTGCATCTTGTTGTATATACTGAATGGAAGCGTGTGCACCTTGTTGTATATACTGAATCGCAGCGTGTGCACCTTGTTGTATATATAGAATGGCAGCGTGTGCATCTTGTTGTATAGACTGAATGGCAGCGTGTGCATCTTGTTGTATATACTGAATGGCAGCGTGTGCATCTTGTTGTATGTACTGAATGGCAGCGTGTGCACCTTGTTGTATATACTGAATGGCAGGGTGTGCATCTTTTTGTATATACTGAATGGCAGCGTGTGCATCTTGTTGTATATACTGAATGGCAGCGTGTGCATCTTGTTGTATATACTGAATGGCAGCGTGTGCATCTTGTTGTATAGACTGAATGGCAGCGTGTGCATCTTGTTGTATATACTGAATGGCAGCGTGTGCATCTTGTTGTATATACTGAATGGCAGCGTGTGCATCTTGTTGTATATACTGAATGGCAGCGTGTGCATCTTGTTGTATAGACTGAATGGCAGCGTGTGCATCTTGTTGTATATACTGAATGGCAGCGTGTGCATCTTGTTGTATATACTGAATGGCAGCGTGTGCATCTTGTTGTATGTACTGAATGGCAGCGTGTGCATCTTGTTGTATATACTGAATGGCAGCGTGTGCATCTTGTTGTATAGACTGAATGGCAGCGTGTGCATCTTGTTGTATATACTGAATGGCAGCGTGTGCGCCTTGTTGTATATATAGAATGGCAGCGTGTGCATCTTGTTGTATATATAGAATGGCAGCGTGTGCACCTTGTTGTATATATAGAATGGCAGCGTGTGCATCTTGTTGTATGCACTGAATGGCAGCGTGTGCATCTTGTTGTATGTACTGAATGGCAGCGTGTGCATCTTGTTGTATATATAGAATGGCAGCGTGTGCATCTTGTTGTATGCACTGAATGGCAGCGTGTGCATCTTGTTGTATATACTGAATGGCAGCGTGTGCATCTTGTTGTATATATAGAATGGCAGCGTGTGCATCTTGTTGTATATATAGAATGGCAGCGTGTGCATCTTGTTGTATATACTGAATGGCAGCGTGTGCATCTTGTATATATAGAATGGCAGCGTGTGCATCTTGTTGTATGCACTGAATGGCAGCGTGTGCATCTTGTTGTATACACTGAATGGCAGCGTGTGCATCTTGTTGTATATACTGAATGGCAGCGTGTGCATCTTGTTGTAGATACTGAATGGCAGCGTGTGCATCTTGTTGTAGATACTGAATGGCAGCGTGTGCATCTTGTTGTATATACTGAATGGCAGCGTGTGCACCTTGTTGTATGCACTGAATGGCAGCGTGTGCATCTTGTTGTATACACTGAATGGCAGCGTGTGCATCATGTTGTATGCACTGAATGGCAGCGTGTGCATCTTGTTGTATACACTGAATGGCAGCGTGTGCATCTTGTTGTATATATAGAATGGCAGCGTGTGCATCTTGTTGTATATACTGAATGGCAGCGTGTGCACCTTGTTGTATATACTGAATCGCAGCGTGTGCACCTTGTTGTATATATAGAATGGCAGCGTGTGCATCTTGTTGTATAGACTGAATGGCAGCGTGTGCATCTTGTTGTATATACTGAATGGCAGCGTGTGCATCTTGTTGTATGTACTGAATGGCAGCGTGTGCACCTTGTTGTATATACTGAATGGCAGGGTGTGCATCTTGTTGTATATACTGAATGGAAGCGTGTGCATCTTGTTGTATATACTGAATGGCAGCGTGTGCATCTTGTTGTATATACTGAATGGCAGCGTGTGCATCTTGTTGTATAGACTGAATGGCAGCGTGTGCATCTTGTTGTATATACTGAATGGCAGCGTGTGCATCTTGTTGTATATACTGAATGGCAGCGTGTGCATCTTGTTGTATATACTGAATGGCAGCGTGTGCATCTTGTTGTATAGACTGAATGGCAGCGTGTGCATCTTGTTGTATATACTGAATGGCAGCGTGTGCGCCTTGTTGTATATATAGAATGGCAGCGTGTGCATCTTGTTGTATATATAGAATGGCAGCGTGTGCACCTTGTTGTATATATAGAATGGCAGCGTGTGCATCTTGTTGTATGCACTGAATGGCAGCGTGAGCATCTTGTTGTATGTACTGAATGGCAGCGTGTGCATCTTGTTGTATATATAGAATGGCAGCGTGTGCATCTTGTTGTATGCACTGAATGGCAGCGTGTGCATCTTGTTGTATGTACTGAATGGCAGCGTGTGCATCTTGTTGTATATATAGAATGGCAGCGTGTGCATCTTGTTGTATATACTGAATGGCAGCGTGTGCACCTTGTTGTATATATAGAATGGCAGCGTGTGCATCTTGTTGTATATACTGAATGGCAGCATGTGCATCTTGTTGTATAGACTGAATGGCAGCGTGTGCATCTTGTTGTATATACTGAATGGCAGCGTGTGCATCTTGTTGTATATACTGAATGGCAGCGTGTGCATCTTGTTGTATATATAGAATGGCAGCGTGTGCATCTTGTTGTATATACTGAATGGCAGCGTGTGCACCTTGTTGTATATACTGAATCGCAGCGTGTACACCTTGTTGTATATATAGAATGGGAGCGTGTGCATCTTGTTGTATATACTGAATGGCAGCGTGTGCATCTTGTTGTATATACTGAATGGCAGCATGTGCATCTTGTTGTATAGACTGAATGGCAGCGTGTGCAACTTGTTGTACATATAGAATGGCAGCGTGTGCATCTTGTTGTATATACTGAATGGCAGCGTGTGCATCTTGTTGTATAGACTGAATGGCAGCGTGTGCATCTTGTTGTATATATAGAATGGCAGCGTGTGCATCTTGTTGTATATATAGAATGGCAGCGTGTGCACCTTGTTGTATATATAGAATGGCAGCGTGTGCATCTTGTTGTATGCACTGAATGGCAGCGTGTGCATCTTGTTGTATGTACTGAATGGCAGCGTGTGCATCTTGTTGTATATATAGAATGGCAGCGTGTGCATCTTGTTGTATGCACTGAATGGCAGCGTGTGCATCTTGTTGTATGTACTGAATGGCAGCGTGTGCATCTTGTTGTATATATAGAATGGCAGCGTGTGCATCTTGTTGTATATACTGAATGGCAGCGTGTGCGCCTTGTTGTATATATAGAATGGCAGCGTGTGCATCTTGTTTTATATACTGAATGGCAGCGTGTGCATCTTGTTGTATATATAGAATGGCAGCGTGTGCATTTGTTGTATGCACTGAATGGCAGCGTGTGCATCTTGTTGTATATATAGAATGGCAGCGTGTGCATCTTGTTGTATATACTGAATGGCAGCGTGTGCATCTTGTTGTATATACTGAATGGCAGCGTGTGCATCTTGTTGTATATACTGAATGGCAGCGTGTGCACCTTGTTGTATATACTGAATGGCAGCGTGTGCATCTTGTTGTATATACTGAATGGCAGCGTGTGCACCTTGTTGTATATACTGAATGGCAGCGTGTGCATCTTGTTGTATATACTGAATGGCAGCGTGTGCATCTTGTTGTATGTACTGAATGGCAGCGTGTGCATCTTGTTGTATGCACAGAATGGCAGCGTGTGCATCTTGTTGTATATATAGAATGGCAGCGTGTGCATCTTGTTGTTTGTCCTGAATGGCAGCGTGTGCATCTTGTTGTATATATAGAATGGCAGCGTGTGCATCTTGTTGTATGGACTGAATGGCAGCGTGTGCATCTTGTTGTATAGACTGAATGGCAGCGTGTGTATCTTGTTGTATCTACTGAATGGCAACGTGTGCACCTTGTTGTATGTACTGAATGGCAGCGTGTGCATCTTGTTGTATGCACTGAATGGCAGCGTGTGCATCTTGTTGTATGCACTGAATGGCAGCGTGTGCATCTTGTTGCATAGACTGAATGGCAGCGTGTGCATCTTGTTGTATATATAGAATGGCAGCGTGTGCATCTTGTTGTATGTACTGAATGGCAGCGTCTGCATCTTGTTGTATGTACTGAATGGCAGCGTCTGCATCTTGTTGTATATATAGAATGGCAGCGTGTGCATCTTGTTGTATGTACTGAATGGCAGCGTGTGCATCTTGTTGTATATACTGAATGGCAGCGTGTGCATCTTGTTGTATGCACTGAATGGCAGCGTGTGCATCTTGTTGTATATATAGAATGGCAGCGTGTGCATCTTGTTGTATGTACTGAATGGCAGCGTCTGCATCTTGTTGTATGTACTGAATGGCAGCGTGTGCATCTTGTTGTATATGCTGAATGGCAGCGTGTGCATCTTGTTGTATGTACTGAATGGCAGCGTGTGCATCTTGTTGTATATATAGAATGGCAGCGTGTGCATCTTGTTGTATGCACTGAATGGCAGCGTGTGCATCTTGTTGTATATATAGAATGGCAGCGTGTGCATCTTGTTGTATGCACTGAATGGCAGCGTGTGCACCTTGTTGTATATACTGAATCGCAGCGTGTGCACCTTGTTGTATATATAGAATGGCAGCGTGTGCATCTTGTTGTATATACTGAATGGCAGCGTGTGCATCTTGTTGTATATATAGAATGGCAGCGTGTGCATCTTGTTGTATATACTGAATGGCAGCGTGTGCACCTTGTTGTATATACTGAATCGCAGCGTGTGCACCTTGTTGTATATATAGAATGGGAGCGTGTGCATCTTGTTGTATATACTGAATGGCAGCGTGTGCATCTTGTTGTATATACTGAATGGCAGCATGTGCATCTTGTTGTATAGACTGAATGGCAGCGTGTGCAACTTGTTGTACATATAGAATGCCAGCGTGTGCATCTTGTTGTATATACTGAATGGCAGCGTGTGCATCTTGTTGTATAGACTGAATGGCAGCGTGTGCATCTTGTTGTATATATAGAATGGCAGCGTGTGCATCTTGTTGTATATATAGAATGGCAGCGTGTGCACCTTGTTGTATATATAGAATGGCAGCGTGTGCATCTTGTTGTATGCACTGAATGGCAGCGTGTGCATCTTGTTGTATGCACTGAATGGCAGCGTGTGCATCTTGTTGTATATATAGAATGGCAGCATGTGCATCTTGTTGTATGCACTGAATGGCAGCGTGTGCATCTTGTTGTATGTACTGAATGGCAGCGTGTGCATCTTGTTGTATATATAGAATGGCAGCGTGTGCATCTTGTTGTATATACTGAATGGCAGCGTGTGCGCCTTGTTGTATATATAGAATGGCAGCGTGTGCATCTTGTTGTATATACTGAATGGCAGCGTGTGCATCTTGTTGTATATATAGAATGGCAGCGTGTGCATCTTGTTGTATGCACTGAATGGCAGCGTGTGCATCTTTTTGTATATATAGAATGGCAGCGTGTGCATCTTGTTGTATATACTGAATGGCAGCGTGTGCACCTTGTTGTATATACTGAATGGCAGCGTGTGCATCTTGTTGTATATACTGAATGGCAGCGTGTGCACCTTGTTGTATATACTGAATGGCAGCCTGTGCATCTTGTTGTATATACTGAATGGCAGCGTGTGCACCTTGTTGTATATACTGAATGGCAGCGTGTGCATCTTGTTGTATATACTGAATGGCAGCGTCTGCATCTTGTTGTATGTACTGAATGGCAGCGTGTGCATCTTGTTGTATGCACTGAATGGCAGCGTGTGCATCTTGTTGTATATATAGAATGGCAGCGTGTGCATCTTGTTGTATGTCCTGAATGGCAGCGTGTGCATCTTGTTGTATATATAGAATGGCAGCGTGTGCATCTTGTTGTATGGACTGAATGGCAGCGTGTGCATCTTGTTGTATAGACTGAATGGCAGCGTGTGCATCTTGTTGTATATACTGAATGGCAACGTGTGCACCTTGTTGTATGTACTGAATGGCAGCGTGTGCATCTTGTTGTATGCACTGAATGGCAGCGTGTGCATCTTGTTGTATGCACTGAATGGCAGCGTGTGCATCTTGTTGTATAGACTGAATGGCAGCGTGTGCATCTTGTTGTATATATAGAATGGCAGCGTGTGCATCTTGTTGTATGTACTGAATGGCAGCGTCTGCATCTTGTTGTTTGTACTGAATGGCAGCGTCTGCATCTTGTTGTATATATAGAATGGCAGCGTGTGCATCTTGTTGTATGTACTGAATGGCAGCGTGTGCATCTTGTTGTATATACTGAATGGCAGCGTGTGCATCTTGTTGTATGCACTGAATGGCAGCGTGTGCATCTTGTTGTATATATAGAATGGCAGCGTGTGCATCTTGTTGTATGTACTGAATGGCAGCGTCTGCATCTTGTTGTATGTACTGAATGGCAGCGTGTGCATCTTGTTGTATATGCTGAATGGCAGCGTGTGCATCTTGTTGTATGTACTGAATGGCAGCGTGTGCATCTTGTTGTATATATAGAATGGCAGCGTGTGCATCTTGTTGTATGCACTGAATGGCAGCGTGTGCATCTTGTTGTATATATAGAATGGCAGCGTGTGCATCTTGTTGTATGCACTGAATGGCAGCGTGTGCACCTTGTTGTATATACTGAATCGCAGCGTGTGCACCTTGTTGTATATATAGAATGGCAGCGTGTGCATCTTGTTGTATATACTGAATGGCAGCGTGTGCATCTTGTTGTATATACTGAATGGCAGAATGTGCATCTTGTTGTATAGACTGAATGGCAGCGTGTGCAACTTGTACATATAGAATGGCAGCGTGTGCATCTTGTTGTATATACTGAATGGCAGCGTGTGCATCTTGTTGTATAGACTGAATGGCAGCGTGTGCATCTTGTTGTATATATAGAATGGCAGCGTGTGCATCTTGTTGTATATATAGAATGGCAGCGTGTGCACCTTGTTGTATATATAGAATGGCAGCGTGTGCATCTTGTTGTATGCACTGAATGGCAGCGTGTGCATCTTGTTGTATGTACTGAATGGCAGCGTGTGCATCTTGTTGTATATATAGAATGGCAGCGTGTGCATCTTGTTGTATGCACTGAATGGCAGCGTGTGCATCTTGTTGTATGTACTGAATGGCAGCGTGTGCATCTTGTTGTATATATAGAATGGCAGCGTGTGCATCTTGTTGTATATACTGAATGGCAGCGTGTGCACCTTGTTGTATATATAGAATGGCAGCGTGTGCATCTTGTTGTATATACTGAATGGCAGCATGTGCATCTTGTTGTATAGACTGAATGGCAGCGTGTGCATCTTGTTGTATATACTGAATGGCAGCATGTGCATCTTGTTGTATATACTGAATGGCAGCGTGTGCATCTTGTTGTATATATAGAATGGCAGCGTGTGCATCTTGTTGTATATACTGAATGGCAGCGTGTGCACCTTGTTGTATATACTGAATCGCAGCGTGTGCACCTTGTTGTATATATAGAATGGCAGCGTGTGCATCTTGTTGTATATACTGAATGGCAGCGTATGCATCTTGTTGTATATACTGAATGGCAGCATGTGCATCTTGTTGTATAGACTGAATGGCAGCGTGTGCAACTTGTTGTACATATAGAATGGCAGCATGTGCATCTTGTTGTATATACTGAATGGCAGCGTGTGCATCTTGTTGTATAGACTGAATGGCAGCGTGTGCATCTTGTTGTATATATAGAATGGCAGCGTGTGCATCTTGTATATATAGAATTGCAGCGTGTGCACCTTGTTGTATATATAGAATGGCAGCGTGTGCATCTTGTTGTATGCACTGAATGGCAGCGTGTGCATCTTGTTGTATGTACTGAATGGCAGCGTGTGCATCTTGTTGTATATATAGAATGGCAGCGTGTGCATCTTGTTGTATGCACTGAATGGCAGCGTGTGCATCTTGTTGTATGTACTGAATGGCAGCGTGTGCATCTTGTTGTATATATAGAATGGCAGCGTGTGCATCTTGTTGTATATACTGAATGGCAGCGTGTGCGCCTTGTTGTATATATAGAATGGCAGCGTGTGCATCTTGTTGTATATACTGAATGGCAGCGTGTGCATCTTGTTGTATATATAGAATGGCAGCGTGTGCATCTTGTTGTATGCACTGAATGGCAGCGTGTGCATCTTGTTGTATATATAGAATGGCAGCGTGTGCATCTTGTTGTATATACTGAATGGCAGCGTGTGCACCTTGTTGTATATACTGAATGGCAGCGTGTGCATCTTGTTGTATATACTGAATGGCAGCGTGTGCACCTTGTTGTATATACTGAATGGCAGCGTGTGCATCTTGTTGTATATACTGAATGGCAGCGTGTGCACCTTGTTGTATATACTGAATGGCAGCGTGTGCATCTTGTTGTATGTACTGAATGGCAGCGTGTGCATCTTGTTGTATGCACTGAATGGCAGCGTGTGCATCTTGTTGTATATATAGAATGGCAGCGTGTGCATCTTGTTGTATGTCCTGAATGGCAGCGTGTGCATCTTGTCGTATATATAGAATGGCAGCGTGTGCATCTTGTTGTATGGACTGAATGGCAGCGTGTGCATCTTGTTGTATAGACTGAATGGCAGCGTGTGCATCTTGTTGTATATACTGAATGGCAACGTGTGCACCTTGTTGTATGTACTGAATGGCAGCGTGTGCATCTTGTTGTATGCACTGAATGGCAGCGTGTGCATCTTGTTGTATGCACTGAATGGCAGCGTGTGCATCTTGTTGTATAGACTGAATGGCAGCGTGTGCATCTTGTTGTATATATAGAATGGCAGCGTGTGCATCTTGTTGTATGTACTGAATGGCAGCGTCTGCATCTTGTTGTATGTATGAATGGCAGCGTGTGCATCTTGTTGTATATATAGAATGGCAGCGTGTGCATCTTGTTGTATGTACTGAATGGCAGCGTGTGCATCTTGTTGTATATACTGAATGGCAGCGTGTGCATCTTGTTGTATGCACTGAATGGCAGCGTGTGCATCTTGTTGTATATATAGAATGGCAGCGTGTGCATCTTGTTGTATGTACTGAATGGCAGCGTCTGCATCTTGTTGTATGTACTGAATGGCAGCGTGTGCATCTTGTTGTATATGCTGAATGGCAGCGTGTGCATCTTGTTGTATGTACTGAATGGCAGCGTGTGCATCTTGTTGTATATATAGAATGGCAGCGTGTGCATCTTGTTGTATGCACTGAATGGCAGCGTGTGCATCTTGTTGTATATATAGAATGGCAGCGTGTGCATCTTGTTGTATGCACTGAATAGCAGCGTGTGCATCTTGTTGTATATATAGAATGGCAGCGTGTGCACCTTGTTGTATATATAGAATGGCAGCGTATGCATCTTGTTGTATATATAGAATGGCAGCGTGTGCATCTTGTTGTATATATAGAATGGCAGCGTGTGCATCTTGTTGTATGTACTGAATGGCAGCATGTGCATCTTGTTGTATATATAGAATGGCAGCGTGTGCATCTTGTTGTAGATACTGAATGGCAGCGTGTGCATCTTGTTGTATGTACTGAATGGCAGCGTGTGCATCTTGTTGTATAGACTGAATGGCAGCGTGTGCACCGTGTTGTATGTACTGAATGGCAGCGTCTGCATCTTGTTGTATATATAGAATGGCAGCGTGTGCATCTTGTTGTATATATAGAATGGCAGCGTGTGCATCTTGTTGTAGATACTGAATGGCAGCGTGTGCATCTTGTTGTATGTACTGAATGGCAGCGTGTGCATCTTGTTGTATGTACTGAATGGCAGCGTCTGCATCTTGTTGTATATATAGAATGGCAGCGTGTGCATCTTGTTGTATATATAGAATGGCAGCATGTGCATCTTGTTGTAGATACTGAATGGCAGCGTGTGCATCTTGTTGTATGTACTGAATGGCAGCGTGTGCATCTTGTTGTATAGACTGAATGGCAGCGTGTGCACCTTGTTGTATGTACTGAATGGCAGCGTCTGCATCTTGTTGTATATATAGAATGGCAGCGTGTACATCTTGTTGTAGATACTGAATGGCAGCGTGTGCATCTTGTTGTATGTACTGAATGGCAGCGTGTGCATCTTGTTGTATAGACTGAATGGCAGCATGTGCATCTTGTTGTATATATAGAATGGCAGCGTGTGCATCTTGTTGTATATATAGAATGGCAGCGTGTGCATCTTGTTGTATATATAGAATGGCAGCGTGTGCATCTTGTTGTATGTACTGAATGGCAGCGTGTGCATCTTGTTGTATATATAGAATGGCAGCGTGTGCATCTTGTTGTATATATAGAATGGCAGCATGTGCATCTTGTTGTATGTACTGAATGGCAGTGTGTGCATCTTGTTGTATATACTGAATGGCAGCGTGTGCATATTGTTGTATATACTGAATGGCAGCGTGTGCATCTTGTTGTATATACTGAATGGCAGCGTGTGCATATTGTTGTATATACTGAATGGCAGCGTGTGCATCTTGTTGTATATACTGAATGGCAGTGTGTGCATCTTGTTGTATGTACTGAATGGCAGCGTGTGCATCTTGTTGTATATACTGAATGGCAGCGTGTGCATCTTGTTGTATATATAGAATGGCAGCGTGTGCATCTTGTTGTAGATACTGAATGGCAGCGTGTGCATCTTGTTGTATAGACTGAATGGCAGCATGTGCATCTTGTTGTATATATAGAATGGCAGTGTGTGCATCTTGTTGTATATACTGAATGGCAGCGTGTGCATCTTGTTGTATATACTGAATTGCAACGTGTGCATCTTGTTGTATGTACTGAATGGCAGCGTGTGCACCTTGTTGTATATACTGAATGGCAGCGTGTGCATCTTGTTGTATATATAGAATGGTAGCATGTGCATCTTGTTGTATGTACTGAATGGCAGCATGTGCATCTTGTTGTATGTACTGAATGGCAGCGTGTCCACCTTGTTGTATATGCTGAATGGCAGCGTGTGCATCTTGTTGTATATACTGAATGGCAGCGTGTGCATCTTGTTGTATATACTGAATGGCAGCGTGTGCATCTTGTTGTATGTACTGAATGGCAGCGTGTGCAACTTGTTGTATATACTGAATGGCAGCGTGTGCACCTTGTTGTATGTACTGAATGGCAGCGTGTGCATCTTGTTGTATGTACTGAATGGCAGTGTGTGCATCTTGTTGTATATACTGAATGGCAGCGTGTGCATATTGTTGTATATACTGAATGGCAGCGTGTGCATCTTGTTGTATATACTGAATGGCAGCGTGTGCATATTGTTGTATATACTGAATGGCAGCGTGTGCATCTTGTTGTATATACTGAATGGCAGTGTGTGCATCTTGTTGTATGTACTGAATGGCAGCGTGTGCATCTTGTTGTATATACTGAATGGCAGCGTGTGCATCTTGTTGTATATATAGAATGGCAGCGTGTGCATCTTGTTGTAGATACTGAATGGCAGCGTGTGCATCTTGTTGTATAGACTGAATGGCAGCATGTGCATCTTGTTGTATATATAGAATGGCAGTGTGTGCATCTTGTTGTATATACTGAATGGCAGCGTGTGCATCTTGTTGTATATACTGAATGGCAACGTGTGCATCTTGTTGTATGTACTGAATGGCAGCGTGTGCACCTTGTTGTATATACTGAATGGCAGTGTGTGCATCTTGTTGTATATATAGAATGGTAGCATGTGCATCTTGTTGTATGTACTGAATGGCAGCATGTGCATCTTGTTGTATGTACTGAATGGCAGCGTGTCCACCTTGTTGTATATGCTGAATGGCAGCGTGTGCATCTTGTTGTATATACTGAATGGCAGCGTGTGCATCTTGTTGTATATACTGAATGGCAGCGTGTGCATCTTGTTGTATGTACTGAATGGCAGCGTGTGCAACTTGTTGTATATACTGAATGGCAGCGTGTGCATCTTGTTGTATATACTGAATGGCAGCGTGTGCACCTTGTTGTATGTACTGAATGGCAGCGTGTGCATCTTGTTGTATATACTGAATGGCAGCGTGTGCATCTTGTTGTATGTACTGAATGGCAGCGTGTGCACCTTGTTGTTTGTACTGAATGGCAGCGTGTGCATCTTGTTGTATATACTGAATGGCAGCGTGGGCATCTTGTTGTATATACTGAATGGCAGCGTGTGCATCTTGTTGTATATATAGAATGGCAGCATGTGCACCTTGTTGTATGTACTGAATGGCAGCGTGTGCACCTTGTTGTATATGCTGAATGGCAGCGTGTGCATCTTGTTGTATGTACTGAATGGCAGCGTGTGCATCTTGTTGTATATATAGAATGGCAGCGTGTGCATCTTGTTGTATGTACTGAATGGCAGCGTGTGCATCTTGTTGTATATATAGAATGGCAGCGTGTGCACCTTGTTGTATGTACTGAATGGCAGCGTGTGCACCTTGTTGTATATGCTGAATGGCAGCGTGTGCATCTTGTTGTATGTACTGAATGGCAGCGTGTGCATCTTGTTGTATATATAGAATGGCAGCGTGTGCATCTTGTTGTATATACTAAATGGCAGCGTGTGCATCTTGTTGTAGATACTGAATGGCAGCGTGTGCATCTTGTTGTATATATAGAATGGCAGCGTGTGCACCTTGTTGTATATACTGAATGGCAGCGTGTGCATCTTGTTGTATGCACTGAATGGCAGCGTGTGCATCTTGTTGTATACACTGAATGGCAGCGTGTGCATCTTGTTGTATATACTGAATGGCAGCGTGTGCATCTTGTTGTATACACTGAATGGCAGCGTGTGCATCTTGTTGTATATACTAAATGGCAGCGTGTGCATCTTGTTGTAGATACTGAATGGCAGCGTGTGCATCTTGTTGTATATATAGAATGGCAGCGTGTGCACCTTGTTGTATATACTGAATGGCAGCGTGTGCATCTTGTTGTATATACTGAATGGCAGCGTGTGCATCTTGTTGTAGATACTGAATGGCAGCGTGTGCGTCTTGTTGTATATATAGAATGGCAGCGTGTGCACCTTGTTGTATATACTGAATTGCAGCGTGTGCATCTTGTGGTATATACTGAATGGTAGCGTGTGCATCTTGTTGTAGATACTGAATGGCAGCATGTGCATCTTGTTGTATGTACTGAATGGTAGCGTTTGCATCTTGTTGTAAATATAGAATGGCAGCGTGTGCATCTTGTTGTATATATAGAATGGCAGCGTGTGCGTCTTGTTGTATATACTGAATGGCAGCGTGTGCATCTTGTTGTATGTATAGAATGGCAGCGTGTGCATCTTGTTGTATATATAGAATGGCAGCGTGTGCATCTTGTTGTATGTACTGAATGGCAGCGTGTGCATCTTGTTGTATATATAGAATGGCAGCGTGTGCATCTTGTTGTATGTACTGAAAGGCAGCGTGTGCATCTTGTTGTATATATAGAATGGCAGCGTGTGCATCTTGTTGTATGTACTGAATGGCAGCATGTGCATCTTGTTGTATATACTGAATGGCAGCGTGTGCATCTTGTTGTATATACTGAATGGCAGCGTGTGCATCTTGTTGTATATACTGAATGGCAGCGTGTGCATCTTGTTGTATGTATAGAATGGCAGCGTGTGCATCTTGTTGTATATATAGAATGGCAGCGTGTGTATCTTGTTGTATGTACTGAATGGCAGCGTGTGCATCTTGTTGTATATATAGAATGGCAGCGTGTGCATCTTGTTGTATGTACTGAATGGCAGCATGTGCACCTTGTTGTTTGTACTGAATGGCAGCGTGTGCATCTTGTTGTATATACTGAATGGCAGCGTGTGCATCTTGTTGTATATACTGAATGGCAGCGTGTGCATCTTGTTGTATATATAGAATGGCAGCATGTGCACCTTGTTGTATGTACTGAATGGCAGCGTGTGCACCTTGTTGTATATGCTGAATGGCAGCGTGTGCATCTTGTTGTATGTACTGAATGGCAGCGTGTGCATCTTGTTGTATATATAGAATGGCAGCGTGTGCATCTTGTTGTATGTACTGAATGGCAGCGTGTGCATCTTGTTGTATATATAGAATGGCAGCGTGTGCACCTTGTTGTATGTACTGAATGGCAGCGTGTGCACCTTGTTGTATATGCTGAATGGCAGCGTGTGCATCTTGTTGTATGTACTGAATGGCAGCGTGTGCATCTTGTTGTATATATAGAATGGCAGCGTGTGCATCTTGTTGTATATACTAAATGGCAGCGTGTGCATCTTGTTGTAGATACTGAATGGCAGCGTGTGCATCTTGTTGTATATATAGAATGGCAGCGTGTGCACCTTGTTGTATATACTGAATGGCAGCGTGTGCATTTTGTTGTATGCACTGAATGGCAGCGTGTGCATCTTGTTGTATACACTGAATGGCAGCGTGTGCATCTTGTTGTATATACTGAATGGCAGCGTGTGCATCTTGTTGTATACACTGAATGGCAGCGTGTGCATCTTGTTGTATATACTAAATGGCAGCGTGTGCATCTTGTTGTAGATACTGAATGGCAGCGTGTGCATCTTGTTGTATATATAGAATGGCAGCGTGTGCACCTTGTTGTATATACTGAATGGCAGCGTGTGCATCTTGTTGTATATACTGAATGGCAGCGTGTGCATCTTGTTGTAGATACTGAATGGCAGCGTGTGCATCTTGTTGTATATATAGAATGGCAGCGTGTGCACCTTGTTGTATATACTGAATGGCAGCGTGTGCATCTTGTTGTATATACTGAATGGCAGCGTGTGCATCTTGTTGTAGATACTGAATGGCAGCATGTGCATCTTGTTGTATGTACTGAATGGTAGCGTGTGCATCTTGTTGTAAATATAGAATGGCAGCGTGTGCATCTTGTTGTATATATAGAATGGCAGCGTGTGCGTCTTGTTGTATATACTGAATGGCAGCGTGTGCATCTTGTTGTATGTATAGAATGGCAGCGTGTGCATCTTGTTGTATATATAGAATGGCAGCGTGTGCATCTTGTTGTATGTACTGAATGGCAGCGTGTGCATCTTGTTGTATATATAGAATGGCAGCGTGTGCATCTTGTTGTATGTACTGAAAGGCAGCGTGTGCATCTTGTTGTATATATAGAATGGCAGCGTGTGCATCTTGTTGTATGTACTGAATGGCAGCATGTGCATCTTGTTGTATATACTGAATGGCAGCGTGTGCATCTTGTTGTATATACTGAATGGCAGCGTGTGCATCTTGTTGTAGATACTGAATGGCAGCGTGTGCATCTTGTTGTATATGCTGAATGGCAGCGTGTGCATCTTGTTGTATATACTGAATGGCAGCGTGTGCATCTTGTTGTATATATAGAATGGCAGCGTGTGCATCTTGTTGTATGCACTGAATGGCAGCGTGTGCATCTTGTTGTATATACTGAATGGCAGCGTGTGCATCTTGTTGTATATATAGAATGGCAGCGTGTGCATCTTGTTGTATATATAGAATGGCAGCGTGTGCATCTTGTTGTATATACTGAATGGCAGCGTGTGCATCTTGTTGTATATATAGAATGGCAGCGTGTGCATCTTGTTGTATGCACTGAATGGCAGCGTGTGCATCTTGTTGTATACACTGAATGGCAGCGTGTGCATCTTGTTGTATATACTGAATGGCAGCGTGTGCATCTTGTTGTAGATACTGAATGGCAGCGTGTGCATCTTGTTGTAGATACTGAATGGCAGCGTGTGCATCTTGTTGTATATACTGAATGGCAGCGTGTGCACCTTGTTGTATGCACTGAATGGCAGCGTGTGCATCTTGTTGTATACACTGAATGGCAGCGTGTGCATCTTGTTGTATGCACTGAATGGCAGCATGTGCATCTTGTTGTATACACTGAATGGCAGCGTGTGCATCTTGTTGTATATACTGAATGGCAGCGTGTGCATCTTGTTGTAGATACTGAATGGCAGCGTGTGCACCTTGTTGTATGTACTGAGTGGCAGCATGTGCATCTTGTTGTATAGACTGAATGGCAGCGTGTGCATCTTGTTGTATATATAGAATGGCAGCGTGTGCATCTTGTTGTATATACTGAATGGCAGCGTGTGCATCTTGTTGTAGATACTGAATGGCAGCGTGTGCATCTTGTTGTATATACTGAATGGCAGCGTGTGCACCTTGTTGTATATATAGAATGGCAGCGTGTGCATCTTGTTTGAAAGACTGAATGGCAGCGTGTGCATCTTGTTGTATATACTGAATGGCAGCATGTGCACCTTGTTGTATATACTGAATGGCAGCGTGTGCATCTTGTTTGAAAGACTGAATGGCAGCGTGTGCATCTTGTTGTATGTACTGAATGGCAGCATGTGCACCTTGTTGTATATACTGAATGGCAGCGTGTGCATCTTGTTGTATATACTGAATGGCAGCGTGTGCATCTTGTTGTATATACTGAATGGCAGCGTGTGCATCTTGTTGTATATACTGAATGGC
The DNA here is from genome assembly GCF_047496885.1 of Scyliorhinus torazame. Taxonomy (NCBI): domain Eukaryota; kingdom Metazoa; phylum Chordata; class Chondrichthyes; order Carcharhiniformes; family Scyliorhinidae; genus Scyliorhinus; species Scyliorhinus torazame. The sequence continues at coordinate 272,362,316 of NC_092715.1, forward strand.
AGCGTGTGCATCTTGTTGTATAGACTGAATGGCAGCGTGTGCATCTTGTTGTATATACTGAATGGCAGCGTGTGCATCTTGTTGTATATACTGAATGGCAGCGTGTGCATCTTGTTGTATATACTGAATGGCAGCGTGTGCATCTTGTTGTATAGACTGAATGGCAGCGTGTGCATCTTGTTGTATATACTGAATGGCAGCGTGTGCATCTTGTTGTATATACTGAATGGCAGCGTGTGCATCTTGTTGTATATACTGAATGGCAGCGTGTGCATCTTGTTGTATATACTGAATGGCAGCGTGTGCATCTTGTTGTATAGACTTAATGGCAGCGTGTGCATCTTGTTGTATATACTGAATGGCAGCATGTGCATCTTGTTGTATAGACTGAATGGCAGCGTGTGCATCTTGTTGTATATACTGAATGGCAGCGTGTGCATCTTGTTGTATATACTGAATGGCAGCATGTGCATCTTGTTGTATATATAGAATGGCAGCGTGTGCATCTTGTTGTATATACTGAATGGCAGCGTGTGCACCTTGTTGTATATACTGAATCGCAGCGTGTGCACCTTGTTGTATATATAGAATGGCAGCGTGTGCATCTTGTTGTATATACTGAATGGCAGCGTGTGCATCTTGTAGTATATACTGAATGGCAGAATGTGCATCTTGTTGTATAGACTGAATGGCAGCGTGTGCAACTTGTTGTACATATAGAATGGCAGCGTGTGCATCTTGTTGTATATACTGAATGGCAGCGTGTGCATCTTGTTGTAGAGACTGAATGGCAGCGTGTGCATCTTGTTGTATATATAGAATGGCAGCGTGTGCATCTTGTTGTATATATAGAATGGCAGCGTGTGCACCTTGTTGTATATATAGAATGGCAGCGTGTGCATCTTGTTGTATAGACTGAATGGCAGCGTGTGCATCTTGTTGTATATACTGAATGGCAGCGTGTGCATCTTGTTGTATATACTGAATGGCAGCATGTGCATCTTGTTGTATATATAGAATGGCAGCGTGTGCATCTTGTTGTATATACTGAATGGCAGCGTGTGCACCTTGTTGTATATACTGAATCGCAGCGTGTGCACCTTGTTGTATATATAGAATGGCAGCGTGTGCATCTTGTTGTATATACTGAATGGCAGCGTGTGCATCTTGTTGTATATACTGAATGGCAGAATGTGCATCTTGTTGTATAGACTGAATGGCAGCGTGTGCAACTTGTTGTACATATAGAATGGCAGCGTGTGCATCTTGTTGTACATACTGAATGGCAGCGTGTGCATCTTGTTGTATAGATTGAATGGCAGCGTGTGCATCTTGTTGTATATATAGAATGGCAGCGTGTGCATCTTGTTGTATATATAGAATGGCAGCGTGTGCACCTTGTTGTATATATAGAATGGCAGCGTGTGCATCTTGTTGTATGCACTGAATGGCAGCGTGTGCATCTTGTTGTATGTACTGAATGGCAGCGTGTGCATCTTGTTGTATATATAGAATGGCAGCGTGTGCATCTTGTTGTATGCACTGAATGGCAGCGTGTGCATCTTGTTGTATGTACTGAATGGCAGCGTGTGCATCTTGTTGTATATATAGAATGGCAGCGTGTGCATCATGTTGTATATACTGAATGGCAGCGTGTGCACCTTGTTGTATATATAGAATGGCAGCGTGTGCATCTTGTTGTATATACTGAATGGCAGCATGTGCATCTTGTTGTATACACTGAATGGCAGCGTGTGCGTCTTGTTGTATATACTGAATGGCAGCGTGTGCATCTTGTTGTATATACTGAATGGCAGCGTGTGCATCTTGTTGTATATATAGAATGGCAGCGTGTGCATCTTGTTGTATATACTGAATGGCAGCGTGTGCACCTTGTTGTATATACTGAATCGCAGCGTGTGCACCTTGTTGTATATATAGAATGGCAGCGTGTGCATCTTGTTGTATATACTGAATGGCAGCGTGTGCATCTTGTTGTATATACTGAATGGCAGCATGTGCATCTTGTTGTATAGACTGAATGGCAGCGTGTGCAACTTGTTGTACATATAGAATGGCAGCGTGTGCATCTTGTTGTATATACTGAATGGCAGCGTGTGCATCTTGTTGTATAGACTGAATGGCAGCGTGTGCATCTTGTTGTATATATAGAATGGCAGCGTGTGCATCTTGTTGTATATATAGAATGGCAGCGTGTGCACCTTGTTGTATATATAGAATGGCAGCGTGTGCATCTTGTTGTATGCACTGAATGGCAGCGTGTGCATCTTGTTGTATGTACTGAATGGCAGCGTGTGCATCTTGTTGTACATATAGAATGGCAGCGTGTGCATCTTGTTGTATGCACTGAATGGCAGCGTGTGCATCTTGTTGTATCTACTGAATGGCAGCGTGTGCATCTTGTTGTATATATAGAATGGCAGCGTGTGCATCTTGTTGTATATACTGAATGGCAGCGTGTGCGCCTTGTTGTATATATAGAATGGCAGCGTGTGCATCTTGTTGTATATACTGAATGGCAGCGTGTGCATCTTGTTGTATATATAGAATGGCAGCGTGTGCATCTTGTTGTATGCACTGAATGGCAGCGTGTGCATCTTGTTGTATATATAGAATGGCAGCGTGAGCATCTTGTTGTATATACTGAATGGCAGCGTGTGCACCTTGTTGTATATACTGAATGGCAGCGTGTGCATCTTGTTGTATATACTGAATGGCAGCGTGTGCACCTTGTTGTATATACTGAATGGCAGCGTGTGCATCTTGTTGTATATACTGAATGGCAGCGTGTGCACCTTGTTGTATATACTGAATGGCAGCGTGTGCATCTTGTTGTATATACTGAATGGCAGCGTCTGCATCTTGTTGTATGTACTGAATGGCAGCGTGTGCATCTTGTTGTATGCACTGAATGGCAGCGTGTGCATCTTGTTGTATATATAGAATGGCAGCGTGTGCATCTTGTTGTATGTACTGAATGGCAGCGTGTGCATCTTGTTGTATATATAGAATGGCAGCGTGTGCATCTTGTTGTATGTACTGAATGGCAGCGTCTGCATCTTGTTGTATAGACTGAATGGCAGCGTCTGCATCTTGTTGTATATACTGAATGGCAACGTGTGCACCTTGTTGTATGTACTGAATGGCAGCGTGTGCATCTTGTTGTACGCACTGAATGGCAGCGTGTGCATCTTGTTGTATGCACTGAATGGCAGCGTGTGCATCTTGTTGTATAGACTGAATGGCAGCGTGTGCATCTTGTTGTATATATAGAATGGCAGCGTGTGCATCTTGTTGTATGTACTGAATGGCAGCGTCTGCATCTAGTTGTATGTACTGAATGGCAGCGTGTGCATCTTGTTGTATATATAGAATGGCAGCGTGTGCATCTTGTTGTATGTACTGAATGGCAGCGTGTGCATCTTGTTGTATATACTGAATGGCAGCGTGTGCATCTTGTTGTATGCACTGAATGGCAGCGTGTGCATCTTGTTGTATATATAGAATGGCAGCGTGTGCATCTTGTTGTATGTACTGAATGGCAGCGTCTGCATCTTGTTGTATGTACTGAATGGCAGCGTGTGCATCTTGTTGTATATGCTGAATGGCAGCGTGTGCATCTTGTTGTATGTACTGAATGGCAGCATGTGCATCTTATTGTATACACTGAATGGCAGCGTGTGCGTCTTGTTGTATATACTGAATGGCAGCGTGTGCATCTTGTTGTATATACTGAATGGCAGCGTGTGCATCTTGTTGTATATATAGAATGGCAGCGTGTGCATCTTGTTGTATATACTGAATGGCAGCGTGTGCACCTTGTTGTATATACTGAATCGCAGCGTGTGCACCTTGTTGTATATATAGAATGGCAGCGTGTGCATCTTGTTGTATATACTGAATGGCAGCGTGTGCATCTTGTTGTATATACTGAATGGCAGCATGTGCATCTTGTTGTATAGACTGAATGGCAGCGTGTGCAACTTGTTGTACATATAGAATGGCAGCGTGTGCATCTTGTTGTATATACTGAATGGCAGCGTGTGCATCTTGTTGTATAGACTGAATGGCAGCGTGTGCATCTTGTTGTATATATAGAATGGCAGCGTGTGCACCTTGTTGTATATATAGAATGGCAGCGTGTGCATCTTGTTGTATATACTGAATGGCAGCGTGTGCACCTTGTTGTATATACTGAATGGCAGCGTGTGCATCTTGTTGTATATACTGAATGGCAGCGTGTGCACCTTGTTGTATATACTGAATGGCAGCGTGTGCATCTTGTTGTATATACTGAATGGCAGCGTGTGCATCTTGTTGTATATACTGAATGGCAGCGTCTGCATCTTGTTGTATGTACTGAATGGCAGCGTGTGCATCTTGTTGTATGCACTGAATGGCAGCGTGTGCATCTTGTTGTATATATAGAATGGCAGCGTGTGCATCTTGTTGTATGTACTGAATGGCAGCGTGTGCATCTTGTTGTATATATAGAATGGCAGCGTGTGCATCTTGTTGTATGTACTGAATGGCAGCGTCTGCATCTTGTTGTATAGACTGAATGGCAGCGTCTGCATCTTGTTGTATATACTGAATGGCAACGTGTGCACCTTGTTGTATGTACTGAATGGCAGCGTGTGCATCTTGTTGTACGCACTGAATGGCAGCGTGTGTATCTTGTTGTATGCACTGAATGGCAGCGTGTGCATCTTGTTGTATAGACTGAATGGCAGCGTGTGCATCTTGTTCTATATATAGAATGGCAGCGTGTGCATCTTGTTGTATGTACTGAATGGCAGCGTCTGCATCTTGTTGTATGTACTGAATGGCAGCGTGTGCATCTTGTTGTATATATAGAATGGCAGCGTGTGCATCTTGTTGTATGTACTGAATGGCAGCGTGTGCATCTTGTTGTATATACTGAATGGCAGCGTGTGCATCTTGTTGTATGCACTGAATGGCAGCGTGTGCATCTTGTTGTATATATAGAATCGCAGCGTGTGCATCTTGTTGTATGTACTGAATGGCAGCGTCTGCATCTTGTTGTATGTACTGAATGGCAGCGTGTGCATCTTGTTGTATATGCTGAATGGCAGCGTGTGCATCTTGTTGTATGTACTGAATGGCAGCGTGTGCATCTTGTTGTATATATAGAATGGCAGCGTGTGCATCTTGTTGTATGCACTGAATGGCAGCGTGTGCATCTTGTTGTATATATAGAATGGCAGCATGTGCATCTTGTTGTATGCACTGAATGGCAGCGTGTGCATCTTGTTGTATATATAGAATGGCAGCGTGTGCATCTTGTTGTATGCACTGAATAGCAGCGTATGCATCTTGTTGTATATATAGAATGGCAGCGTGTGCACCTTGTTGTATATATAGAATGGCAGCGTTTGCATCTTGTTGTATATATAGAATGGCAGCGTGTGCATCTTGTTGTATGTACTGAATGGCAGCATGTGCATCTTGTTGTATATATAGAATGGCAGCGTGTGCATCTTGTTGTAGATACTGAATGGCAGCGTGTGCATCTTGTTGTATGTACTGAATGGCAGCGTGTGCATCTTGTTGTATAGACTGAATGGCAGCGTGTGCACCTTGTTGTATGTACTGAATGGCAGCGTCTGCATCTTGTTGTATATATAGAATGGCAGCGTGTGCATCTTGTTGTATATATAGAATGGCAGCGTGTGCATCTTGTTGTAGATACTGAATGGCAGCGTGTGCATCTTGTTGTATGTACTGAATGGCAGCGTGTGCATCTTGTTGTATGTACTGAATGGCAGCGTCTGCATCTTGTTGTATATATAGAATGGCAGCGTGTGCATCTTGTTGTATATATAGAATGGCAGCATGTGCATCTTGTTGTAGATACTGAATGGCAGCGTGTGCATCTTGTTGTATGTACTGAATTGCAGCGTGTGCATCTTGTTGTATAGACTGAATGGCAGCGTGTGCACCTTGTTGTATGTACTGAATGGCAGCGTCTGCATCTTGTTGTATATATAGAATGGCAGCGTGTACATCTTCTTGTAGATACTGAATGGCAGCGTGTGCATCTTGTTGTATGTACTGAATGGCAGCGTGTGCATCTTGTTGTATAGACTGAATGGCAGCATGTGCATCTTGTTGTATATATAGAATGGCAGCGTGTGCATCTTGTTGTATATATAGAATGGCAGCGTGTGCATCTTGTTGTATGTACTGAATGGCAGCGTGTGCATCTTGTTGTATGTACTGAATGGCAGTGTGTGCATCTTGTTGTATATACTGAATGGCAGCGTGTGCATATTGTTGTATATACTGAATGGCAGCGTGTGCATCTTGTTGTATATACTGAATGGCAGCGTGTGCATATTGTTGTATATACTGAATGGCAGCGTGTGCATCTTGTTGTATATACTGAATGGCAGTGTGTGCATCTTGTTGTATGTACTGAATGGCAGCGTGTGCATCTTGTTGTATATACTGAATGGCAGCGTGTGCATCTTGTTGTATATATAGAATGGCAGCGTGTGCATCTTGTTGTAGATACTGAATGGCAGCGTGTGCATCTTGTTGTATAGACTGAATGGCAGCATGTGCATCTTGTTGTATATTTAGAATGGCAGCGTGTGCATCTTGTTGTATATACTGAATGGCAGCGTGTGCATCTTGTTGTATATACTGAATGGCAGCGTGTGCATCTTGTTGTATGTACTGAATGGCAGCGTGTGCACCTTGTTGTATATACTGAATGGCAGCGTGTGCATCTTGTTGTATATATAGAATGGTAGCATGTGCATCTTGTTGTATGTACTGAATGGCAGCATGTGCATCTTGTTGTATGTACTGAATGGCAGCGTGTGCACCTTGTTGTATATGCTGAATGGCAGCGTGTGCATCTTGTTGTATATACTGAATGGCAGCGTGTGCATCTTGTTGTATATACTGAATGGCAGCGTGTGCATCTTGTTGTATGTACTGAATGGCAGCGTGTGCATCTTGTTGTATATACTGAATGGCAGCGTGTGCATCTTGTTGTATATACTGAATGGCAGCGTGTGCACCTTGTTGTATGTACTGAATGGCAGCGTGTGCATCTTGTTGTATATACTGAATGGCAGTGTGTGCATCTTGTTGTATGTACTGAATGGCAGCGTGTGCACCTTGTTGTATGTACTGAATGGCAGCGTGTGCATCTTGTTGTATATACTGAATGGCAGCGTGTGCATCTTGTTGTATGTACTGAATGGCAGCGTGTGCATCTTGTTGTATATATAGAATGGCAGCGTGTGCATCTTGTTGTATGTACTGAATGGCAGCGTGTGCATCTTGTTGTATATATAGAATGGCAGCGTGTGCACCTTGTTGTATGTATTGAATGGCAGCGTGTGCACCTTGTTGTATATGCTGAATGGCAGCGTGTGCATCTTGTTGTATGTACTGAATGGCAGCGTGTGCATCTTGTTGTATATATAGAATGGCAGCGTGTGCATCTTGTTGTATATACTGAATGGCAGCGTGTGCATCTTGTTGTATATATAGAATGGCAGCCTGTGCACCTTGTTGTATGTACTGAATGGCAGCGTGTGCATCTTGTTGTATGTACTGAATGGCAGCGTGAGCACCTTGTTGTATATATAGAATGGCAGCGTGTGCATCTTGTTGTATATATAGAATGGCAGCGTGTGCATCTTGTTGTATGTACTGAATGGCAGCATGTGCATCTTGTTGTATGTACTGAATGGCAGCGTGTGGATCTTGTTGTATATACTGAATGGCAGCGTGTGCACCTTGTTGTATGTACTGAATGGCAGCGTGTGCATCTTGTTGTATATATAGAATGGCAGCGTGTGCATCTTGTTGTATATACTGAATGGCAGCGTGTGCATCTTGTTGTATGTACTGAATGGCAGCATGTGCATCTTGTTGTACGTACTGAATGGCAGCGTGTGCATCTTGTTGTATATACTGAATGGCAGCGTGTGCATCTTGTTGTATAGACTGAATGGCAGCGTGTGCATCTTGTTGTATATATAGAATGGCAGCGTGTGCATCTTGTTGTATATATAGAATGGCAGCGTGTGCACCTTGTTGTATATATAGAATGGCAGCGTGTGCATCTTGTTGTATGCACTGAATGGCAGCGTGTGCATCTTGTTGTATGTACTGAATGGCAGCGTGTGCATCTTGTTGTATATATAGAATGGCAGCGTGTGCATCTTGTTGTATGCACTGAATGGCAGCGTGTGCATCTTGTTGTATCTACTGAATGGCAGCGTGTGCATCTTGTTGTATATATAGAATGGCAGCGTGTGCATCTTGTTGTATATACTGAATGGCAGCGTGTGCGCCTTGTTGTATATATAGAATGGCAGCGTGTGCATCTTGTTGTATATACTGAATGGCAGCGTGTGCATCTTGTTGTATATATAGAATGGCAGCGTGTGCATCTTGTTGTATGCACTGAATGGCAGCGTGTGCATCTTGTTGTATATATAGAATGGCAGCGTGAGCATCTTGTTGTATATACTGAATGGCAGCGTGTGCACCTTGTTGTATATACTGAATGGCAGCGTGTGCATCTTGTTGTATATACTGAATGGCAGCGTGTGCACCTTGTTGTATATACTGAATGGCAGCGTGTGCATCTTGTTGTATATACTGAATGGCAGCGTGTGCACCTTGTTGTATATACTGAATGGCAGCGTGTGCATCTTGTTGTATATACTGAATGGCAGCGTCTGCATCTTGTTGTATGTACTGAATGGCAGCGTGTGCATCTTGTTGTATGCACTGAATGGCAGCGTGTGCATCTTGTTGTATATATAGAATGGCAGCGTGTGCATCTTGTTGTATGTACTGAATGGCAGCGTGTGCATCTTGTTGTATATATAGAATGGCAGCGTGTGCATCTTGTTGTATGTACTGAATGGCAGCGTCTGCATCTTGTTGTATAGACTGAATGGCAGCGTCTGCATCTTGTTGTATATACTGAATGGCAACGTGTGCACCTTGTTGTATGTACTGAATGGCAGCGTGTGCATCTTGTTGTACGCACTGAATGGCAGCGTGTGCATCTTGTTGTATGCACTGAATGGCAGCGTGTGCATCTTGTTGTATAGACTGAATGGCAGCGTGTGCATCTTGTTGTATATATAGAATGGCAGCGTGTGCATCTTGTTGTATGTACTGAATGGCAGCGTCTGCATCTTGTTGTATGTACTGAATGGCAGCGTGTGCATCTTGTTGTATATATAGAATGGCAGCGTGTGCATCTTGTTGTATGTACTGAATGGCAGCGTGTGCATCTTGTTGTATATACTGAATGGCAGCGTGTGCATCTTGTTGTATGCACTGAATGGCAGCGTGTGCATCTTGTTGTATATATAGAATGGCAGCGTGTGCATCTTGTTGTATGTACTGAATGGCAGCGTCTGCATCTTGTTGTATGTACTGAATGGCAGCGTGTGCATCTTGTTGTATATGCTGAATGGCAGCGTGTGCATCTTGTTGTATGTACTGAATGGCAGCATGTGCATCTTATTGTATACACTGAATGGCAGCGTGTGCGTCTTGTTGTATATACTGAATGGCAGCGTGTGCATCTTGTTGTATATACTGAATGGCAGCGTGTGCATCTTGTTGTATATATAGAATGGCAGCGTGTGCATCTTGTTGTATATACTGAATGGCAGCGTGTGCACCTTGTTGTATATACTGAATCGCAGCGTGTGCACCTTGTTGTATATATAGAATGGCAGCGTGTGCATCTTGTTGTATATACTGAATGGCAGCGTGTGCATCTTGTTGTATATACTGAATGGCAGCATGTGCATCTTGTTGTATAGACTGAATGGCAGCGTGTGCAACTTGTTGTACATATAGAATGGCAGCGTGTGCATCTTGTTGTATATACTGAATGGCAGCGTGTGCATCTTGTTGTATAGACTGAATGGCAGCGTGTGCATCTTGTTGTATATATAGAATGGCAGCGTGTGCACCTTGTTGTATATATAGAATGGCAGCGTGTGCATCTTGTTGTATATACTGAATGGCAGCGTGTGCACCTTGTTGTATATACTGAATGGCAGCGTGTGCATCTTGTTGTATATACTGAATGGCAGCGTGTGCACCTTGTTGTATATACTGAATGGCAGCGTGTGCATCTTGTTGTATATACTGAATGGCAGCGTGTGCATCTTGTTGTATATACTGAATGGCAGCGTCTGCATCTTGTTGTATGTACTGAATGGCAGCGTGTGCATCTTGTTGTATGCACTGAATGGCAGCGTGTGCATCTTGTTGTATATATAGAATGGCAGCGTGTGCATCTTGTTGTATGTACTGAATGGCAGCGTGTGCATCTTGTTGTATATATAGAATGGCAGCGTGTGCATCTTGTTGTATGTACTGAATGGCAGCGTCTGCATCTTGTTGTATAGACTGAATGGCAGCGTCTGCATCTTGTTGTATATACTGAATGGCAACGTGTGCACCTTGTTGTATGTACTGAATGGCAGCGTGTGCATCTTGTTGTACGCACTGAATGGCAGCGTGTGTATCTTGTTGTATGCACTGAATGGCAGCGTGTGCATCTTGTTGTATAGACTGAATGGCAGCGTGTGCATCTTGTTCTATATATAGAATGGCAGCGTGTGCATCTTGTTGTATGTACTGAATGGCAGCGTCTGCATCTTGTTGTATGTACTGAATGGCAGCGTGTGCATCTTGTTGTATATATAGAATGGCAGCGTGTGCATCTTGTTGTATGTACTGAATGGCAGCGTGTGCATCTTGTTGTATATACTGAATGGCAGCGTGTGCATCTTGTTGTATGCACTGAATGGCAGCGTGTGCATCTTGTTGTATATATAGAATCGCAGCGTGTGCATCTTGTTGTATGTACTGAATGGCAGCGTCTGCATCTTGTTGTATGTACTGAATGGCAGCGTGTGCATCTTGTTGTATATGCTGAATGGCAGCGTGTGCATCTTGTTGTATGTACTGAATGGCAGCGTGTGCATCTTGTTGTATATATAGAATGGCAGCGTGTGCATCTTGTTGTATGCACTGAATGGCAGCGTGTGCATCTTGTTGTATATATAGAATGGCAGCATGTGCATCTTGTTGTATGCACTGAATGGCAGCGTGTGCATCTTGTTGTATATATAGAATGGCAGCGTGTGCATCTTGTTGTATGCACTGAATAGCAGCGTATGCATCTTGTTGTATATATAGAATGGCAGCGTGTGCACCTTGTTGTATATATAGAATGGCAGCGTTTGCATCTTGTTGTATATATAGAATGGCAGCGTGTGCATCTTGTTGTATGTACTGAATGGCAGCATGTGCATCTTGTTGTATATATAGAATGGCAGCGTGTGCATCTTGTTGTAGATACTGAATGGCAGCGTGTGCATCTTGTTGTATGTACTGAATGGCAGCGTGTGCATCTTGTTGTATAGACTGAATGGCAGCGTGTGCACCTTGTTGTATGTACTGAATGGCAGCGTCTGCATCTTGTTGTATATATAGAATGGCAGCGTGTGCATCTTGTTGTATATATAGAATGGCAGCGTGTGCATCTTGTTGTAGATACTGAATGGCAGCGTGTGCATCTTGTTGTATGTACTGAATGGCAGCGTGTGCATCTTGTTGTATGTACTGAATGGCAGCGTCTGCATCTTGTTGTATATATAGAATGGCAGCGTGTGCATCTTGTTGTATATATAGAATGGCAGCATGTGCATCTTGTTGTAGATACTGAATGGCAGCGTGTGCATCTTGTTGTATGTACTGAATGGCAGCGTGTGCATCTTGTTGTATAGACTGAATGGCAGCGTGTGCACCTTGTTGTATGTACTGAATGGCAGCGTCTGCATCTTGTTGTATATATAGAATGGCAGCGTGTACATCTTCTTGTAGATACTGAATGGCAGCGTGTGCATCTTGTTGTATGTACTGAATGGCAGCGTGTGCATCTTGTTGTATAGACTGAATGGCAGCATGTGCATCTTGTTGTATATATAGAATGGCAGCGTGTGCATCTTGTTGTATATATAGAATGGCAGCGTGTGCATCTTGTTGTATGTACTGAATGGCAGCGTGTGCATCTTGTTGTATGTACTGAATGGCAGTGTGTGCATCTTGTTGTATATACTGAATGGCAGCGTGTGCATATTGTTGTATATACTGAATGGCAGCGTGTGCATCTTGTTGTATATACTGAATGGCAGCGTGTGCATATTGTTGTATATACTGAATGGCAGCGTGTGCATCTTGTTGTATATACTGAATGGCAGTGTGTGCATCTTGTTGTATGTACTGAATGGCAGCGTGTGCATCTTGTTGTATATACTGAATGGCAGCGTGTGCATCTTGTTGTATATATAGAATGGCAGCGTGTGCATCTTGTTGTAGATACTGAATGGCAGCGTGTGCATCTTGTTGTATAGACTGAATGGCAGCATGTGCATCTTGTTGTATATTTAGAATGGCAGCGTGTGCATCTTGTTGTATATACTGAATGGCAGCGTGTGCATCTTGTTGTATATACTGAATGGCAGCGTGTGCATCTTGTTGTATGTACTGAATGGCAGCGTGTGCAGCTTGTTGTATATACTGAATGGCAGCGTGTGCATCTTGTTGTATATATAGAATGGTAGCATGTGCATCTTGTTGTATGTACTGAATGGCAGCATGTGCATCTTGTTGTATGTACTGAATGGCAGCGTGTGCACCTTGTTGTATATGCTGAATGGCAGCGTGTGCATCTTGTTGTATATACTGAATGGCAGCGTGTGCATCTTGTTGTATATACTGAATGGCAGCGTGTGCATCTTGTTGTATGTACTGAATGGCAGCGTGTGCATCTTGTTGTATATACTGAATGGCAGCGTGTGCATCTTGTTGTATATACTGAATGGCAGCGTGTGCACCTTGTTGTATGTACTGAATGGCAGCGTGTGCATCTTGTTGTATATACTGAATGGCAGTGTGTGCATCTTGTTGTATGTACTGAATGGCAGCGTGTGCACCTTGTTGTATGTACTGAATGGCAGCGTGTGCATCTTGTTGTATATACTGAATGGCAGCGTGTGCATCTTGTTGTATGTACTGAATGGCAGCGTGTGCATCTTGTTGTATATATAGAATGGCAGCGTGTGCATCTTGTTGTATGTACTGAATGGCAGCGTGTGCATCTTGTTGTATATATAGAATGGCAGCGTGTGCACCTTGTTGTATGTACTGAATGGCAGCGTGTGCACCTTGTTGTATATGCTGAATGGCAGCGTGTGCATCTTGTTGTATGTACTGAATGGCAGCGTGTGCATCTTGTTGTATATATAGAATGGCAGCGTGTGCATCTTGTTGTATATACTGAATGGCAGCGTGTGCATCTTGTTGTATATATAGAATGGCAGCCTGTGCACCTTGTTGTATGTACTGAATGGCAGCGTGTGCATCTTGTTGTATGTACTGAATGGCAGCGTGAGCACCTTGTTGTATATATAGAATGGCAGCGTGTGCATCTTGTTGTATGTACTGAATGGCAGCATGTGCATCTTGTTGTATATACTGAATGGCAGCGTGTGCATCTTGTTGTATGTACTGAATGGCAGCGTGTGCACCTTGTTGTATATGCTGAATGGCAGCGTGTGCATCTTGTTGTATATACTGAATGGCAGCGTGTGCATCTTGTTGTATATATAGAATGGCTGCGTGTGCATCTTGTGGTATGTACTGAATGGCAGCGTGTGCACCTTGTTGTATGTACTGAATGGCAGCATGTGCATCTTGTTGTATATATAGAATGGCAGCGTGTGCATCTTGTTGTATATACTGAATGGCAGCGTGTGCACCTTGTTGTATATATAGAATGGCAGCGTGTGCATCTTGTTGTATATATAGAATGGCAGCGTGTGCATCTTGTTGTATGTACTGAATGGCAGCATGTGCATCTTGTTGTATATATAGAATGGCAGCGTGTGCATCTTGTTGTAGATACTGAATGGCAGCGTGTGCATCTTGTTGTATGTACTGAATGGCAGCGTGTGCATCTTGTTGTATAGACTGAATGGCAGCATGTGCATCTTGTTGTATATATAGAATGGCAGCGTGTGCATCTTGTTGTATATATAGAATGGCAGCGTGTGCATCTTGTTGTATATATAAAATGGCAGCGTGTGCACCTTGTTGTATATGCTGAATGGCAGCATGTGCATCTTGTTGTATGTACTGAATGGCAGCGTGTGCATCTTGTTGTATAGACTGAATGGCAGCATGTGCATCTTGTTGTATATATAGAATGGCAGCGTGTGCATCTTGTTGTATATATAGAATGGCAGCGTGTGCATCTTGTTGTATATATAAAATGGCAGCGTGTGCACCTTGTTGTATATGCTGAATGGCAGCGTGTGCATCTTGTTGTATGTACTGAATGGCAGCATGTGCATCTTGTTGTATATATAGAATGGCAGCGTGTGCATCTTGTTGTATATATAGAATGGCAGCGTGTGCATCTTGTTGTATATATAGAATGGCAGCGTGTGCATCTTGTTGTATATATAGAATGGCAGCGTGTGCATCTTGTTGTATATATAGAATGGCAGCGTGTGCATCTTGTTGTATATATAGAATGGCAGCGTGTGCATCTTGTTGTATATATAGAATGGCAGCGTGTGCATCTTGTTGTATATACTGAATGGCAGCGTGTGCATCTTGTTGTATATACTGAATGGCAGCGTGTGCATCTTGTTGTATAGACTGAATGGCAGCGTGTGCATCTTGTTGTATATACTGAATGGCAGCGTGTGCATCTTGTTGTATATACTGAATGGCAGTGTGTGCACCTTGTTGTATATGCTGAATGGCAGCGTGTGCATCTTGTTGTATATACTGAATGGCAGCGTGTGCATCTTGTTGTATATACTGAATGGCAGTGTGTGCATCTTGTTGTATGTACTGAATGGCAGCGTGTGCACCTTGTTGTATGTACTGAATGGCAGCGTGTGCATCTTGTTGTATATACTGAATGGCAGCGTGTGCATCTTGTTGTATGTACTGAATGGCAGCGTGTGCATCTTGTTGTATATATAGAATGGCAGCGTGTGCATCTTGTTGTATGTACTGAATGGCAGCGTGTGCATCTTGTTGTATATATAGAATGGCAGCGTGTGCACCTTGTTGTATGTACTGAATGGCAGCGTGTGCACCTTGTTGTATATGCTGAATGGCAGCGTGTGCATCTTGTTGTATGTACTGAATGGCAGCGTGTGCATCTTGTTGTATATATAGAATGGCAGCGTGTGCATCTTGTTGTATATACTGAATGGCAGCGTGTGCATCTTGTTGTATATATAGAATGGCAGCCTGTGCACCTTGTTGTATGTACTGAATGGCAGCGTGTGCATCTTGTTGTATGTACTGAATGGCAGCGTGAGCACCTTGTTGTATATATAGAATGGCAGCGTGTGCATCTTGTTGTATGTACTGAATGGCAGCATGTGCATCTTGTTGTATATACTGAATGGCAGCGTGTGCATCTTGTTGTATGTACTGAATGGCAGCGTGTGCACCTTGTTGTATATGCTGAATGGCAGCGTGTGCATCTTGTTGTATATACTGAATGGCAGCGTGTGCATCTTGTTGTATATATAGAATGGCTGCGTGTGCATCTTGTGGTATGTACTGAATGGCAGCGTGTGCACCTTGTTGTATGTACTGAATGGCAGCATGTGCATCTTGTTGTATATATAGAATGGCAGCGTGTGCATCTTGTTGTATATACTGAATGGCAGCGTGTGCACCTTGTTGTATATATAGAATGGCAGCGTGTGCATCTTGTTGTATATATAGAATGGCAGCGTGTGCATCTTGTTGTATGTACTGAATGGCAGCATGTGCATCTTGTTGTATATATAGAATGGCAGCGTGTGCATCTTGTTGTAGATACTGAATGGCAGCGTGTGCATCTTGTTGTATGTACTGAATGGCAGCGTGTGCATCTTGTTGTATAGACTGAATGGCAGCATGTGCATCTTGTTGTATATATAGAATGGCAGCGTGTGCATCTTGTTGTATATATAGAATGGCAGCGTGTGCATCTTGTTGTATATATAAAATGGCAGCGTGTGCACCTTGTTGTATATGCTGAATGGCAGCATGTGCATCTTGTTGTATGTACTGAATGGCAGCGTGTGCATCTTGTTGTATAGACTGAATGGCAGCATGTGCATCTTGTTGTATATATAGAATGGCAGCGTGTGCATCTTGTTGTATATATAGAATGGCAGCGTGTGCATCTTGTTGTATATATAAAATGGCAGCGTGTGCACCTTGTTGTATATGCTGAATGGCAGCGTGTGCATCTTGTTGTATGTACTGAATGGCAGCATGTGCATCTTGTTGTATATATAGAATGGCAGCGTGTGCATCTTGTTGTATATATAGAATGGCAGCGTGTGCATCTTGTTGTATATATAGAATGGCAGCGTGTGCATCTTGTTGTATATATAGAATGGCAGCGTGTGCATCTTGTTGTATATATAGAATGGCAGCGTGTGCATCTTGTTGTATATATAGAATGGCAGCGTGTGCATCTTGTTGTATATATAGAATGGCAGCGTGTGCATCTTGTTGTATATACTGAATGGCAGCGTGTGCATCTTGTTGTATATACTGAATGGCAGCGTGTGCATCTTGTTGTATAGACTGAATGGCAGCGTGTGCATCTTGTTGTATATACTGAATGGCAGCGTGTGCATCTTGTTGTATATACTGAATGGCAGTGTGTGCATCTTGTTGTATGTACTGAATGGCAGCGTGTGCATCTTGTTGTATATACTGAATGGCAGCGTGTGCATCTTGTTGTATATATAGAATGGCAGCGTGTGCATCTTGTTGTATGTACTGAATGGCAGTGTGTGCATCTTGTTGTATGTACTGAATGGCAGCGTGTGCATCTTGCTGTATAGACTGAATGGCAGCATGTGCATTTTGTTGTATATACTGAATGGCAGCGTGTGCATCTTGTTGTATATACTGAATGGCAGCGTGTGCACCTTGTTGTATGTACTGAAAGGCAGCGTGTGCATCTTGTTGTATGTACTGAATGGCAGCGTGTGCACCTTGTTGTATGTACTGAATGGCAGCGTGTGCATCTTGTTGTATATACTGAATGGCAGCGTGTGCATCTTGTTGTATATACTGAATGGCAGCGTGTGCATCTTGTTGTATATATAGAATGGCAGCGTGTGCATCTTGTTGTATATGCTGAATGGCAGCGTGTGCATCTTGTTGTATGTACTGAATGGCAGCGTGTGCACCTTGTTGTATGTACTGAATGGCAGCGTGTGCACCTTGTTGTATGTACTGAATGGCAGCGTGTGCACCTTGTTGTATATGCTGAATGGCAGCGTGTGCATCTTGTTGTATGTACTGAATGGCAGCGTGTGCATCTTGTTGTATATATAGAATGGCAGCGTGTGCATCTTGTTGTATATACTGAATGGCAGCGTGTGCATCTTGTTGTATGTACTGAATGGCAGCGTGTGCATCTTGTTGTATGTACTGAATGGCAGCGTCTGCATCTTGTTGTATATATAGAATGGCAGCGTGTGCACCTTGTTGTATATGCTGAATGGCAGCGTGTGCATCTTGTTGTATGTACTGAATGGCAGCGTGTGCATCTTGTTGTATATATAGAATGGCAGCGTGTGCATCTTGTTGTATGTACTGAATGGCAGCGTGTGCATCTTGTTGTATATATAGAATGGCAGCGTGTGCACCTTGTTGTATGTACTGAATGGCAGCGTGTGCACCTTTTTGTATATGCTGAATGGCAGCGTGTGCATCTTGTTGTATGTACTAAATGGCAGCGTGTGCATCTTGTTGTATATATAGAATGGCAGCGTGTGCATCTTGTTGTATATACTGAATGGCAGCGTGTGCATCTTGTTGTATGTACTGAATGGCAGCGTGTGCATCTTGTTGTATGTACTGAATGGCAGCGTGTGCATCTTGTTGTATGTACTGAATGGCAGCGTGTGCATCTTGTTGTATATATAGAATGGCAGCGTGTGCACCTTGTTGTATATATAGAATGGCAGCGTGTGCATCTTGTTGTATGTACTGAATGGCAGCGTGTGCATCTTGTTGTATGTACTGAATGGCAGCGTGTGCATCTTGTTGTATATACTGAATGGCAGCGTGTGCATCTTGTTGTATGTACTGAATGGCAGCATGTGCATCTTGTTGTATATATAGAATGGCAGCGTGTGCATCTTGTTGTATGTACTGAATGGCAGCGTGTGCATCTTGTTGTATGTACTGAATGGCAGCATGTGCATCTTGTTGTATATATAGAATGGCAGCGTGTGCATCTTGTTGTATATACTGAATGGCAGCCTGTGCACCTTGTTGTATGTAGTGAATGGCAGCATGTGCATCTTGTTGTATATATAGAATGGCAGCGTGTGCATCTTGTTGTATGTACTGAATGGCAGCGTGTGCATCTTGTTGTATGTACTGAATGGCAGCATGTGCATCTTGTTGTATATATAGAATGGCAGCGTGTGCATCTTGTTGTATGTACTGAATGGCAGCATGTGCATATTGTTGTATATACTCAATGGCAGCGTGTGCATCTTGTTGTATGTACTGAATGGCAGTGTGTGCATCTTGTTGTATGTACTGAATGGCAGCGTGTGCATCTTGTTGTATATACTGAATGGCAGCGTGTGCATCTTGTTGTATGTACTGAATGGCAGCGTGTGCATCTTTTTGTATGTACTGAATGGCAGCGTGTGCATCTTGTTGTATATACTGAATGGCAGCGTGTGCATCTTGTTGTATATACTGAATGGCAGCGTGTGCACCTTGTTGTATATACTGAATGGCAGCGTGTGCATCTTGTTGTATATACTGAATGGCAGCGTGTGCATCATGTTGTATATACTGAATGGCAGCGTGTGCATCTTGTTGTATATACTGAATGGCAGCGTGTGCATCTTGTTGTATATATTGAATGGCAGCGTGTGCATCTTGTTGTATGTACTGAATGGCAGCGTGTGCATCTTGTTGTATGTACTGAATGGCAGCGTGTGCATCTTGTTGTATATACTGAATGGCAGCGTGTGCATCTTGTTGTATATACTGAATGGCAGTGTGTGCATCTTGTTGTATGTCCTGAATGGCAGCGTGTGCATCTTGTTGTATATACTGAATGGCAGCGTGTGCATCTTGTTGTATGTACTGAATGGCAGCGTGTGCATCTTGTTGTATGTACTGAATGGCAGCGTGTGCATCTTGTTGTATATACTGAATGGCAGCGTGTGCATCTTGTTGTATATACTGAATGGCAGCGTGTGCATCTTGTTGTATATACTGAATGGCAGCGTGTGCATCTTGTTGTATATACTGAATGGCAGCATGTGCATCTTGTTGTATATACTGAATGGCAGCGTGTGCATCTTGTTGTATATACTGAATGGCAGCGTGTGCATCTTGTTGTATATACTGAATGGCAGCGTGTGCATCTTGTTGTATATACTGAATGGCAGCGTGTGCATCTTGTTGTATATACTGAATGGCAGCGTGTGCATCTTGTTGTATATACTGAATGGCAGCGTGCGCATCTTGTTGTATATACCGAATGGCAGCGCGTGCGTCTTGTTGTATATACTGAATGGCAGCGTGTGCATCTTGTTGTATATATAGAATGGCAGCGTGTGCATCTTGTTGTATGTACTGAATGGCAGCGTGTGCACCTTGTTGTATATACTGAATGGCAGCGTGTGCATCTTGTTGTATGTACTGAATGGCAGCGTGCGCATCTTGTTGTATATACTGAATGGCAGCGTGTGCATCTTGTTGTATATATAGAATGGCAGCGTGCGCATCTTGTTGTATATACTGAATGGCAGCGTGCGCATCTTGTTGTATATACTGAATGGCAGCGTGTGCATCTTGTTGTATATACTGAATGGCAGCGTGCGCATCTTGTTGTATATCCTGAATGGCAGCGTGTGCATCTTGTTGTATATACTGAATGGCAGCGTGTGCATCTTGTTGTATATACTGAATGGCAGCATGTGCATCTTGTTGTATATATAGAATGGCAGCGTGTGCATCTTGTTGTATATACTGAATGGCAGCGTGCGCATCTTGTTGTATATACTGAATGGCATCGTGCGCATCTTGTTGTATATACTGAATGGCAGCGTGCGCATCTTGTTGTATATACTGAATGGCAGCGTGTGCATCTTGTTGTATATACCGAATGGCAGCGTGTGCATCTTGTTGTATGTACTGAATGGCAGCGTGTGCATCTTGTTGTATATATAGAATGACAGCGTGTGCACCTTGTTGTATGTACTGAATGGCAGCATGTGCATCTTGTTGTATATATAGAATGGCAGCGTGTGCACCTTGTTGTATGTACTGAATGGCAGCGTGTGCATCTTGTTGTATGTACTGAATGGCAGCATGTGCATCTTGTTGTATATATAGAATGGCAGCGTGTGCACCTTGTTGTATGTACTGAATGGCAG